>NC_091340.1:16629079-16719079 GCF_038502225.1 Cherax quadricarinatus
CTTATAATTTCAGTCTCCTATATGACACACAGTTGACACAGAAAGGATTTTATCCTACTTTTGCATGAAATTGAAAGGAAGCAGGTCAGGGGCAAAAGCTGTTAAGAAATTATAGTCTATGGATGAGTTTATACATACGTATACACAGTCACCTCTTTGTAGTGTGTACTGGACATAAAAACAGGTTAATGATTTACTTGTCATCACGTATATTGCAGACAAAAAGAAGGGACCAGCAATCCTGCTGGACAGTTGTTCCTTCTTTGATGGTTGCTGCCTACCAACCTAGTCATTGTATAGTATTTTGACAATATTTTCTAAATAATTCTGGAGATTTTGTTCTTCCAGACATCCCTGAAGAAACTATCTTTGTCATATTTGTATTTTCAGATAACCTTTCCAACATGAACACCAATACTATATATCCTGTATGTAAATATCTGTTGTGATCCGAAGTTGTGTTTACTGGAAATGAAACAAAACTTGAGAGAGGAGGTTTCAGGTACTATGTGACTCTGCAAATATACAAGTGCAGAGTTTCAGAGTGTCTGTGGTCTCCCTCGTATAACCTCTAGACAAGATAACACCTGAAGATTATGTACACAAGAGGTTTAATAATTGAGACTAAAGCATAAAATTTTTAGATATTGGATCAAGGAAGCATCCTTATTTCATACCTGGCACATATTGAAATTGGATATGATTGAATATCAGTTATAATGATATCTTGCAAAATATTGGTTTCTCTCCAATAACTACTGGAAGTAGGATGGAAGTGTAAGTTTTATTTGGATTTGAGCAAAACCTAATTCTCTGCTTTGGTAGTTTAGCATTATGATGGGAGATACGAGTCCATAAAGCTAGATTACCAAAGCATTGAGGTGGGCCATGTCATCAAGCAAACTCTTAAGAATTGAAATTTTTAGCCAAGAATTGGAAAAAAATATTTATTGAACCTTGTAAAGAACGGCAGTATCTTTGGTGATCTAGCTGTATGAGGGATTTGAAGTCATATAGCTGGAACACCATGGGGCATTGCTGTTCTTATAATCTCCACTTGCCCTACAGTAGAAAAGTAATATTTTTGTAATTTACATTTCCTTGTGCATTGAAACAACTCTAATCTATATGACACTTTTGGGTTTAGTGCTTAGTTTTGATGGTAATAATAAACTACTGGAATGCATTGTATTTCAGGTTTCGTGCAAAATGTGTGCACTGAGAGCATGACCCCAAGAAAACGAGTTTGCAGTGAATTGGAGCGAGCCAATACTGCTTTCTCTCTTGAAGACATCGCACATCGTTTGGCTTACTCTCAACCAGAAACACCAACCCCTTCTGTGATAAATACTGCTGTTGTAAGTTAATGCATGAAGCATTGTTTGCATGTAGATGTACCTGGTTTTTATATAGAAGTGCTCAGTGGGTGGACGTTAGGTTAGCTGCCTTTTTTTTTTTTTTTTTTTTTTAACAAGTCAGCTGTCTCCCACCAAGGCAGGGTGACCCAGAAAGAAAGAAAATCCCCAAAAAAGAAATTACTTTCATCATCATTCAACACTTTCACCTCACTCGCACATAATCACTGTTTTTGCAGAGGTACTCAGAATACAACAGCTTAGAAGCATATACGTATAAAGATGCACAACATAGCCCTCCAAACTGCCAATATCCCAAACCCCTCCTTTAAAGTGCAGGCATTGTACTTCCCATTTCCAGGACTCAAGTCCAGTTATATAAAATAACCGGTTTCCCTGAATCCCTTCACTAAATATTACCCTGCTCACACTCCAACAGCTCGTCAGGTCCCAAATACCATTTGTCTCCATTCACTCCTATCTAACGTGCTCATGCATGCTTGCTGGAAGTCCAAACCCCTCACCCACAAAACCTCCTTTACCCCCTCCCTCCAATCTTTTCGAGGAAGACCCCTACCCCGTGTTCCTCCGCCTACAGATTTATACACTCTCCATGTCATTCTACTTTAATCCATTCTCTCTAAATGACCAAACCACCTAAACAACCCCTCTTCAGCCCTTTGACTAATACTGTTATTAACTCCACACCTCCTAATTTCCACACTCCGAATTTTCTGCATGATATTCACACCACAAATTGCCCTTAGACAGGACATCTCCACTGCCTCCAACCGTCTCCTCGCTGCAGCATTTACAACCCAAGCTTCACACCCATATAAGAGTGTTGGTACTACTATACTTTCATACATTCTTTCTTTGCCTCCATAGATAGTTTTTTTTTTTTTTTGTCTCCACCTATACCTCAATGCACCACTCGCCTTTTTTCCTTCATCAATTCTATGATAAACCTCATCCTTCATAAATTCATCTGCATATGATCATCTGTATTATGTTTATATGATATGTAGCATGTTTTTATACATTTACAAATAACATGTGATAACTGGAATAAAGAAATTCTCAAAAGTACCATAAATATACAACATTTTATAGTGCCCATAGCAGCATACTCCTGACATCATGGTGTGTCAAGCACTTTTGAAACATACAGCAGCTTATTTCTTGTCAGGGATAAGCTCCTTTCACTTTGTAATGATACTGAATGTTGATTTTAATAAGTTAGGGAAAGAAAAAAGAATCTGAAAAAAATTGCCAAAACTTCACTACATCCGTGCGAGGATATGCTACCTGTGGCATCATCATCATAAGAAATGTTGTTTTGACTATAATTCTTTGCAGAAACATGGTACAAATGTGAGATTGGCACTAAAATGTTGCCAGTGTGTTGAACTATTTTGCTCTAAGTTCAACTCAATTTATTTTTATTTTTTGTATCATCACACTGGCCGATTCCCACCAAGGCAGGGTGGCCCAAAAAAGAAAAACTTTCACCATCATTCACTCCATCACTGTCTTGCCAGAAGGGTGCTTTAAACTACAGTTTTTAAACTGCAACATTAACACCCCTCCTTCAGAGTGCAGGCACTGTACTTCCCATCTCCAGGACTCAAGTCCGGCCTGCCGGTTTCCCTGAACCCCTTCATAAATGTTACTTTGCTCACACTCCAACAGCACATCAAGTATTAAAAACCATTTGTCTCCAATCACTCCTATCAAACACGCTCACGCATGCCTGCTGGAAGTCCAAGCCCCTCGCACACAAAACCTCCTTTACCCCCTCTCTCCAACCTTTCCTAGGCCAACCCCTACCCCGCCTTCCTTCCACTACAGACTGATACACTCTTGAAGTCATTCTGTTTCGCTCCATTCTCTCTACATGTCCGAACCACCTCAACAACCCTTCCTCAGCCCTCTGGACAACAGTTTTGGTAATCCCGCACCTCCTCCTAACTTCCAAACTACGAATTCTCTGCATTATATTCACACCACACATTGCTCTCAGACATGACATCTCCACTGCCTCCAGCCTTCTCCTCGCTGCAACATTCATCACCCATGCTTCACACCCATATAAGAGCGTTGGTAAAACTATACTCTCATACATTCCCCTCTTTGCCTCCAAGGACAAAGTTCTTTGTCTCCACAGACTCCTAAGTGCACCACTCACTCTTTTCCCCTCATCAGTTCTATGATTCACCTCATCTTTCATAGACCCATCTGCTGACATGTCCACTCCCAAATATCTGAATACATTCACCTCCTACATACTCTCTCCCTCCAATCTGATATTCAATCTTTCATCACCTAATCTTTTTGTTATCCTCATAACCTTACTCTTTCCTGTATTCACCTTTAATTTTCTTCTTTTGCACACCCTACCAAATTCATCCACCAATCTCTGCAACTTCTCTTCAGAATCTCCCAAGAGCACAGTGTCATCAGCAAAGAGCAGCTGTGACAACTCCCACTTTGTGTGTGATTCTTTATCTTTTAACTCCACGCCTCTTGCCAAGACCCTCGCATTTACTTCTCTTACAACCCCATCTATAAATATATTAAACAACCACGGTGACATCACACATCCTTGTCTAAGGCCTACTTTTACTGGGAAATAATTTCCCTCTTTCCTACATACTCTAACTTGAGCCTCACTATCCTCGTAAAAACTCTTCACTGCTTTCAGTAACCTACCTCCTACACCATACACTTGCAACATCTGCCACATTGCCCCCCTATCCACCCTGTCATACGCCTTTTCCAAATCCATAAATGCCACAAAGACCTCTAGCCTTATCTAAATACTGTTCACTTATGTTTCACTGTAAACACCTGGTCCATACACCCCGTACCTTTCCTAAAGCCTCCTTGTTCATCTGCTATCCTATTCTCCGTCTTACTCTTAATTCTTTCAATAATAACTCTACCATACACTTTACCAGGTATACTCAGCAGACTTATCCCCCTATAATTTTTGCACTCTCTTTTATCCCCTTTGCCTTTATACAAAGGAACCATGCATACTCTCTGCCAATCCCTAGGTACCTTACCCTCTTCCATACATTTATTAAATAATTGCACCAACCACTCCAAAACTATATCCCCACCTGCTTTTAACATTTCTATCTTTATCCCATCAATCCCGGCTGCCTTACCCCGTTTCATTTTACCTACTGCCTCACGAACTTCCCCCACACTCACAACTGGCTCTTCCTCACTCCTACAAAATGTTATTCCTCCTTGCCCTATACACGAAATCACAGCTTCCCTATCTTCATCAACATTTAACAATTCCTCAAAATATTCCCTCCATCTTCCCAATACCTCTAACTCTCCATTTAATAACTCTCCTCTCCTATTTTTAACTGACAAATCCATTTGTTCTCTAGGCTTTCTTAACTTGTTAATCTCACTCCAAAATTTTTTTTTATTATTTTCAACAAAATTTGTTGATAACATCTCGCCCACTCTCTCATTTGCTCTTTTTACATTGCTTCACCACTCTCTTAACCTCTCTCTTTTTCTCCATATACTCTTCCCTCCTTGCATCACTTCTACTTTGTAAAAACTTCTCATATGCTAACTTTTTCTCCCTTACTACTCTCTTTACATCATCATTCCACCAATCGCTCCTCTTCCCTCCCGCACCCACTTTCCTGTAACCACAAACTTCTGCTGAACACTCTAACACTACATTTTTAAACCTACCCCATACCTCTTCGACCCCATTGCCTATGCTCTCATTAGCCCATCTATCCTCCAATAGCTGTTTATATCTTACCCTAACTGCCTCCTCTTTTAGTTTATAAACCTTCACCTCTCTCTTCCCTGATGCTTCTATTCTCCTTGTATCCCATCTACCTTTTACTCTGTGTAGCTACAACTAGAAAGTGATCTGATATATCTGTGGCCCCTCTATAAACATGTACATCCTGAAGTCTACTCAACAGTCTTTTATCTACCAATACATAATCCAACAAACTACTGTCATTTTGCCCTACATCATATCTTGTATACTTATTTATCCTCTTTTTCTTAAAATATGTATTACCTATAACTAAACCCCTTTCTATACAAAGTTCAATCAAAGGGCTCCCATTATCATTTACACCTGGCACCCCAAACTTACCTACCACACCCTCTCTAAAAGTTTCTCCTACTTTAGCATTCAGGTCCCCTAGCACAATTACTTACTCACTTGGTTCAAAGGCTCCTATACATTCACTTAACATCTCCCAAAATCTCTCTTTCTCCTCTACATTCCTCTCTTCTCCAGGTGCATACACGCTTATTATGACCCACTTTTCGCATCCAACCTTTACTTTAATCCACGTAATTCTTGAATTTACACATTCATATTCTCTTTTCTCCTTCCATAACTGATCATTTAACATTACTGCTACCCCTTCCTTTGCTCTAACTCTCTCAGATACTCCAGATTTAATCCCATTTATTTCCCCTCACTGAAACTCCCCTACCCCCTTCAGCTTTGTTTCGCTTAGGGCCAGGACATCCTACTTCTTTTCATTCATAACATCAGCAATCATCTGTTTCTTGTCATCCGCACTACATCCACGCACATTTAAGCACCCGGGGCGCATTCCGAGGTAATCTTTAAGCCTAATTTTTTACTTCAAATTCTTTATGTAAACTTCAGTATTTCTTCATTGTTATTGCATTTATGTCTTCTGCAAATGCTTATCAATTACATGAGCAGACACTCAAGAATATTAAATACCAAGTTGTCATCCTTGCAAGCTCTGCACATTCTTGGGAGGATAGGCAGATGAAATCTTATAAATTTAATCAGTTGTGTAGTCAGACAATTAATGTTTTATTTTCAGTGTGGAGACAATATGGATTTGAGAGTGGTGAGCTTCTCTCAGCCTGCCCAGCCTGAAAACCTACTGCTATCACAATTAACTCAAGGAACACAAGCCAGTCAAACACCACTGCAGCGCTTGGTTAAACGAATGACAAGAATACTCGTGAGGACCACTCTTGAAGACACTTTAACCCATCTTGAGGCGTTGTTTAACAAAATGCATTATACCTATCGCTATCACACGGCTCATGTTGTAAGTTTACACCCTGAAACTTGTAATGTTGGTATTGTGCACCAGAAACTGTTTAGCACTGAATTTGAACAGTGGAGTAAAATGCAGTTTTGCTACTTATTCTGTCTTGTCTCTGGCTGTATGGAAGAAAGGAACTTGAAAAAGTTTAATACAAAGCACTGCAATCAAATATGATTCAAGTGCAAAGTCTTGCTATTTAATCTGTTAACAAGTGTTAAATTTAATTACCTAGAATCAGTTAATTTATTTTACCTAGAACTTTGGCACTGTAACCTAAGATACAATATTGATTGCAGAGTCAGTGTAAGTTTCTTAATCTTCCATAAGCTTTCTTTCATTAATGATGAAAGGTCAAAAATATAATAAATAACTCAAATGCAAGCTGCTCTATGATTTTTTCAACTATCAATATTGTATCTAAAGCTATGAAGCTACGGTATTCGAAGACAGTACTGACAAAGGAATGTAAATAGATATCATAAGGTGTATTAATAAATTTCGTATTGTTTTAACATTATTAATGCAGAAAAACTAACTCCCATACACAACCACACAATTTTTCTGATGTACTTAAGGTTAAAAAACGAGGTTTTTTTTTTTTTAGCGTCTTAACTTTGGCATATCCTAGAATTAAATTTCCTGTGAGTGCAGTAAGATTTAAAAAAAAAAAATTCTCACTGGTTGAAAGAGTATATTTTTTTTAATCAAATAAGACTAAAGTGAAATGGGTCTGATCACACTTAAGATTCTTAAGATTTTATTGTTTGTTGAAGTTTGCAAAAAAATATAGTCACTCATTAGCAACAGGCTATGACCAATACGAATTGAGCACATTTTGTATTTGGAGGAACTAAATTTTGGTTTGTTTTGATGTGTGGCTTAACATTTTATTCCTTTTCAGATGACTGTGACAACATTGGACCGTCGAGGTGCCCAGTTGGTTCTCAAAGCCAGTGTACTTGACATGGGACAGAACATTCTTGTTGACTTCCGTCTGTCTAAGGGTTGTGGATTGGATTTTAAGCGGCATTTTTTGCGTATCAAAGAAGGATTATCGCACATCATTGTTAAAGGGCCAGTCACTTGGAATATGGCCATGGCCACCAACATGCTTCCTGCATAATGACCAATAAATAATGCATTGATGAGGTTTTTATAGCCAGAATAGTAATTTTGTTATTCTTTGTTTGATTATGATACTTTTTTTTTTTTTTTAAACATGCTGAAAGCCATGTTTACCGATGAAGACAGCATTTGTTTTTAGATGTTGACCCCGTGGAGTGTTTGGTGCTTACCCATTTACAGCTTCAGCCTAATCTTCCTTTCATTTATAGGTATGTATTTTTCATTTTAGGTTTTACATTTAGTTTTCAACTATTGTCCATATATTAGCTGCATTGCCAGTAGTGCATAGCCATCACAGTTTAAATGACCCTTCATCTGCAATATAACTATCCAGCCTTCAGAGTGCTGGCACCATTTTTGCCAGAAGGACTAGCCTGGATAATAGTTTCTTTGAATCCAATGATAGTTACCTTGTTTACACTATTCATACAGTACTATTTCATAAATAGGTTCACTATTTTTCCCTCTTGTCCAGAATACTTAAATTTAGTCCTATAATTATAATCTAGCAGGGACTTCTGTTTCTTATTATTAACCTTCTCTCTCGGGCATATGAACTTAGTGCTTGTTTTCTTATTATAATTATCTCTCCATAGGTTTGTTCTTGCAGAAATTCCTTTTTATTTGGAATTTAACCATTTTTTTTTCCTCCAGAGATTGTGCATAACATCTGACATTCCTTTGGTGATGCCTCTTTCCTTTTAGTTTCTTTTATCTCTAATAGCTCTCCAGTATCTTTTGCTGTGTTGTCAGAGGTGGAATACAGAATTAAAATACAATCTACTGATGCATTTCTCATGTCTAAATTAAAAACTTGCAGTGATCAATAAGAGAATATTGCACTGTGAGAATAGGTCACTAGCTTGCACAACACTTTTTTATCTGAAATATCACTTCTCAGATGCAAGTAGCTCAGATGAATATGCATTTTGTAAAAAAAAAAAGTTACTAATGAATGCTGCAACAAAAAGGTAAAAGGGAACAAAGATGTCTAGTTTGGGAGCAATGTGTGCTTTGTGGTTCATCAGGAAGAGAATTTGGAGCATAGAAATTTAAACTTGATATGGGGTGACCAAGGGTGTAGAGGGATGAAGAGGAATTATTGAGGTGGTTTAGGCATGTAGAGGCAATGGAAAGGGATAGGTTGATAGAGGGTGTATAAATATGGAGTGGACGGAGAGGAAGAAAGGTTAACGTTTATGGCTTTGAGTATCAAGCAGACTTGTGTGAGCATCTTGGACAGGAGTGCATGGAGAAAAGTGGTTTTTAAAGGATGCGTTGAGAGGAAAACCTGGGAAAACTGGTTAGCCAGAGGGATAGGGATGTTGCAGCCAGAGGATAATCTGATTGTGATATCAACACACTTCTGGAAAGACTGCAGTTGAGCGAGTTTTCTTCTTTAGGTCACCCTGCTTTGGCAGTATACGGCTGCAGTTAACCCGTAAAGGGTCCAAACGTATATATACATTTTTTCCGCTAGTGCCCCAAACGTATATATACGTTTTGTCATACATTCAACATTGCCACGATAAGCCTGAGTCGCCTAAACATGAGAGAATGGGTGTGCGCACTCACTGCACCATATTAAAATAATTGGGGATGCCTGTATACCATATGCTCTTTTTTCCTATTAAAAAAAAAAAAAATTTCCTAAAAGTTGGGGCACTACGGGAGAGAACGTATATATACGTTTGGACCGTTTACAGGTTAAAGAGGGGAGGGAGCATACCATAAAATGGAAGTAGATTCTACAGATTTACTTTATAAATACCATTATTGTATCTTCTTTACTAAAACCATCTTGAAGTAATTATATGCATATTTAAGACGAGGTTGCAATTTGCTGGTTACGTAAAAAACTTCAGCTTCTGTTTTTTTCAACACCGGCCGTCTCCCACTGTTACAGGGTGACCCCAGAATTTTTTTTTTTTTTCACATTTAATAATTCATACAGGAGAAGAGGTTACTAACCCCTTGTTCCTGGCATTTTAATCGCCTTTTATGACGTGCATGACTTAAGGAAGGAGGATTCTTCTCCACTTCGCTATGGAGTAAAGACTTAATGTTTAAATGCAAAAAAAAAAAAAAAAAAAAAAAAAACTAAGCAACTAGAATACTTCCTCCTATCTCTAGGTCTTTTATATTTCTAAAAAGAATCTCCTAATAAAATTATACTAGGCCAACCTCTCATCTGATCTACTATTTCTTCTGCAACATTAACAAGCTTCTATGAATTTATTCCTCTTCAAGGGGGGGCTCCTTGGCGTGGTGAAGAGGCTCTTGGTCTGAGGAATTAGACCTGTCGGTCTTCTTCCTCAGACCGAACCTAATTACCCCCCAATCTCCCCTCCCCTTTTTCCTTTCCTCCTCCTCCTCCTCCTCCCCACCCCTCCCTTTTGCCCTTCCTCTTTTCGGCCTTTGGGATTTCTCCCACAGGCGCGCTAGTTCCTAGGTAGGGGAAAGGATACCGGGGTCCATCCCATTCCGTTGAGGTTCTTGGCGGTGGCGTAGTTTGCCGTGGAATCTGGATCGCCTGGGGATGTCCCGATCCCTCTCCGGTATCCCGGAGTAGCTTTGGGTGTCTTTCGGGCGACGGGTGTATCTCTGGAAGCCACCTTTCGGATTCCGGGGGTGGTGGCCGAAGGAGGTATGCTTTGTGGCAGATATCCGGCCGCCCTCTTTGGTCCACCGAGGTAGCTCGGCTGATGTGAGGTTGCTATCCCGGATTGCTAGTTTACTAGCATGATGGGTAGGGTATGGCACGGGTTCCATGCTGCATCTGCGCTACTTGCGGTGCTGAGGTCCTCTTGGGCGCGGAGGGAGATTTCTGGCCCTTTCATTCCTCCTAGGAACTATCCCTCCCCGGTCCCCCCTTTTTTTATTTTTTTATTTTTATTTTCTTTCTTTTTTTTTCTTAAAAAACAAAAAGAAAGAAGTGACCTAACCATGGCAGCCCTAGTCCATGAACCTCCTACCCCCGGGCCCCTTCTTGATACCGCACCCCGTTCTGACCCCGCCTCGTCTTTGGACCACTCTTCAGACACTCCTCATGCCTCTGTACCTCTTGCCGGTGCTGTTTCCTCACCCGCTTCAGGTACTGAGGCCTCGACTGACTCCTTCGATTTATCGGACCTTCGCTCTCCTCTGACTATGCTTCCGGCCTCTCCCTCTATGGTGCGGCAATTTTCAAATCGCCGACCCGTTCCACGTCTGACCAACTCTGGTCCCACGCCTAAACGCCAACGACAATTACCTGCTGATGATACTTCTCCACCTTCTCGTTCTTCTCAGAAACGATCGACACGTCCTGCACTACCTTTCCACGCTCGGTTTCAGACTGGACAAGGGACTAAATTCTTCACTTTACGACCGACTTCCTCTACTGCCTATCTTTCTGACCACAGTATTGGCAAGGCACTCCTACGCCATGTTGGTAAAGATATTTCTTTTCATGCTCTTAAGAGCGGTACGCGCATCATCACCGTACAGAATGCTACCCAGGCTCATGAGCTCTCTCGTCTTTCCCATATCGATACTGTTCCTGTCACTCTTGAAAAACATCATTCCCTCAATTCTTGTAGTGGTACCGTCATTCTGCCCCATACCATAGTTCAACAAAATTTCCAGACATGTGGCACTGACATTCTTGAACAGCTGGAACTCCAAGATCTCCCAATCCTCAAGGTAGACACTTACGTTCTTCCTGCCCGCGGGCGAGACGATACCCTAGCAATGTGGCTCGTTTAACTTTTGACAGCCGAGAACTCCCATCCTCAGTTTATATAGCAGGAGATCGGTTACAAGTCCGAAAGGTGATCCCTACACCGCAACAGTGTAGAAATTGCTGGCGATTTGGCCATCCAGCGAAATATTGCAGATCTATCACCGAATGCCCAGTCTGTGGTGCCAATGACCATTCTCATACGTCTTGCAATCGATCTCCCTCTTGCCTTAACTGTCATGAGGCTCACCCTTCGTACTCTCGCCGTTATCAAGTCTATTTAAACGAGCAGGAAATCTGTTACCTCAAAGAGACAGAAGGTCTCACTTATGCCATGGCAGTTTCTCATCTCCGCCTCCAAGGGAGACTCCCACGTGTTTCTTATTCCCGTGTTTCAAAACGTCCCCCCACTTCTGGTATCCCATCTTCTACACCCACCTCTGTGGTTACCTCAACCATAGTCACTCCTGTATCTAATCCTTTTGCTGTCCTCGGCTCAGACGTCCCTACTTCAACGCCTCAGTCTGATCTCGCTTCTTCGTGTTCTCTCTCAGAAACCTCAGTAATGACGAGATCTCGTATGACACCTCCTCCCAATCGTCCCTCTACTTCTCAAAAGTCAAAAAAAGGTCCGTTAACACCTCTTACCCATCTTCCACCTCCTCATTTTACCCTCCCTGGTTCTCCCCCTCTCACTGGCTCTGTTACAAGTGTAAAGGTTCACCCTCCTCCTCGTACTGTACCTTCCTCCCAGGTTTCTTCCTCTTCTGCCACCTCCCAGGTTTCTGCCTCTTCTGTCCCCTTCCACGCTTCTCCAGTTCCCTCCAACCTTTCGCCCCCCCCCCCCCTACCTTGGTACAGTCCAATACAGTTCCAATCTTTACTCATCCTCCCCCTACCATTTCCAATATTGTCTCCCATACGACGTCTCTGAATTCTGAAACACTTGAAGCAATCTCTGAATATATTGCAGAGACCAAACCATCAATGGACACTGATCCACCCTCTGTTCCTTCTCTCTCCTCTCCTCCATCTGCGCAACTCATTTCTTCACAGCGCACCGTTCCTTCGCTGCTTGAACGTTTTCCACTGCCTCCGCATGTGGACTTTTCTAACCCCTCTAGTCCGTAGGAACCCTTACCTGCGGATTTCAAGTATCTTCATCATTGCCAATCATGGCCTATTTACAGTGGAATATACGCGGCCTCAGGGGTAATCGGAGTGAGCTTCAGATGTTACTCTCCCAGTTTGCCCCTGTTGGTGTTTGCTTACAGGAACCAAAATTACACTCTGCTGTTATCTCTCCCATCTCAGGCTATAATTTATTGTATTCTTCAGATCCTTTTCCTGATGGGACCTTTAATGAAAGTGCCCTTCTTCTACGCACTGATATTCCGTACCATCAGCTATTTGTTCATACTTCGCTGCATTACACAGCAGCCCGTATCCACTTGCATAGGTGATATACGCTCTGTTCTTTATATCTCTCTCCTTCTCGGGCATTATCTATTCCGGATATTGCCTTTCTTCTTTCGTCATTACTGCCACCGATTCTGTTACTTGGTGATTTTAATGCCCACCATTTCCTCGGGGGGGGGGGGGGGGGGTCTCACTGTTATTACCGTGGAATTCAGTTCGAGGCTTTTCTTGCCACCCACCCCCTCCATGTTTTAAATACAGGTACTGACACCCATTTTGATCCTCGGACTCATACTCTTTCTTGCATCGATCTCTCAGTCTGCTCTTCCTCCACCGCATTAGACTTTACTTGGTCTGTTCTCCCGGACTTGCATGACAGCGATCATTTCCCAATCATTCTTACTTCCCCTTCATATTCACCACCTCTTCGCATCCCACGCTGGCAATTTGATCGGGCGAATTGGAACCTTTACTCACACCTAACTGTTTTTAGAGAGGTTCCTTCTTCGTCCTCCATCGATGAGCTTTTACAACTCTTCTCGTCCTCCGTTTTAACTGCAGCTTCTCATTCTATACCCCAAACTTCGGGCAGGCATTCTCAGAAATGCGTGCCTTGGTGGTCTCCTGCTTGTGCTTGTGCAGTCCCGTGTTCGGGTTAATAATGTGCTCTCCCCGGACTTTATCCAAGCTGAAGGTGTCCCCCAGGGATGTGTTCTGAGCACAACACTTTTTCTCCTTGCTATTAATGATTTGGCCTCTAGTCTTCCATCAAATATTTGGTCATCACTCTATGTTGATGACTTCGCTATTGCCTGTGCAGGCGCTGACTGTCACCTCATTACAGTTTTTCTCCAACATGCAGTCGACCGTGTTTCCAATTGGGCCACCACACGTGGGTTTAAATTTTCCATCACTAAAACCCACCAAATTACTTTCACTAGACGCTCTGTCATCTCCGATCATCCTTTGTACCTCTATGGCTCCCGTATCCCTGAACGTGATAGTCAAGTTTCTGGGCCTCCTCTTTGATCATAGGTTATCCTGGAAACCTCGCATTACCTCTCTGAAGGCAACTTGTCACAGCCGGCTGAACCTTCTTAAAACCCTTGCTCATCTTTCATGGGGAGCTGATCGTCGAACCCTCCTCCGCCTACATTCCACCCTTATTTTATCGAAACTTTATTATGGTGACCAGATCTATTCAGCGGCATCTCCTGCTACTCTCTCTAGCCTTAACCCCATTCATCACCAAGGATTACGTTTATGCCTTGGTGCTTTTCGCTCTTCCCCTGTCGAGATCCTCTATACAGAAGCGAACGTTCCATCCTTATCCGATCGCCGTGATGCCCATTGCCTGCGCTACTATATACGCTCTCATGTTCTCCGCAATCCTTCCATTTATAGAATGGTCACTGATATTAGTAGACATTCTTTGTTTGCCGCCCGTTTACTCCGTCCCTTCTGTCTTCGCCTTCATTCGCTCTTGTCTTCTCTTCAACTACCACCTTTCTATATACATGTAGCATCTCACTTTTCCCTACCCCCCTGGGAAGTTCCAGCTGTTCGAGTCTGTTCTTTCTCCCTCCCTTGCTCGAAAGCCCAAATGTCTACGGTCGCTTCCCACTCTCTTTTTCTTGACCAATTTCACTCTCATTCTCATGCCATTGCCGTGTACACAGATGGCTCTAAGTCTTCTGACGGCGTAGGATTCGCAGCAGTGTTTCCGGACAGCGTCGTACAAGGGCATTTACTAGCTTCGGCTAGTATTTTTACTGCTGAATTGTATGCCATCCTTACAGCACTTATCCATATTGCATCTATGCCTGTGTCATCATTTGTGGTTGTCTCAGACTCCCTTAGTGCTTTACAGGCTATACAAAAATTTGATACACCTCACCCCTTAGTCCTCCGTATCCAACTTTGGCTACGCCGCATCTTTACCAAGCATAAAGATATTGTTTTTTGTTGGGTCCCTGGTCATGTTGACGTACAGGGCAATGAACAGGCAGACACTGCTGCGCGGTCAGCAGTACATGACCTACCAGTTTCTTATAGAGGTATTCCATTTACGGACTATTTTGCTGCAATATCTTCCCACCTTCACACCCGTTGGCAACAACGTTGGTCTACTATGCTCGGCAACAAACTTCAGTCTATTAAACCGAGTATAGGTTACTGGTCATCTTCTTATCACCAGTGCCGAGGTTGGGGGACTACTCTCTCCCGTCTTCGCATTGGCCATACTCGTCTTACTCATGGATATCTCATGGAGAGGCGTCCTGCTCGTCTCTGTGAGAATTGCCAAGCTCCATTATCAGTCAGCCACATTCTGTTGGACTGCCCACTTTATCAACGAGCACGCAGAATTTACCTCTGTCGTCGTCTTCGCTCCGCTACACTCTCTTTACCTTCCCATCTCGCTGATGGACCCACCTTTCATCCGGACACTCTCATTGACTTTTTGACAACAACTGACTTAATTCACAAATTCTGATACCTTCAGCCCTTTCTACTTCAATCTCTTGCTACCCTCTACCCCCGTACTATCCCCTGCCCCGCTGTTTTCTGTAACCTGCTGATCATCCCTCCTCCCTTCTGCCATCCAATACCCTCGCTTGCTTCCCTACCCTGTAGCGCTGTATAGCCCTTGTGGCTTAGCGCTTCTTTTTGATTATAATAATAATAATATGAATTTATTGCATCACAATGCACTGGCTTCCACTGCCTTTCAGTTATAAGGACAAAAATAATCCTAGCTCGTTTAAAAATATTCCCACTGCTTCCCTTACTTTCACAATTTAACAAACTGTCAGGGCTTTATAGTACATCAAAAGAAACTACGTACTAGGATAATTTAGGAATTTTCATTGGCTCCAGAAAGGGTGCAGATAGCCCTGGCTAGTATTTACATTAATGTGAGTGACCTAGCATGTAAACATGTCATTTAACTTTTGCCTCGTATTATACAATGGTGTATAAACAAAAACTACCACATAGTGTGCCATAGACATTCAAAAATTAAAAAAAAAAAAATTATTACCTTCCTGGAGATGTCCTCTGAAGACAGGGTGACCCAAAGAAGAATCATAAATTACCTCGCTCAAGCCCATAAAATCACTGAAAATGCTTCTGCATTAGGCATTCTTCAGGTGTTTGTAGCTAGATAACATACCATCTTGTGGGCTCAGGGTTCTTCACACAACTTATTATATTACCCATAATTAAAATTATTATGCCACATGTTTTAGTGAATACCTCGTAAAGGCGTGAAAAAAAGATGCATATTTTTAAAAAGTGAGTAATGTATGAAAATTCAGGTTTAAGTGAAATACCTAATCTGTATTAATATAACGTTAGTGCTTAAATGAACACATTGCATGAATGTGCAGCATTGTTACTCCTGATATAAGTAGGCAAATTTTTTTTTTAGTAAGCATCATAAAATTTCTTAAATACAGTGGAACCTCGGCTTACAAATTTAATCCGTTCCGTGATCTCGTTCGTATCCCGATTTGTTCGTATGCCGAGTCAATTTTCTTCATTTAAATTAATTGAAATGGCATTAATCCGTTCCAGCGGAATTCCTTCTCTGAGGAGGCACTACAAAATACTTCAATGTGATGCTAATATCAACTCACGGCTTATTTATATATCACAATTCATCTAATTTCACCATCACTCAAAGAATGCACAACAGGTACATCATTGTCAGTGTTCAGCATTTCTTTGATGTCAGCTTCCTGTACTTCCATTAGCACATAGTCAAGATGAGTAAATAGAATTGTCAACGCTTTTTGCTTGGGTACGTTTGTGTTAGTGGGTTGGATCTGTGAAGGGCCTGCCTTGTATGGGCCATTAGACGTATTGCAGTGTTCCTCATTTCTAGTGTTATTATGTACCCACAACACCAGTCATACCTATCCCCTCCCACTCGTATATTTGTCCAATCTCTTTAAAGCAACCCAAGGCTCTATCGAAGCTAAAACCTTGGGTAGTTTCAAATTTAGGTTGGATAAATACATGAGCGGGACTTGCATGTGATTAAATAAGATTAATAGGATTATTAAAGCATTTATCACAGGATCATTAAAGCTTATTGCTTGGGTAGTGTTTATTATGTTAGTGGGCTGGATTTGTGAAGGACCTGCCAGGTATGGGTCAACAGACCTGCTGCCGTGTTCCTCCTTTATGTTCTTATGTTGATGAGTGGAACAATGTGCCTAGTATGGTTACTGAGGCTAACACCTTGGGTAGTTTCAAGTTTGTGTTGGATAAATACACGAGTGAGAGGCGTTGGACGTGAGTGGGACTTGCACATGAGTAAATAGAATTATCAACGCTTATTGCTTGGGTAGCATTGAAAATTGAGTTGAGCAAATATTCTGTTAGTGGGATGGATTATAAAGGACCTGCCTAGTATGGGCCAACAGGCCTGCTGCAGTGTATTATTATTAGTACGTACGTAATAATATATTATTATTATTATTATTTAGGGAAGTGGAGCACAGATCCAATTCGCTTGATCAACAGTCCCTCACCAAGGAACCTCCCTTGAGGGGGAAGTTTGCATCCTGAAATTTCTATTGTGGCAACTTTTTGCTCTCCAGGAGCTTTGTCAAACACTTGTCCTTTTACTTTACACCCTGAAATTTCGTTTGTATCCAGAAGCAAAAAATCGATAGTGACTGTTCGTATCCTGAAAAATTCGCATGGTGGGGCATTCGTAAGCCAAGGTTCCACTGTACTTAACACTAAAGTTTCAAATATTTAGTATAAAATGCACAACTTCAAAATTTCTCATCCAAGGTAAACTTGTACAGTATCAAAATAACTTAGGCTGCTTTCCCTCAACTTGGGAGACCACTCTCTCCCGCCTTCGCATTGGTCACACTCGTCTTACTCATGGGTATCTCATGGAGAGGCACCCTGTTCCTCTCTGTGAGCAGTGTCAAGTTCCAGTATCGATTAGCCACATTCTGTTAGACTGCCCTCTATATCAACGAGCACGCAGAATTTACCTCCGTCGTCTTCGTTCTACTACTCTCTTTACCTTCCCTTCTTGCTGATGGACCCTCCTTTAATCCTGACTCTCTCATTGACTTCTTGACAACGACTGATTTACTTCACAAATTCTGATGATACTTTTCGCACTCCCCTCAGCCCTTTCTAGTTCAGTCTCTTGCTGCCCTTTACCCTTTCACCATCCACTGCCCAGCTGTTATCCGTAACCTATTACTCATCCATCTCCCTTTTGCCACCTGATGCCCTCGCTTCCTTCCTGCCCTGCAGCGCTGTATAGTCCTTGTGGCTTAGCGCTTCTTTTTGATTATAATAATAAGTAATACTTGTACAAATAAAAGCTTGTTCTGCAGTGTATCTTTTCTTGTTTCTTTTTAAAAAGGTAAAAATTTCTAAATTACGGGGAATCAGATACAAAATGGGAGTTGGCACGGTTACTTGCTGCTGATGATACTGTACTTTTGGGAGGTAAAAAAGAAAAGTTGCAAAGGTTAATGGACGAGTTTCGGAGGGTGTGTAGAGGTAGAAAGTTGTAAGTGAACATAGATAAGAGTAAGGTGATGAGGGTATTAAACAGTTTAGATAAAGAAAAATTGGATGTCACATTGCAAGAAGTGAATGTTTTCAGATATTTGGGAGTTGGCTTCTCAGTGAATGGATTTATGAAGGATGAGGTTAACCATAGAAATGATGAAGGAAAAAAATTGAGGTATCTGTGGAGACAAAGAACGTTATCCATGGAGGCAAAGAAGGGAATGTACGAGAGTATAGTGGTACCAACACACTTTTGGGCGTGAAGCACGAGTTGTAAATGCTGGAGCGAGGAGGCGGCTGGAGGTCGTGGAGATGTCCTGTCTAAGGGCAATGTGTGGTGTAAATATTAGGCAGAGAATTTATGTAGAAATTAGGAGGTGTGGTAATATTTAGTTAAGGGGTTCAGGAAAACTGGTTAGCTGGACTTGAGTTCTGGAAATGGGAAGTACAATGCCTGCACTTTAATGGAGGGGTTTGGGATATTGAGCTTGGCGGGATATCTTAACTGTCGCATCTGAGCGCCTCTGCAAAGAGTGATTATGTATGAGTGATGGTGAAAGTGTTGAATGATGAAAGTTGTTTTTCTTTCCTTTTTTTTTTTTTTTTCTTACCCTGCCATGGTGGGAAATGGCTGATATATTAAAAAAAAAATGCTGCTTCAGATAATTATCTAAGTATTACTGTTAGTCATTAAAACAAAAAATTAACCTTGGTTCCCAATTAAATCTCAACAATGATTCATCTTCGACTAATGTTTGTATCTCCAGATTCTCGGCATTTTCAAGTGGGATACCCTGAAAAAAAAAAAATCCAGTCTGCAGGAAGATTTTGAAAAAAAAATCATAGTTTCAATATAATTCATTTTTATGTATTAAATAAGTCAAAAATGAGTGGAATCTGATGAACTTATATTTTACGATGATTTGAAGTTTGTAAAAAAAAATCATTGACAAGAGTGGTGGAAAAGTGCCAGTGATGTTTATCTTTTACAGTTTGACACCAACATATGATAGCTTTTTTTTTTTTTAATTGCTTGTAATGATGAACACTATGTACATTATTGTGTTTAAAAGGGTTTTAGCATTTTCAAACATGGAGAAATGCTTAGCCTGACATTGCTCCACTTATATATATATATATATATATATATATATATATATATCTCTTTATCTTTATCTTTTAATGCTGTGTACAAGGAATGCTTATTACAATTGTTTGAACATTACTTCTCAAAACCTGGAAATAAGTCACACTGGTTGACTTGGGTTATGTGTACAGTATAAATACAGTGGAACCTCTACTTGCGAGTTTAATCTGTTCCATGACCTTGCTCGCAACTGGATTTGCTCGTTTGCAGAGTCAATTTTCCTCATTTAAATTAACTGAAATGCAATTAATCCGTTCCAGTGGAATTCTGTACTTCAACAATTTCGCTAATATCAACTCTACGGCTTATTTATCCATCTCACTTCGTCTAATATGACATAATAAACAATATAAATAACATACAAACCTGATATATGCACCTACCATCCGACTTATGACAGAGTTCAGTTTAGAGAAACCGGTCGTAAGTCGAAATGGTCGTAAGTCGAACTTTACTACTGAATATCAACAAAACATTTTTGTAATGACTTTATTTTATTGTTTTATTTTGGTATTTCATGTTTTACTTTAATTTTTATGCTGTTAGTACTGTATTTTATACTGTTAGGTTTAGGATAAATGCTGTGTACAACACAAATAGTTGTTTATTTCCCAGAAATTTGGCATAAAAAACACGGTCGTTAGTCAAGCAGGTCATAAGTCGGATGGTAGGTGTACTCTAAAATGAAGAAAATATATCATTCATGTGGAGGTATGGGCGGTGTCGGCGGTGGACGAGTTTGGAGACCGGACAAAATACTTCATGAATAATTTAGCTAATGTCATCTGTACGGCTTATTTGTCTATCACAGTTCATCTGATATAACAAACAATATAAATAACATAGAAACATGATATATACACTAGAATGAATAAAAAATTTCATTATGTAACAGGTGGAGGCAGCCACAACCCCTCCCTCTTTGTTGTGGTAAACACTGCCATCATGTGACGGCCTTTTGAAGCCGTCTATTATAATTGTTATATGTAGTACATTATTATTATAGATGTATTATTATTGTATTATATTATTATATGTATTATTATTAAACATATTATTTTATTATTATAATTATTATATAAATAATTTGTAAATTTTATTCACACAAATATAAGCTTTACTGTTATTCCGTATTGCAGTAATTGTATAAATAATGTCAACCCATTCACGACTGCATATTGGAATGGACAGTGACGTCATTTGTTTACTCTGAAACAGCCAAGCAATGGACTACTTCTCCTAGATTGAGCTCTATTTCAAGGTACTTTTCGTCATGAAAGCAATTGAAATCATATCTATTTCTGTAATATATCTTCCATTCTATCAAATGAGACCAAACAAACGAGAATACAATCATAAAAACCATTCGAAATTACCGCTAAGGAGTGGCTAATTGTTGAAAAGTGAACTCCATTATTTATGCTTAAATTTCTTTCATTTTTGGTGTATGTTAAGCATCTTTCCATCATACATTGCCCAAGTTTCAATAAGATAGTCCAACAAACAAATGAGATACAATTCCTGAGATCAAGAGCAAGAGTCCCTCACCAGTGTCAAGGAACCTGCCTTGAGGTCTGCTCCCTTGTGGAAATTTTGCTCACGTATAGAAGCAAAAAATCGACCCATCGACTTCTCGTATTTGGAAAAACTCGCACATGGACATGCTCGCAAGTAGAGTTTCCACTGTACTGCATAACTTCTATGCTATTTTTACCATTTTGGTCTTCTAAGGCTATATGCAATGAATACTTGTAATATTACAGTGATTTCCAAGTGTAATACTTTTCAAAACATGGAAATTATTCACATTGACTTTACTGGGTTGAACATACTTTGTGTGCTTTAGCCGAATTCCACTGTTAGTATAATGAAATCATAATAAATTTGGAATGAATAAGTCACCTTTGCAACCTGCACACCCTGTTTGCTAGTAGGGAAACTGGTGGTGAAAGAACAGCTTCTGAAATATAAACGAGAAATTGGTGAAGATGCAGAAGTATGCAACAATACTAGTCTGTTGCTAAGATGTATGAGCTTCAAAAAGAAGCTAAGTAAATTGAATATAAGTTCCATGGAGAAATGTATGCAAAATACTCAGAAATTCATAGGACTGAGAAGTGGTAAACAGGTATTCCAGGACACATCTAGATGATGTCGGGAAGCATAAAGTTTTGCACCACCATTAACCCCACTATTCTCTCAGCTTTATTTGCAGGGGTGTATGATCTGTACAGGTTTAGTGCATGTTTTTAAATTTAATAATGGTGCAAGTACTAATCTAATACTGTATGATTATAAGTATAGAACTGGGACTTGAAACTGGCATTTTAGAATCTAGTATGTAAAGTTAGAGAATGTTAAAAAATGGAAGATTAAATCCTTTATACTGTATTGAAATTTAAGAACTAGGGTTTAGTAGGAATTGATAGTGTTGAAAGAATATGCAGTATTATGAGTATCCATCACCTTGTGCTGCAGCTGTAAGAGTTGTCTTGCTTGGACCAGGCTCCTCTTTACTCTTGCAGGCAGAATTCTAGTCTTTCACTGATGGGTGCTTACTGCTTTTCATATATCTTGTCAATTTCATTTTTCATAGTATTATGTAAAGAAAATGTATGATCTTTTGTAATTAGTAATGATTAATATAACAAATAAAAATTTATTTTATCTCTAAATACTTCAATAACCCAAAGATTCTGCTTAAGCCTAGTTGGTCAGCCAGTATAAGTGTTACACAATGGAACCTCGGTACTCAAACAATTCGGTATGCGAATGCTTTGTTTGGTAAACAAATCGCTCTGTAGTCAACCGTTTGCTCGGCACTTGACCAAACCACCTCTTCAAGGGGGGCTCCTTGGCGTGGTGAAGAGGCTCTTGGTCTGAGGAATTAGCCCTGTCGGTCTTCTTCCTCAGACCGAACCTAATTACCCCCCATTCTCCCCTCCCCTATCCCATTCTCCCCTTTTTCCATTCCTCCTCTGCCTCCCCACCCCTCCCTTTTGCCCTTCCTCTTTTTGGCCTTTGGGATTTCTCCCACAGGCGTGCTAGTTCCTAGGTAGGGGAAAGGACACCGGGGTCCATCCCATTCCGTTGAGGTTCTTGGCAGTGGCGTAGTTTGCCGTGGAATCTGAATTGCTTTGTGGCGGATATCCGGCCGCCCTCTCTTTTGTCCACCGAGGTAGCTCGCCAGATGCGAGGTTGCTATCCCGGATTGCTGGTTTACTGGCATGAAGGGTAGGGTATGGCACGGGTTCCATGCTGCATCTGCGCTACTAGCGGTGCAGAGGTCCTCTTGGGCACGGAGGGAGATTTCTGGCCCTTTCATTCCTCCTGGGAACTACTACTCCCCGCTCCCCCCTTTTTTTATTCTTTTTTTTTATTTTTCTTTTCTTTTTTTTTTTCTTAACAAAAAGCAAAGGAGTAACCTAATCATGGAGAACCCAATCCATGAACCCACTACCCCCGGGTCCCTTCTTGATACCGCACCCCATTCTGACCCTGCCTTGTGTTTAGACCACTCTTCGGACACTCCTGATGCCCCTGTACCTCTTGCTGGTGCTGTTTCCTCACCCGCTTCAGGTACCGGGGCTTCGACTGACTCCTTCGATTTGTCTGAACTCCGCTCTCCTTTGACTATGCTTCCGGCTTCTCCCTCTACGGTACGGCAATTTTCGAATCGCCCGCCCATTTCACGCCGGACCAACTCCGGTCCTACTCCTAAACGCCAGCGTCAATCTCCTGATGATGCTCCTTCGTTACCTTCCCATTCTACTCGGAAAAGACCGACACGTCAAGCACTCCCTCTCCACGCTCGGTTTCGGACCACACAATGGACTAAATTCTTTACTTTAAGACCGACTTCTTCTTCTGCCTACCTTTCTGACCATAGTATTGGCAAAGCGCTCCTGCGTCATGTTGGTAGAGATATTTCATTTCATGCTCTCAAGAGCGGTATGCGCATCGTCACTGTCCAGAATGCTACCCAAGCTCATGATCTTTCTCTCCTTTCGAATATCGATACTACTATCACTATTGAAAAACATCTTTCTCTCAATTCTTGTAGTGGTACTGTCATTCTCCCCCATACCATAGTCCAACAGAATTTCCAGTCATGTGGCAATGACATTTTTGAACAGCTGGAACTCCAGGATCTCCCAATCCTCAAAGTAGACACTTATGTCCTTCCTGCCCGGGGGCGGAGACGTTACCCTTGCAATGTGGCTCGTTTAACTTTTGACAGTCGAGAACTCCCGTCCTCTGTATATGTCGCGGGACATCGGTTACAAGTTCGAAAGGTGATACCTACACCGCAACAATGTAGAAATTGCTGGCGTTTTGGTCACCCAGCGAAATATTGCAGATCTATGGCCGAATGCCCAGTCTGTGGTGCCGACGACCATTCTAATACGTCTTGCAGTCAACCTCCATCTTGCCTTAATTGTAATGAAGCTCACCCTTCGTACTCCCGCCGTTGCCAGGTCTACTTAAATGAACGTGAAATCCGTTGCCTCAAAGAGGCAGAAGGTCTCCCTTATGCTATGGCAGTTACTCATCTCCGCCTCCAAGGGAGACTACCCCGTGTTTCTTATTCTCGTGTTTCCAAACGTCCCCCCACTTCTGGGGTCCCATCTTCTGCAGCCTCCTCTGTTGTTACCCCTCCCATAGCCACTACGACATCTAATCCTTTTGCTGTCCTTGGCTCTGACGTCCCGACTACAACTCAGTCTGTTCTCACATCTTCGTGTCCTTCCTCACAAGCCCCAGTATCGACAAGACCTCGTACGACACCTAATACCAATCGCCCCTCTACTCAGAAGTCCAAAAAATCCACATTGCTCAAATCTTCTTTGCCCCTTCCTTCCCTTCTTCCACCTCCACACTTTACCTTTCCAGTCTCTGTACCTAGTTCTTCCCCTCTCTCTGGCTCTATTACAAGTGTGGAGATTCACCCTCCTCCTCGTACTATGCCTTCCACCCCGTCCCCTCCCAAGTTTCTCCCTCTTCTGTCACCTCCCAGGTTTCTGCCTCTTCTGTCCCCCCCCACACTTCATCTCCAGTCCCTTACACTTTTCCCTCCCCCTCTACTTTGGTACAGTCCATTACTGTCCCAATCTTTACTCACCCTCCTCCTCCTATCTCCAATATGGTCTCCCATACATCTTTGAATTCAGAAACACTTGAAGCCATTTCAGAATATATTGCAGAGACTAAACCTTCAATGGACACTGATTCACTTCCTGTTCCTTCTCTTCCCTCTCCTCCATCTTCACAACCCCATTCTTCGCAACGCTCCATTCCTTCGCTACTTGAACATCTTCCAATGCCACCACACGTTGACTTTTCTAACCCCTCTAGTCCGTAGGTGCCTTTACCTACAGATTCCTGATATTTTCTTCATCGCCAATCATGGCCTATTTACAGTGGAATATCCGCGGCCTCAGGGGTAATCGGGGTGAGCTTCAGTTGTTGCTTTCCAGGTTTTCCCCTGTTGGTGCTTGCTTACAAGAACCAAAATTACACTCGGCTGTTTTCCAACCTATCTCAGGCTATAATTTATTGTATTCTTCGGATCCTTTCTCAGATGGGACCTTTAATGAAAGTGCCCTTCTTCTACGCAATGATATTCCATACTATCAACTATTTGTCCGTACCCCGCTGCATTACACTGCAGCCCGTATCCACTTGAATAAATGGTTTACAATATGTTCTTTATATCTCTCTCCTTCTCGAGCATTTTCTATCCCAGACTTTGCCTTTCTTGTTTCATCCTTACCACCACCACTTCTGTTACTTGGTGATTTTAATGCCCACCATTTCCTCTGGGGGGGGTCTCATTGTGACTCACGTGGCATTCAGTTGGAGGCTTTTCTTGCCTCTCACCCCCTCCATGTTTTAAATACGGGTACTCCCACCCATTTTGATCCTCGTACTCATACTCTCTCTTGCATCGATCTATCAGTCTGCTCTTCCTCCACTGCACTAGACTTCACCTGGTCTGTTCTACCAGACTTACATGACAGCGATCATTTTCCGATCATTCTTACTTCTCCTTCCTATTCACCACCTTTCCGTAGCCCTCGCTGGCAATTTGATCGGGCAAATTGGGATCTTTACTCACACCTCACTGCTTTTAGTGAGGTTCCTTCTTCATCCTCCATTGATGAGCTCCTACACATCTTCTCGACATCAGTTTATACCGCAGCTTCTCATTCTATACCCCAAACCTCAGGCAGGCATTCTCAGAAGTGCGTGCCTTGGTGGTCTCCTGCTTGTGCTCGTGCAGTACGTTTGAAACGTGCTGCATGGGGCAGGTACCGGTACAATAGAACCGCTGAGAGACTTGTTGATTTTAAGCAGAAGCGTGCGATCGCTCGCCGTGTCATCCGTGAAGCTAAACGCACTTGTTGGCGAGACTATGTTTCCACCATCACCTCTGCTTCTTCTATGAGTGCAGTCTGGAAAAAAGTGAGGAAATTGAGTGGTAAATACTCTCCTGACCCGGCTCCTGTTCTACGGGTCACTGGTGTTGATATAGCAAACCCTCTCGACGTTGGCATTGAACTTGGCACACATCTGGTCCGTATTTCCCGAGGGCTCCATCTATGCCCCTCGTTTCTTTCCTCAAAGTCTGCCAGAGAGTTAGTACCCTTGGACTTTTCTTCTCTCGGAGAAGAACAGTATAATGTGCCTTTTACACTTCAAGAACTGGAGGCAACGCTCTCAGCTTGCCGATCATCGGCAGCTGGGCCTGATGACATTCATATTCGTATGTTACAACATTTACATCGGTCAGCCCTTGTAGTCCTCTTACACCTCTTCAATCTTATTTGGGCACAAGGAGTTCTTCCCCAGCTGTGGAAATCTGCCATTGTTCTCCCTTTCCGCAAACCGGGTACTACAGGACATGATGCCTCCCACTATCGCCCCATCGCTCTTACAAGTGCAGTTTGCAAAGTGATGGAACGCCTCGTAAATCGACGTTTAATGTGGTATTTAGAGACTCACAACAGTCTCTCCGCTAGTCAATATGGCTTTCGTAAGGGTCGTTCTACCATAGACCCCTTACTACGCTTGGATACGTATGTTCGTAATGCCTTTGCGAATAATCACTCAGTTATTGCCATATTTTTTGACCTTGAGAAGGCATATGACACAACTTGGAGGTATAATATTTTGGCCCAGGCCCATTCCTTAGGCCTCCGAGGCAATCTACCATCCTTCCTTAAGAACTTTTTAACTGACAGACATTTCCGTGTTCGAGTCAATAATGTTCTTTCCCCGGACTTCGTCCAAGCTGAAGGTGTCCCTCAGGGATGTGTTCTAAGCACAACACTTTTTCTCCTTGCTATAAATGATTTGGCCTCTGTTCTTCCACCCAATATTTGGTCATCACTCTATGTTGATGACTTCGCTATTGCTTGTGCAGGCGCTGACTGTCACCTTATTGCAGTTTCTCTCCAGCATGCGGTCGACCGTGTTTCCACTTGGGCCACCACACATGGGTTTAAATTTTCAAGTACCAAAACTCACCAAATTACTTTCACTAGACGCTCTGTTATCTCCGATCATCCTTTGTATCTCTATGGCTCCCGTATCCCCGAACGTGATACAGTCAGGTTTCTAGGCCTTCTCTTTGACCGTCGGTTAACCTGGAAACCTCACATTACCTCTCTGAAGGCAACTTGTCACAGCCGGCTAAACCTTCTTAAAACCCTTGCTCATCTTTCCTGGGGAGCTGATCGTCGAACTCTGCTTCGCCTACATTCAGCCCTCGTTTTATCGAAACTCGATTATGGTGACCAGATTTATTCCGCGGCCTCTCCTGCTACTCTCTCTAGCCTTAACTCTATCCATCACCAAGGCTTACGTTTGTGCCTTGGTGCTTTTCGCTCTTCCCCTGTTGAGAGCCTCTATACAGAAGCAAATGTTCCATCCTTGTCTGATCGCCGTGATGCCCATTGCCTTCGTTACTATGTACGCTCTCACGATCTACACAATCCTTCCATTTATAGAATGGTCACCGATATTAGTAGACATTCTTTATTCGTTCGCCGCCCCTGTTTGCTCCGTCCCTTTTCTCTTCGCCTACATTCACTCTTGTCTTCCCTTCAGTTACCACCTTTATATGTTCATGTAGCATCTCGCTTTTCCCTACCCCCCTGGGAAGTTCCAACTGTTTGGATCTGTTCTTTCTCACTCCCTTGCTCGAAAGCTCAACTGCCTACGGTGGCTTCCCGCTCTCTATTTCTTGATCACTTCCACTCCCATTCTCATGCCACCGCTGTGTACACAGATGGCTCTAGGTCTTCAGACGGCATCGGATTCGCAGCAGTGTTTCCGGACAGCGTCGTGCGGGGGCATTTACTATCTTCAGCTAGCATTTTTACTGCTGAACTGTATGCCATTCTTGCAGCACTTATTCGTATCGCATTTATGCCTGTGTCATCATTTGTAGTAGTCTCAGACTCCCTTAGTGCTCTACAGGCTATACAAAAATTTGATACATCTCATCCCCTAGATCTCCGTATCCAACTTTGGCTATGCCATATCTCTACCAAACATAAAGATATTGTTTTTTGTTGGGTCCCTGGTCATGTCGACGTACAGGGCAATGAACAGGCAGACACTGCTGCGCGGTCAGCAGTACATGACCTACCAATTTCCTATCGAGGTGTTCCATTTCTGGACTATTTTGCTGCAATAGCTACCCACCTTCGCACCCATTGGCAACAACGTTGGTCAACTCTGCTCGGTAACAAACTTCATTCTATTAAACCGAGCATAGGTTACTGGCCGTCTTCTTGTCATCAGTGCCGAGGTTGGGAGACCACTCTCTCCCGCCTTTGCATTGGCCACACTCATCTTACTCATGGGTATCTCATGGAGAGGCACCCTGTTCCTCTCTGTGAGCAGTGTCAAGTTACAGTATCGATTAGCCACATTCTGTTAGACTGCCCTCTCTATCAACGAGCATGCAGAATTTACCTCCAACGTCGTCTTCGTTCTACTACTCTCTCTTTACCTTCCCTTCTTGCTGATGGACCCTCCTTTAATCCTGACTCTCATTGACTTCTTGACAACGACTGATTTACTCCACAAACTCTGATACTTTTCGCACTCCCCTCAGCCCTTTCTAATGCAGTCTCTTGCTGCCCTTTACCCTTTCATCATCCACTACCCCGCTGTTATCCGTAACCTATTACTCATCCATCTCCCTTTTGCCACCTGATGCCCTCGCATCCTTCCTGCCCTGCAGCGCTGTATAGTCCTTGTGGCTTAGCGCTTCTTTTTGATTATAATAATAATACGGGACATGAAGCCTCCCACTATCGTCCCATTGCTCTTACCAGTGTAGTTTGCAAAGTGATGGAACGCCTAGTAAATAGATGTTTTGTGTGGTATTTAGAGAGAGACAACAGTCTGTCCACTCGTCAATATGGCTTTCATAAGGGACGTTCTACCATAGACCCCTTACTACGCTTGGATACGTATGTTCGTAATGCCTTTGCGAATAACCACTCGGTTATTGCCATATTTTTTGACCTTGAGAAGGCATACGACACAACTTTGAGGTATAATATTTTAGCTTGCCCACTCCTTAGACCTTCGAGGCAATGTACCATCCTTCCTTAAGAACTTTTTAACTGACAGGCATTTCCGTGTTCGGGTTAATAATGTGCTCTCCCCTGACTTTATCCAAGCTGAAGGTGTCCCCCAGGGATGTGTTCTGAGCACAACGCTTTTTCTCCTTGCTATTAATGATTTGGCCTCTAGTCTTCCATCAAATATTTGGTCATCAGTCTATGTTGATCACTTCGCTATTGCCTGTGCACCCCTCAAGGAAGGTTCCTTGATGTTGGTGAGGGGCTCTTGATTTAGGGAATTGGATCTGTGCTCCAGTTCCCCGAATTAAGCATGATTGCCTTCCACATCCCCCCCCCCCCAGGCGCTGTATAATCCTCCGGGTTTAGCGCTTCCCCCTTGATTATAATAATAATATTGCCTGTGCAGGCACTGACTATCACCTCATTACAGTTTCTCTCCAGCATGCAGTCGACCGTGTTTCCA
The DNA here is from genome assembly GCF_038502225.1 of Cherax quadricarinatus. Taxonomy (NCBI): domain Eukaryota; kingdom Metazoa; phylum Arthropoda; class Malacostraca; order Decapoda; family Parastacidae; genus Cherax; species Cherax quadricarinatus. The sequence continues at coordinate 16,658,564 of NC_091340.1, forward strand.
ATTGGGCCACCACACATGGGTATAAATTTTCCAGCACTAAAACCCACCAAATTACTTTCACTAGACTCTGTCATCTCCGATCATCCTTTGTACCTCTATGGCTCCCGTATCCCTGAACGTGATAGTCAAGTTTTTGGACCTCCTCTTTGTGACCGTAGGTTATCCTGGAAACCTCACATTACCTCTATGAAGGCAACTTGTCACAACCAGCTGAACCTTCTTAAAACCCTTGCTCATCTTTCATGGGGAGCTGATCCTCGAACCCTCCTTCGCCTACATTCCACCCTCATTTTATCGAAACTTGATTATGGTGACCAGATCTATTCAGCTGCATCTCCTGCTACTCTCTCTAGCCTTAACCCCATTCATCACCAAGGATTACGTTTATGCCTTGGTGCTTTTCGCTCTTCCCCTGTCGAGAGCCTCTATGCAGAGGAGAACATTCCATCCTTATCCGATCGCCATGATGCCCATTGCCTTCACTACTATGTACGCTCTCATGATCTCCGCAATCCTTCCATTTATAAAATGGTCACTGATATTAGTAGACATTATTTGTTCGCCGCCCCTGTTTACTCCGTCCCTTCTCTCTTCACCTTCTTTCGCTCTTGTCTTCTCTTCAATTACCACCTTTCTTTGTTCATGTAGCATCTCACTTTTCCCTACCCCACTGGGAAGTTCCAGCTGTTCGAGTCTGTTCTTTCTCTCTCCCTTGCTCTAAAACCCAACTGTCTACGGTCACTTCCCGCTCTCTTTTTCTTGACCACTTCCACTCTCATTTTCATGCCATTGCTGTGTACACAGATGACTCTAAGTCTTCTGAGGCGTAGGATTCACAGCAGTGTTTCTGGACAGCGTCGTATGCGGGCATTTACTATCTTCGGCTAGCATTTTTACTGCTGAATTGTATGCCATCCTTGCAGCACTTATCCGTATTGCATCTATGCCTGTGTCATCATTTGTGGTTGTCTTAGACTCCCTTAGTGCTTTACAGGCTATACAGAAATTTGATACACCTCACCCCTTAGTCTTCTGTATCCAACTTTGGCTACGCCGCATCTTTACCAAGCATTAAGATAGTTTTTTGTTGGGTCCCTGGTCATGTTGACGTACAGGGCAATGAACAGGCAGACACTGCTGCGCGGTCAGCTGTGCATGACCTACCAGTTTCTTATAGAGGTATTCCATTTACAGACTATTTTGCTGCAATATCTTCCCACCTTCACACCCGTTTTCAACAACGTTGGTCTACTTTGCTCGATAACAAACTTCAATCTATTAAACCGAGTATAGGTTACTGGCTGTCTTCTTATCACCAGTGTCGAGGTTGGGAGACTACTCTCTCCCGTCTTCGCATTGGCCATACTCGTCTTACTCATGGATATCTCATGGAGAGGCGGCCTGCTCCTCTCTGTGAGAATTGCCAAGCTCCATTATCAGTCAGCCACATTCTGCTGGACTGCCCACTTTATCAACGAGCACCCAGAATTTACCTCCGTCGTCGTCTTCGCTCCGCTGCTCTCTCTTTACATTCCCTTCTCGTTGATGGACCCACCTTTCATCCGGACTCTCTCATTGACTTTTTGACAACAACTGACTTCACAAATTCTGATACCTTCAGCCCTTTCTACTTCAATCTCTTGCTACCCTCTACCCCTGTACTATTCCCTGCCCTGCTGTTTTCTGTAACCTACTGATCATCCCTCCTCCCTTCTGCCATCCAATACCCTTGCTTCCTTCCCTACCCTGCAGCGCTGTATAGCCCTTGTGGCTTGGCGCTTCTTTTTGATAATAATAAATAATGAAAAATGTCATTCTCTCAATTCTTGTCCTCTTCACGGGGGGCTCCTTGGTGTGGTGAAGAGGCTCTTGGTCCGAGGAATTAGACCTGTTGGTCTCCTTCCTCAGACCAAACCTAATTACCCCCCAATCCCACCCTCCCCTTTTTCCATTCCTCCTCCTCCCCATCACTCCCTGTTGCCCTTCCTCTTTTTGGCCTTTGGGATTTTTCCCACAGGCGCACTAGTTCCCAGGTAGGGAAAAGGGTACCGGGGTCCATCCCATTCCATTGAGGTTCTTGGCGGTGGCATAGTTTGCCGGGAAATCTGGATCGCCTGTGGATGTCCAGATCCCTCTCCAGTATCCTGGAGGGTGGCTTTGGGCATCTTTCGGGCGACATGTGTATCTCTGGAAGCCACCTTTCAGATTCTGGGTGTGGTGGCCGAAGGAGGTATGCTTTGTGGTGAATATCCAGCCGCCCTCTTTTTTGTCCACCGAGGTAGCTCGGCAGATGAGGTTGCTATCCCGGATTGCTGTTTTATTGGCATGAAGGGTAGGGTATGGTGTTTAATGCGATTTATTGGTGATGCTGGTAGCGGGGTGTAAAAGATGCGTCTTCAGAGGCTTCTTACTTTATTTGTAATGTATTGTGGGTATACAGGCTTGTGTGTTGTGCCCATGACCTGGGAAGGCCATCTCACGAGAGGAGAGCTACTAGGCCTTGTGTCTTCCTGCTATGCCGCTGTGTGAGTGAGCGAGTGTGGGACCAGCTTCCCACAGACTTGGACAGGCCCAAAGGGCCACACCTGAGTGTTGCAAAATATAAACTAAGCCGGCAGACAGCAAGGCTGTCTGTGCAGACAGTACAGGCTGTCTATGTTCGCTCGGCCACCTACCACACGGTCGTCCCGACCATGTCTGGCAGTAAAAAAAACTCAGGTACAGGGCACAGAACACAAAATAAAAACATGTATATACATATGGACATGGAAAAAAAAACTTCCTACATGGAAGGAAGAAAAAAATGTGGGGTGTGCTAAACATCGTGGTCATAGGCAGTGAGCATCGATGGGCATCACTGCATGCCTTCCTGTGTCTGGACAGATACTGCAACACAGGAGACATCGCTGCGGCTCACTGTATAGCCCTTGTGGCTTAGCGCTTCTTTTTTATTATAATCGCGGCTGAGCTGTGACGTAACAGGTTACGGTCTCCTCTGGAATGGTGAAGCAGGCATCGTAGGAGTCGCTGCAGGTTTGACTCAACCTGGGGCATGACATGCTGGTGCCCTCGAGTGAGGCATCGACAAAACTCGGCAACTGGGCAGGACTTCGGGCAAGCGACTCAGGAGGACACTTCTCAACTGGTACTGTTGCTGGGCTGTCACTGCCGGCGAGTTGTGGCAGAGACGACTGGGCGAAACATCTGGGAGTCGTAACATCATACACCAGACTGCAATGAGTGAGCTAGCAGTCAAAGTGACATCTTTGTGCAGGCTGCTCACTGAAGCTTGTGACACGAGGCTGACACAGCGCCTGCCGACAGGGCTAACTGCGGCTTGACGAGTGTCATACTCTCTGCAGTTGGAGTTATAGCAGCGGTTAGTCTAAGTGTCCCCAGACTTTTCTCTCTACATATAACTGCACTCTGGAGGTGAAGTGAAACAAATCTCGATGGGAATTGTAGCAGGTACGATTCTGCAGAACATCATGAGCGATGAGCATAAGAGCTTTCTGTGCAAGGGGGCTCGGGCTCAGAGCTGACTGATATCAGCTGTCAAACGCACTGGTCACACCGGGTGAATAACACAATGGTGCTACTCGGGTCTGGCTCAAGACCTCATTGGACACACGGGAACTATACACACCCACTGTACATGCGGTACAACATGGCTTAAACTAGCAAATGATGCTTTTCTGTGCACAAAACTGACACTAAGACATACACTAACATGTGAAAACACTGAGAGGAATTAATTAACACACGAATATATCTTCTCTCAATCTTCTCTACAATACTGAAATATTTACTGAAACTCTCGATGTGACATCATGTGATGTCAGGCGTGATGTCGTGAGGTGACGTCAGGCAGACATTGTGACGTCATGAAGTTGGGCAGCATCGTCAGTGACGTCAATGTGATGCAGGCAGCAAACCAGAGCATGTGGCCTGGGACATCTGGCTTGGTAACCCACATGGCTTGTAGATCCACGTGACATTGCCCACACCCCCATGTGGCGTCGGGATCCACGTGGTGGTGGTGGTGTGATCTACGTGGCATGCTGATCCACATGGCTTGCTGATCCACATGGCTTGCTGATCCACATGGCTTGCTGATCCACATGGCTTGCTGATCCACATGGCTTGCTGATCCACATGGCTTGCTGATCTACATGGCTTAGTGATCTACGTGGCATGCTGATCCACATGGCTTGCTGATCTGCGTGGCTTGCTGATCTGTGGCATGTTGATCCAGAGGGCTTGCTGATCCTCATGGCATGCTGATCCATGTGGCATGCTGATCTACATGGCTTGTTGATCCACGTGGCTTGCTGATCCACGTGGTATGCTGATACACATGGCTTGCTGAAGACGATGTAATCAGTCCATCACCCTTGAAGTTGTAGAATTTGAGGTCAGTCCCTCAGCCTGGAGAAGTTCAGTTCCATAGTCAGGAACTATCTGAAGATCAAGGGACAGTGCGTGTGGAGACTTGAATACTCTCGGAAGGAGAGGTGCAGAGTGGTGGTAGTGAGAATGTAACCACTGAGAGGTCATGTCCCTCTCAGATCCAACAATTCTCACTTGAAAAGGTTGTCCAAGGTGTTTTCTGTACCAAGATGGCATGTGTTGCAGTGTCTGACAAGATGAACATCAAAATGGGCTACATTCTCACTACTACTACTACTCTGCACCTCTCCTTCCGACAGTATTTAAGTCTCCGCATGTTTGATCTTCAGCTAGTTCCTGACTATGGAACTGAACTTCTCCAGGCTGAGGGACTGACAACCTCAAATTCTATGACTTCAAGGGTGATGGACTGATTACATCGTCTTCACATCTTTACTGTTCCTGCCTACTTTCTGTATTTGACTGAAGAAGCCTACTGTGTAGGCAAAACATTTCAGAATAAAGTTGCCTAACTGTTGCCTATGTGTCTTACCTACCAACCTGTCAGTATTGTATACCATTTTGATGTTCATAAGTAGACATTCTTTATTTGTTTGCTGCCCGTTTGCTCCATCCCTTCTCTCTTCGCCTACATTCGCTCTTGTCTTCCCTTCAGTTCCCACCTTTATATGTTCATGTAGCATCTCTTTTTCCCTACCCCCTTGGGAAGTTCCAGCTATTGGGGTCTGTTCTTTCTCACTCCCTTGCTCGAAAGCCCAACTGTCTACAGTAGCTTCCCGCTCTCTTTTTCTTGACCACATCCACTCTCATTCTCATGCCATCACCATGTACACAGATGGCTCTAAATCTTCTGACAGCGTTGGATTCACAGCAGTGTTTCCGGACAACATTGTGCGAGGGCATTTACTATCTTCGGCTAGCATTTTTACTGCTGAATTGTGTGCCATTCTTGCAGCACTTATTCGTATTGCATCTATGCCTGTGTCATCATTTGTGGTTGTCTCAGACTCCCTCAGTGCTCTACAGGCTATACAGAAATTTGATACACCTCACCCCCTAGTTCTCTGGATCCAACTTTGGCTACGCCGTATCTTTACCAAACATAAAGATATTGTTTTTTGTTGGGTCCCTGGTCATGTTGATGTACAGGGCAATGAACAGGCAGACACTGCTGCGCGGTCAGCAGTACATGACCTACCAATTTCATATAGAGGTGCTCCATTTCCGGACTATTTTGCTGTAATAGCTACCCACCTTCGCACCCGTTGGCAACAACGTTGGTCTGCTGTGCTCAATAACAAACTTTGTTCTATTAAACCGAGTATAGGTTACTGGCTGTTGTCTTGTCACCAGTGTCGAGGTTGGGAGACTACTCTCTCCCACCTTTGCATTGGCCATACTCGTCTTAATTATGGACATCTCATGGAGAGGCGCCCTGTTGCTCTCTGTGAGAATTGTCAGGTTTCATTATTGGTCAGGCACATTCTGTTAGACTGCCCCCTTTATCAACAAGCACACAGAATTTACCTCCATTGTCTCCGCTCTACTGCTCTCTCTTTACACAGACAATGCGAAAGCCTTTCATAAATGTGACCATGGTGTAAGAGCGCACAAAATGCATGATGAAGGCATAACAGGAAAAGTTGGTAGATGGATCTACAATTTCCTAACAAATAGAACACAGAGTAATAGTAAATAGTCTGAGGCGGCTAGTGTGAAAAGCTCTGTTCCACAAGGCACAGTACTTGCCCCCATCTTGTTCCTCATCCTCATATCTGACACGGACGTAAGCCACAGCACCGTGTGTTTCTTTGCATATGATACCCAAATTTGCATGACAGTGTCCTCCACTGATGACTGCAAGACTCCAGGTGGACATCAACCAAATCAGTTACTCAGATATGGAAAACGTGAGGAAATAAAACTATATCGAAGTATAAAACAAATTTCACCCACAAAATAGTGAAAAACTAATGGAAAGGACTTGGGAGTGATAATGTAAGAGGATCTCACTTTCATAGATCACAACATTGTATCAATCGCATTTGCTAGAAAAATGACATGATGGATAATGAGAACCTTCAAAACATTCTTATTTTCACTGGGTTTATTTTACGCATTTTTTCATATTTCCCTCTTCAGTATATTTTGGGCCAGGCTCTCAAGCACCTTCAACACGTATAATAAGTTACTAAACATCATGTTATTCCCCACTGCCTACTGGAAGACTTCCTCTTCAAGGGGGTGCCTTGGCATGGTGAAGAGGCTCTTGGTCTGAGGAATTAAACCTGTCAGTCTCCTTCCTCAGACTGAACCTAATTACCCCCCAATCCCCCCTTCCCCATCCCATCCTCCCCTTTTCCCTTTCCTCCCCCTCCCCACCCCTCCCTTTTGGCCTTTGGGATTTTTCCTACAGGCGCACTAGTTCCTAGGTAGGGGAAAGGGTACCGGGGCCCATCCCATTCCGTTGAGGTTCTTGGCGGTGGCATAGTTTGCCTTGGAATCTGGATCACCTGGGGATGTCCGGATCCCTCTCCGGTATCCCGGAGAGTGGCTTTGGGTGTCTCTCGGGCGACGGGTGTATCTCTGGAAACCACCTTTCAGATTCCAGGGGTGGTGGCTGAAGGAGGTATGCTTTGTGGCAGATATCCGGCCGCCCTTTCTTTTGTCCACTGAGGTAGCTCAGCAGATGTGAGGTTGCTATTCCGGATTGCTGGTTTACTGGCATGATGGATAGGGTATGGCACGGGTTCCATGCTGCATCTACGCTACTTGCGGTGCTGAGGTCCTCTTGGGCACAGAGGGAGATTTCTGGCCCTTTCATTCCTCCTAGGAACTATCCCTCCCCGGTCCCCCCCTTTTTTTATTCTTTTTTTTTATTTTTATTTTCTTTTTTTCTTAAAAACAAAAAGAAAGAAGTAAGATAACCATGGCAGCCCTAGTCCATGAACCTGCTACCCCTGGGCCCCTTCTTGATACTGCACCCCGTTCTGACCCCGCCTCGTCTTTGGACCACTCTTTGGACACTCCTCATGCCTCTGTACCTCTTGCTGGTGCTGTTTCCTCACCCGCTTCAGGTACTGAGGTCTCGACTGACTCCTTCGATTTATCTGACCTCCGCTCTCCTTTGACTATGCTTCCGGCCTCTCCCTCTACGGTTCAGCAATTTTTGAATCGCCAGCCCATTCCATGTCGGACCAACTCTGGTCCCAAGCCTAAACGCCAACGACAATTACCTGCTGATGATACTTTTCCACCTTCTCGTTCTTCTCAGAAAAGATCGACACGTCCTGCACTCCCTTTCCACACTCAGTTTCAGACTGCACAATGGACTAAATTCTTCACTTTACGACCGACTTCCTCTACCGCCTATCTTTCCGACCACAGTATTGGCAAGGCACTCCTATGCCATGTTGGTAAAGATATTTCTTTTCATGCTCTTAAGAGCGGTACACACATAATCACGGTACAGAATGCTACCCAAGCTCATGATCTTTCTCTTCTTTCCCATATAAATACTGTTCCTGTCACTATTGAAAAACATCATTCCTTCAATTCTTGTAGTGGTACCGTCATTCTGCCCCATACCATAGTTCAACAAAATTTCCAGACATATGGCAATGACATTCTTGAACAGCTGGAACTCCAAGCTCTCCCAATCCTCAAGATAGACACTTATGTTCTTCCTGCCCGCGGGCGGAGACGATACCCTAGCAATGTGGCTCATTTAACTTTTGACAGCCGTGAACTCCCATCCTCAGTTTATGTAGCAGGACATTGGTTACAAGTTTGAAAGGTGATCCCTACACCGCAACAGTGTAGATATTGCTGGCGATTTGGCCATCCAGCAAAATATTGCAGATGCATAGCCGAATGCCCAGTCTGTGGTGCCGATGACCATTCTAATACGTCTTGCAATCAACCTCCCTCTTGCCTTAATTGTCATGAGGCTCACCCTTCATACTCTCGCCGTTGCCATGTCTAGACTACTTAAATGAGTGGGAAATCCGTTACCTCAGAGAGGCAGAAGGTCTCCCTTATGCCATGGCAGTTTCTCATCTCCGCCTCCAAGGGAGACTACCTCTTGTTTCTTATTCCCGTGTTTCAAAACGTCCCCCCACTTCTAGGGTCCCATCCTCTGCAACCTCCTCTGTGGTTACCTCTCCCATAGTCACTCCTGTATCTAATTCTTTTGCTGTCCTAGGCTCAGACGTCCCTACTTCAGTGCCTCAGTCTGTTCTCGCTTCTTCGTGTTCTCCCTCACAAGCCTCAGTATCAACGAGACCTCGTACGACACCTCCTCCCAATCGTCCCTCTACTTCTCAGAAGTCAAAAAAAGGTCCTTTAACCCCTCCTTCCCTTCTTCCACCTCCTCATTTTACCTTCCCTGTCTCTGTACTGGGTTTTTCCCCTCTCACTGGCTCTGTTACAAGTGTAGAGGTTCACCCTCCTCCTCGTACTATACCTACCTCTCCTGTTCCCTCCCAAGTTTCTTCCACTTCTGCCACCTCCCAGGTTTCTGCCTCTTCTGTCCCCTACCACGCTTCTTCTCCAGTTCCCTCCACCCTTTCGCCCCCCCCCCCACCTTGGTACAGTCCTTCCAATCTTTACTCATCCTCCCCCTACCATCTCCAATATTGTCTCTCATACGATGTCTCTGAATTCCGAAATGCTTGAAGCAATCTCTGAATATATTGCAGAGACCAAACCATCAATGGACACTGATCCACCCTCTGTTCCTTCTCTCTCCTCCATCTGTGCAACTCCTTTCTTCACAGCGCACCGTTCCTTCGCTGCTTGAACGTTTTCCGCTGCCTCCACATGTGGACTTTTCTAACCCCTCTAGTCCATAGGAACCCTTACCTGCGGATTTCAAGTATCTTTATCATTGCCAATCATGGCCTATTTACAGTGGAATATATGCGGCCTCAGTGGTAATCCGGGTGGGCTTCAGATGTTACTCTCCCAGTTTTCCCCTGTTGGTGTTTGCTTACAGGAACCAAAATTACACTCTGCTGTTATCTCTCCCATCTCAGGCTATAATTTATTGTATTCATCAGATCCTTTTCCTGGTGGGACCTTTAATGAAAGTGCCCTTCTTCTATGCACTGATATTCCATTCCATCAGCTATTTGTTCGTACTTTGCAGCATTACACAGCAGCCCTTATGCACTTGCATGGGTGGTATACGTTCTGTTCTTTATCTCTCTCTCTCCTTCTCGGGCATTATCTATTCCGGATATTGCCTTTCTTATTTCATCATTACCACCACAGATTCTGTTACTTGGCGATATTAATGCCCATCATTTCCTCTGGGGGTCTCACTGTGATTCCCGTGACATTCAGTTAGAGGCTTTTCATGCCACCCACCCCCTACATTTTTTAAATACAGGTACTCACATTCATTTTGATCCTCGGACTCACACTCTCTCACATCGATCTCTCGGTCTGCTCTTCCTCCGCCGCATTAGACTTCACCTGATCTGTTCTCCTGGATTTATATGACAGCAATCATTTCCCAATCATTCCTACTTCCCCTTCATATTCACCTCCTCCCCATATCCCACGCTGGCAATTTGATCAGGCAAATTGGAACCTTTATAACTAACTGTTTTTAGTGAGGTTCCTTCTTTTTAGTGAGGTTCCTTCTTCATCTTCCATTGATGAGCTTTTACACCTCTTCTCATCCTCTGTTTTAACCGCAGCTTCTCATTCTATACCCCAAACTTCGGGCAGGCATTCTCAGAAATATGTGCCTTAGTGGTCTCCTGCTTGTGTTCGTGCAGTACATTTTAAACACGCTGCATGGGGCAGGTACCGGTACAATAGAACCATGGAGAGACTTCTTGATTTTAAGCAGAAGCTTGCGATTGCTCACCGTGTCATCCGTGATGCTAAATGCACTTGCTGGCGAGATTGTCTCCATCACCTCTGCTTCCTCTATGAGTGCAGTCTGGAAAAAAGTACGAAAACTGAGTGGTAAATATTCTCCTGATCCGGCTCCTGTTCTGCAGGTTGCTGGTGTTGATATAGCAAACCCACTAGATATTGCCAATGAAATTGGCAATCATCTGGTCCATATTTCTCAGGGGCTCGATCTATGCCCCTCGTTTCTTTCCTCAAAGTCTGCCAGAGAGTTAGCACCCTTGGACTTTTCTTCTCTCAGAGAAGAACAGTATAATGTGCCTTTTACACTTCAAGAACTGGAGGCAACACACTCAGCTTGCCGATCATCGGCAGCTGGGCCCGACGACATTCATATTCGTATGCAACAACATTTACATCAGTCAGCCCTTGCAGTCCTATTACGCCTTTTCAACCTTATTTGGTCTCAAGGAGTTCCTCCACAGCTGTGGAAATCTGCCATTGTTCTCCCTTTCTGCAAACCAGGCACTACGGGACATGAAGCCTCCTGCTATGGTCCCATTGCTCTTACCAGTGTAGTTTGCAAAGTGATGGAACACCTGGTAAATAGACGTTTAGTGTGGTATTTAGAGAGACAACAGTCTCTCCACTCGTCAATATGGCTTTCGTAAGGGACGGTCTACCATAGACCCCTTACTACGCTTGGATACGTATGTTCATAATGCCTTTGCAAATAACCACTCAGTTATTGCCATATTTTTTGACCTTGAGAAGGCATATGACACAACTTGGAGGTATAATATTTTGGCCCAAGCCCACTCCTTAGGCCTTCGAGGCAATCTAGCATCCTTCCTTAAGAACTTTTTAACTGACAGACATTTCCATGTTCAGGTTAATAATGTGCTCTCCCTGGACTTTATCCAAGCTGAAGGTGTCCCCCAGGGACGTGTTCTGAGCACAAAGCTTTTTCTCCTTGCTATAAATGATTTGGCCTCTAGTCTTCCATCCAATATTTGGTCATCACTCTATGTTGATGACTTCGCTATTGCATGTGCAGGCGCTGACTGTCACCTCATTACAGTTTTTCTCCAACATGCAGTCGACCGTGTTTCCAATTGGGCCACCACACATGGATTTAAATTTTCCAGTACCAAAACTCACCAAATTACCTTCACTAGATGCTCTGTCATCTCCAATCATCCTTTGTACCTCTATGGCTCCCGTATCCCTGAACGTGATAGTCAGGTTTCTAGGCCTCCTCTTTGACCGTAGGTTATCCTGGAAACCTCACATTACCTCTCTGAAGGCAATTTGTCACAGCTGGCTGAACCTTCTTAAAACCCTTGCTCATCTTTCATGGGGTGCTGATCGTCGAACTCCCCTTCGCCTACATTCTGTCCTCATTTCATCGAAACTTGATTATGGTGACCAGATCTATTCAGCGGCCTCTCCTGCTACTCTCTCTAGCCTTAACCCCATTCATCACCAAGGATTACGTTTATGCCTTGGTGCTTTTCACTCTTCCCCTGTTGAGAGCCTCTATGCCGGAGCGAATGTTCTATCCTTATCTGATCGCCGTGATGCCCAGTGCCTTCCCTACTATGTACGCTCTCATGATCTCCGCAATCCTTCCATTTATAGAATGGTCACCGATATTAGTAGACATTCTTTATTTGTTTGCCGCCCCTGTTTGCTCCATCCCTTTTCCCTTCGCCTACATTCGCTCTTGTCTTCTCTTCAATTACCACATTTCTATGTTCATGTAGCATCTCACTTTTCCCTACCCCCCTGGGAAGTTCCAGCTGTTCGAGTCTGTTCTTTCTTACTCCCTTGCTCGAAAGCCCAACTATCTATGGTAGCTTCCCGCTCTCTTTTTCTTGACCACTTCCACTTTCATTCTCGTGCCATTGCAGTGTACACAGATGGCTCTAAGTCTTCTGACAGCATAGGATTCCCAGGAGTGTTTCCGGACAGCGTCATACGAGGGCATTTACTATCTTCGGCTAGTATCTTTACTGCTGAATTGTATGCCATTCTTGCAGCCCTTATCCGTATTGTATCTATGCCTGTGTCATCATTTGTGGTTGTCTCAGACTCCCTTAGTGCTTTACAGGCTATACAGAAATTTGATACACCTCACCCCTTAGTCCTCCGTATCCAACTTTGGCTACACCACATCTCTTCCAAGCATAAAGATATTGTTTTTTGTTGGGTCCCTGGTCATGTTGATGTACAGGGCAATGAACAGGCAGACACTGCTGTGCGGTCAGCAGTACATGACCTACCAGTTTCATATAGAGGTGTTCCATTTACTATTTTGCTGCAACAGCTACCCACCTTCACACCCGTTGGCAACAACATTGGTCTACTCTGCTCGATAACAAACTTCAATCTATTAAACCGAGTATAGGTTACTGGCCATTGTGAATGCTTACTCAGCCCTGTAACAACTTCAGTCAGTATTACTAAGGCTGGCTCCTCCTCAGGAAAATTAATGCATAGAAAAAGAAAAACTGACAAACATAAACACTTTATTATTTAGAAAATATAAAATATAAAACACTTAAATATGAAATATTAATCCTACATTAAAGAAAATGAAAAATATAAATATCTGAATTTAACGCTAATATACAGTGGTCCCTCAATAATCGTCCATAATCCATTCCTGGAAGTGGGACTATTATCGAAATGGACGATTTACGAATCAATTTTCCCCATAATAAATAATGTAAATTCAATTAATCCGTTCCTGACACCCAGAAGTTTTGAAACAAAAATTTTTTTTACATTAAATATAGATGTAGTACATAAACAATACAGTGGCACATGATGAATTAAACATTAACAGAATAACGCTTACCTGTATTGGCAATTCTTCTTTGTGTATAGAAGACTGGAGAAGGAGACTGATTGGATGATTTATTGTTTGGAAGGGGAATCCCCTTCCATCAACACCATGGGTACCAATTGCTTTTCTGGGGTTACTTCTCTTCTCTGTTTCTTAATGCCGCTAGGACCACCTTGAGAGTCACTGGAGTCCTGTCTTGCAAAAAAAAAAACTGTCCAGAGAGCTCTGTTTCTGGTGTCTCTTTAAAACTTCCCTAAAATGGGCCAAGACTCTGTCACTGTACAAGTTGCCAATATGGCTTGCAACATCCTTCTCTGGGTGATGTTTCTCCATAAATCTTTCCATCCTACCCCACATTTCAAAAATCTCCTTAATTTCTGAAGAAGGCACCTTCCTCCATCTCTCTTCCTCCTCCTCTGCAGCAAGATTCTGAGCTGCGATCTGTTGCTCTTCCTGCTGAAGCTCTTGCAGCTCCTCAGTGGTTAGCTCTTCGTTGTGGTCCTCCACCAACTCTTCCACATCCTCCAAACTCACATCCAACCCCATGGAACTCCCCAGTACCACAATGGATTTAACAACCGACATAGGCTCATCAAGGTCAGCCCCAAACCCTTCAAAATCCCTCTTGTAGACACAATCTGGCCACAATTTTCTCCAAGCAGAGTTCAAAGTCCTGGTAGTCACTCCCTCCCAAGCCTTACCTATAAGGCTTACGCAATGGAGAATACTGAAGTGTTCTTTCCAAAAATCTCTTAGGGTCAAGTGAGTGTCTGAGGTCACATTCAAGCACCTTTCAAACATTGCTTTGGTGTAGTTTTTTTTTTAAAGTTTGCAATGACCTGCTGGTCCATGGGCTGGAGGAGAGGAGTGGTATTCGGGGGCAAGAACTTTACTGTGATGAACCCAAACTCCTTCAGAATTAGGTCATCCAAGTTTGGAGGATGGGCAGGTGCATTGTCCATTACTAGGAGGCACTTGAGATCCAATTTCTTTTCCAGGAGGTAATTCTTCACACTAGGGCCAAACACTTCATTGAACCACTCTACAAAAATTTCCCTCGTGACCCATGCCTTACTATTAGATTTCCAAAACACACACAATTTACTCTTCATAACATTGTTTTTCTTGAACACTCTGGGATTTTCAGAATGGTACACTAGTAACGGCTTCACTTTGAAATCCCCACTAGCATTAGCACAGAACATTAGCGTCAGCCTGTCTTTCATAGGCTTGTGTCCTGGCAGTACCTTTTCTTCCTGAGTAATGTAGGTCCTCTTTGGCATTTTCTTCCAAAAGAGGCCTGTTTCATCACAATTGAACACTTGTTCAGGTTTCAGTCCTTCACTGTTTATGTACTCCTTAAATTCATACACATATTTTTCAGCCGCCTTGTGGTCCGAACTGGTAGCCTCACCATGCCTTACCACACTGTGTATGCCAGTACGCTTCTTAAATCTCTCAAACCAGCCTTTGCTGGCCTTAAATTCGCTCACATCATCACTAGTTGCAGGCAATTTCTTTACCAAATCGTCATGCAACTGCCTAGCCTTTTCACAAATAAGCGACGCCATAAGACTATCTCCTGCTAATTGTTTCTCATTTATCCACACCAATAATAACTTCTCAACATCTTAGAGTACTGGTGAAATCATTTTTGTCAGCATATTTACCCCCCTTTGCAACAACAGTTTCCTTGATTTCCTTTTTCTTGGCTATGATGGAAGATATGGTTGTACGGGATTTGTTATACATCCTGGCCAGTTCGCCCACACTTATGCCACTATCATATTGTTCAATGATGTCTTTCTTAAATTCAATCGTATTTCTCACCTTCTTTACCAAAGGCTTGGCACTAGGAGCTTTCTTTGGAGCCATGGTAGCTTATTTAGCACTTATATAACTTGCAAGCACTAAAATAAATGGAATATTATGAAATATTTTGCTGGAGCACGTGAGGGGACTGTCGCTCACTGGTAAACAATGGCGCACACTGGCTGGGAAGGAAAGGCCGAGGCAGCTCAGAGCGTGAGTACGCGTCCGGGACAAAGGACTATTAGCGAGTTACCGGACCATTTGCAAGCCAATATTTTGACGAAAAAACAGGACTATTTCCGAAATGGACGACTTTCAGGCCGGACGATTATTGAGGGACCACTGTATATAAAACTTGGGTGTCTGGTGTTGGTGACAATGTGTGTTGTTGAAATCGTAGCCATTGCTGATGATGTGGGGGGGGAGGGGGGTCGCAGGTGTTGGTGACAACCCACCGGCTCATTCTTCACAGTCTATAGCCATAAATAATCTATCCAGATGACAGGAAAGCAGGTTCTTTACCGCTGCAATGATGAGGGGCTACACCCTGCAACTTCATACAGGTGCACAGGTAAGTAGATAAAACATGGGATGTCTCAGGACGTTAGTCCATCTCCTTCAATTCTACTCGTTGGTTGGCAGGTGACCCATTCTGTCATTCCAAGCTGGAAAGAGAGACAGGTTACCCACTGCTTAAGAAATCACTCTCCATGATAAGTACAATACCTAAAAGACGTGGTGATTATTAAGACATTTAACATAGAGCAAGACTGAAAGGACTAAGTTTATTATTGGTCAAAAGTGAAGCTTTCAACCAATAAATTCACTAGAATATGAGCAGGTGTGTACTTACAGTAGTGCTGGGAGCTGTGAGTCAAGTGATTACTGTTTGGCCGGAGCCCCACACGTCACCTTTCGGGGAAGGGGAGAGGGAGGGGAAGGGATAGTGGGAGCTAGACTGACCTTACCTTAAAAAGCAGCCGGCAATCAAACTATCACTTTCGGGGTGGGGGAAAAAAGGGGGGGGGAATAGCGGGAGCTGGACTTACCCTACCTTAAAAAGTAGCCGGCAATGAAACTATTGTTACTATATACTCCCTTGCTACTCCTATCTATTGAACTTTTCCCTCACACTCCCCCATACCAAGACTTATAGTCAAGGAGTATAAGAAGAATAGGCGAGGAAAAAGTTCTAACATGTGGAAGTCACGTAAGACAAATCTACTGACTGTCACGACTTAACCAGTCAGAGAAATAATTGGATGAACCATTGAACTATATGAAACTTAAAAGCTTGGAGAGCCAATGTCCACCTCAAGAGGCGACTTGGTTCCCTTAAAAGTTTCTAGGTATATCAAAGGTTTGTGATCCGTTTCTAAAATGAATTCTTTTCCCAGTAGATAAAATTTAAGCTTGGAGATACCCCACACAAGAGCCAAACATTCCTTTTCTATGGTGGAGTATCTCGTTTCTGCGGGATGGAAGTTTTAGATTTAATAAATATACAGGATCTAGGAGTGTGTGTGTGACCCCTCAAGGAAGGTTCCTTGATGTTGGTGAGGGGCTCTTGATTTAGGGAATTGGATCTGTGCTCCAGTTCCCCGAATTAAGCCTGAATGCCTTCCACATATCCCCCCCCCAGGCGCTGTATAATCCTCCGGGCTTAGCGCTTCCCCCTTGATTATAATAATAATAATAATAATAATAATAATAGGAGTGTGTGTATTTTGTGCAGTAAGCACCTGACACCTATTGTAAGAACTATACTTCTTTGTAACCTGAGAATACATGCTTGGCCAAAAATAAGTGTGCTTGAGCTTATGCCATGTCTTACGATGGGCCAAGTGTTTGGTCACTGGCAAATCATGAGCCATTTGAAGAACAGTCTCTCGACATGGTTTAGGAACAACAAAGAGGAAATAATCTATCACTGAAGAATGAGATTTAAATACAGATTTATATAGGATACCATTAATATATTCAAACTTATGAGATGCGTATCTCCCATGGATAACTTTGTTGTTAAAAACTTGATTATGACAATCCCGAAGTGAAGGGCAATTGCGCTGTATATTGACAAAGTCATCCTTGGACATAAAATCTGGGAAAATAAAAGGACTTATGGTGGGAGAAGAGGAGGTAGGAGAAGCCAGGGTTATGGTCTGAGCCCTAGTCAAGACATTGAGAGTGCTGGAGGCAATACCCTTATTTTCACCTGACGAGTAGACAGGTGATCCTGCTACCTCACTATCGAGAGCAGTATCATCTGTTTCCACCCCTAAATGAACAGTACGAGACAATGCAGCTTCCGGTGCGGAATTGTAAAGGGGATTATTTAACTTGCAAGGAAGAGCTGGAAAACTTAGATCCACGGGTGGTGACGAAAGATCCACCTCTGAAGGAAGAACGGCACCTTTAATGTTACCCACTATTATAGAACAAGTAATTGGGGCTAGTACCGCATTAGTCCAACCGGTGAACCATTTAGTTTTCAAGTAACAACGTATTGTAGGGAAAGTATTTTCACGACCCAAGTAATCTGAAAGAATAGAGGACACACGAGAGGTTTTAAAGTAAGGGAATAGTTTGTCCGAAATTACGATGCACGTACATCCAGTGTCACGTAATATATCTGAGACTTTTATACCATTAACTGCTCCTGAACAGAAGGGTGCTTCGCCATTACCGTTAACAAAACATCTTCCAACTTTCTCTATTTTCTTGGAAGGACAATCTGGACGTTTAAGTCCGATACCACCACACCGATGACATGTTGGTATAATAGCTGGTGACTTTGCTTCTACTGTAGGCTTCTTAATCTTTGGTTCAGGTGAACCATTGCCCTTAAGGTTCGATCCCTTTAGGTCTTTATAAGAATTGTGAGCCTCAGCATACAAGTCAGTGGCCTCAGCAACTTCCTCAGCTTTAATCAGGTTACGTTCTCTAATGAATGTTCTTATCTGGTGGAGAAGAGCTGTCAGGAACTGGTCAGCAACCATGAAGTCTCTAAGAGATTCATAACTGTGATCAATTCCTGAACTCTCTATTCAAAAGTCGAACAAACGAGTGTTACCTGTAACTGCTGAAAGTTCTGGCCAGGCTGTAAGGTGGCATACCCGAAATCTTTCCTGTAAGAATTTGTGGTTTTTTGATATGCTTTAAGGATCGCCTTCTTCAGTAGGTTATAATTACATATGATATCCTGCGACAAAGTTGCATAGATATTCAAAGCTGTACCAGAAAATGACATTTCTAACCTGGTAGCCCAGGTGTCAGCAGGCCATTCACAGAGGGGACTGTATAGTCCTTGTGGCTTAGCGCTTCTTTTTGATTATAATAATAATTCACAGAGGGTAGCGGTATTTTCAAACCTGATGATGTATGAAGTAATGTCTTCACCCTCTGTGAAGGGAGGTAAATTAGGTGTTAGAATATGTGCACTAACTGCACGTTGTTCCATTACTCCTTCTTCTAATTGCTGTTGTGAGAAAGTTAACTTTTTATTGGAGCACCTCCACCAAACTTTCCTGGATATGCAGCTTATAACCTAAGGTCAACCAACTGTTGTGTGATGTATGTCAGAAAGAACTTGCCACATTCACTCCTTTCCTTGCAGAGTCGAGTTAACATGCAGTATCATGGTGTCAAAGTATATGCAGGCGATTTTTCCATAAACATTTTTAATCTCTATGCCCCAGCGAACCAGCTTCGACCTGATGCTTTACCAGATCGCATCAATAGTGAACCTACCATCATTCTTGGAGATTTTAATCCCAGACATAAGAATATTGGTGGGTCTATAACAAACACCAATGGAACTAAACTAGTGAAATTGCTAAATGAGCATGATAATGTTCGAATTGTGGGTACTACTGAGCCTACTCACATATATGGTGGCATACTAGATCTGTGTCTTGGATTTAATACATCATATACGATGCATGACTCTGTCATAGTTGATGATCTTCTATCTGATCACTTCCCAAGACTAACAACTGTCAATCTTGATCACATCTCCAGCAATCAAGGAGCTAAATACAGAAGGAGGAAACTTATTCTCAAACCAGAACACAGAGACAACTTTATTAACCACTTGGATCAATGGTATAAGAATTACGAGCCCATTGGCACACAAAAATTTAATGATGATTTAATTACCACTATTGAGAGTGTTCTCACAGATCAAGTGGGCAGGAATAGGAAACAAAGACCCTCCACTATAAATAACAATAAAAACCAATGTAAATACTATAATGATCCACAGCTGCGCAATCTAACACATGCAGCTAGGAGGATTGGTGAATGTAGAACCCCAGACCTGCTCAGAACGTTCCAAGCTGCACTAACAAATGCAAGGAATAGAAAGGAAGAACTTAGGCAACAGGAATGGGAACAGTTTGTTAGTGGATTAAATAGGTCCACCCCTTTGAGTTTGGCTTGGAAAGGTATAAATAAAATAACCAGGAAAAAGACTGGCAATGTTGCTCATCCCTTTCCTCTTGAAAAAGCAAATGACCTGATAAATGACTGGTCCAAAACATCCAGGCATGAAAACCTTCCATCCCATATTAGAAAAAATTTAGAGAGTACTTCTGAAGAAATGTTGAAACTGATTAATTTTATGAGCCAAAATATTGATGAGAGTGATTGCCTCTTTACCGAGTATGAATTAGATAATGCATTAACTAAAGATCGATCAACTGCTCCTGGAGAGGATGGTATAACCTATGATATTCTCAGAACTCTAAGGCACGTGCCTGATAACCCTTTGTTGGCACTGTATAATCTCAGTTACATTGAGGGCGTTCTTCCTACTTCCTGGACCAATAGTCTCATTGTGCCTATCCCTAAGCCCCAACAGCCTGATACATTTAGGCCGATCTCCTTAACTAGTTGTCTTTGTAAAACTTTTGAAAGAATGATACTTAACAGACTGTACTACAGAATCAGACACCAACTTTCCCCCTACCTCTATGGGTTCATGAAAGGTAAAAGTGTGCAGAACTGTATTTCCACCTTTCTCACTGCACACACCTCTACTAGTTTTACCACTTTCCTTGATCTAAAATCTGCATTTGATATTGCGAACAGAACCGTTATACTACATGAACTAGCCAAAATGAATATTGGTGGTAGCTTACTCTGCTGGATAATAGGATACCTGTCAAATAGAGTATCCTCTGTCCTTTACCAAGGCTTCAGAAGTGATTCTAAAGAAATGTCTTTAGGTACACCGCAGGGAGGAGTTCTTAGTCCCATGCTATTTAATATTCTGATTAATGCTCTCCTAAATGCTCTACCTGCCTCACCTAAACATATAGCTATAAGCTATTGTACAGCAATAAAGGAATGGAACAGACTACCCGCACATGTCAAAGCCAGTCATAGTGTGAACCAGTTCAAGAAGAGTGCCAAAAGGTGTCTGATGAATGTAGCTACAGAAAGGGAGGGGAATGATTTTCTATTTTTTAGCTAACATACGTGTAAATTTTACCTTATTCCTTGTAATGACCCTCGTATTGTAGATAGTCTTAATGACCTTGGTGTAGCAGATAGTCTTTTTAGTATGATAATAAGATGTTATCTTCATTGTAGAATAATAAGAAAATATTATAACCTTTATACTATAATAATAAGGTAAAAGGACCCCAATGGAAATAAGTCACTCTGTCTGACTTTTTTGGGTTATCCTAGGTTCTCTACACATATGCTGCTATGTATGATAATTCTATGTAACTGTATTTGTGTATACCTGAATAAACTTACTTACTTACTTACTTAATCCATCCAACAGGGCATAAGAAGATGAATACCATTCTTGATGAAGTTCAAGCAATTTGTAATCGACTAGGCCTCATAATATCTTCCTCTAAAACAAAGATATTAACAAGCAAACGACATCCCCCATCCATCTATTTGCAGGGTGAAATCATTAGCTACGTTAAAACTTACAGATATCTTGGTGTAGATGTACCCTTTAACAAATCCACTATACCACAACTAAACAAGAAATGCAAAGCTAGGCTAAATGCTCTCAAAGCTGTTGCTGGCTACAACCCCAACTATGATGCTAATGTGAGAATCGTAAGAATGTTAGGTCCTTAATTGATTATGCTGCTCCCATGTTGATATTAGCTAGAGAAAGTTCTCTCCGACCCTTGGAGTTAATGCAAAATGAAGCTCTCAGGATTATTCTTGGCTGTCCCACATCTACAAAAGTTCTTAACATGAGGAAGGAGCTTGGTATTTCTAGTATCAGTGATAGGATTATTGAGATTAACACTGTACTCGGTATTAGAATGTTGAGAAACGAACCAGACACTGTCACAATAACCTTACCAAGTGTCTAGAGGTAAATACACACAGATCTAAATGGATTGTGAAAACGTGCAATTACATCAAGTTTTATAACCTGCATGAACTGTATCACTGTAAGCAACAAGAGCATTTCACCCCTCCGTGGAAGATATGTTCATTTAATATCAAATACCTGCAAGTCCCTCCCAAGAAGCTCATTGCTAGTAATCCCTTCCTTAAATCTCTTGTTAGAGCAACTGCTCAAGAAGAAATTTCTCACCTAGCTGGTAGTAATAAGTTATCACAAGTTATATACACTGATGGATCTAAACATGAGTTTTCTGGCAGGGCTGCATCTGCTCTTGTTGCCACCTTCCTTGTTAAAAACGATAATAAATTTGTTGAGTTAGGCATAAGAATTAACAACTGGGCGTCTACACTGCAAACTGAATTGTTTGAAATCCTAATGGCGCTAAAGCTAACCTATGACACTGAGCTTGACTCTATCATCATTACTGATTCTATGTCATCATTGAAGGCTCTTGACTCATGTAATGACTCCAACAAAATGCTCATTGGAGAAGCCAGGTATAGATACTCAAAAATTAGGGACAAAGGAATTAATGTACAATTGCTATGGATACCATCACACATTGGATTACTCCTTCATGATAAAGTTGATATGTTAGCCAAGAAGAGTACCCAGAAGGAGAATGTAGAATATAACTTTGGTATAACTGTGTCTAGCATTAGGAATAATATTAGGAGAGAAGTAAATAATGAAAATGATTGTTATAGGAATGAAGTTAGAAGCCTGAGTAGATCTATAACCCACTATGAAAACATGAACGTAGATAAGTATGTTTATGGAGCAACTTGCAATGTGAACAGACTGACTGATGTTGTAGTGGCCAGACTTAGGCTTGGTTACAAGTACTTCTGGCAGTTTGGGAGACACACAGATGATGATCAAACTAAATGTAAATTATGTGATCAGGCATATGGTCACTGTCTTGAACACTATGTGCTTAAAAGTCCTCTTATTGAAGAATACAGAGACAGACAGTATAATAACCTATGTGACATGTCAAGATATCTTATTAATGAAAATAAGATACCAGATATACTAAGCAAATTTCCTAAATTTGCTTGTAACAGATAAGTGAACTATAGATATGTAGATATAAATCCATATGTATTCCTGTTAACCCTTTGGGGCCTAGTTCCTGGGCCTTTTGTGTATCCATATGCTCTTGCGCTACCGTCCACGGGATGGATATGGGGTGCACAATAAACTAGCCACTTCGGTGGCAAAATCTAATCTAATCTTTCCTCACGTTCTCTAGCTCTTTCCTCACGTTCTCTAGCTCATTCCTCACAATCAAGTTTATCACGCTCTTTTTTGTCTTCTCGTTCTCTTTCTGTCTTTCTTGGCTTTCTCTTTCAATTCTCTCTCTCCTTTTTCTCCTGTCTTTCAAGGTTCTCTTTCTCCTTTTTTTCCTCTTTCCTGGATCTTAGCACTAATGAAAGCTTCTAAAATATTTCCCTGTTATTCCTAACTTACTTCCAGCATTCATCCAAAACTGGTATTCCTCCATACTTGCAAGAATAACTTAAACTATCAGGGGAAAATGAAACTGGTATTAAAGAAAACGGAGGGTTCAATTCCTGCTCTGCTCAAACTGTAAATAAACCAGAGGGCTCGATCCCTGCTTCAATTAAATAAATGTATTAATGAAAACGAAGGGTTCTATGCCATCTCCGAGCAAACAGTAAGAAGAATGGGGTCCCTTGACCATCCAATCTTCTCACCAATAAATCAAGAGTGTCCTACGACAGTTCCCTTGATATAATAAAGAGCTCAATGAAACAAATTGTCACTGGAAAATCTCGGGTCCCTAGAGTCTAATCCTCCAAAGTGTTTCAAGCTTGAAAAAAGGTGGCAGAATTAACTATTATATCCTGCCTGACTTGACTTACAATAAATTGAGACTATAACAATCACCTTATATCCGACATAGACAAGGATGTCAGCCACAGCACTGTGTCTTCCTTTGCAGATGACACCCGAATCTGCATGACAGTGTCTTCCATTGCAGACACTGCAAAGCTCCAGGCAGACATCAACCAAATCTTTCAGTGGGCTGCAGAAAACAATATGAAGTTCAACGATGAGAAATTTCAATTACTCAGATATGGTAAACATGAGGAAATTAAATCTTCATTAGAGTACAAAACAAATTCTGGCCACAAAATAGAGCGAAACACCAACGTCAAAGACCTGGGAGTGATCATGTCGGAGGATCTCACCTTCAAGGACCATAACATTGTATCAATCGCATCTGCTAGAAAAATGACAGGATGGATAATGAGAACCTTCAAAACTAGGGAGGCCAAGCCCATGATGACACTCTTCAGGTCACTTGTTCTATCTAGGCTGGAATATTGCTGCACACTTACAGCACCTTTCAAGGCAGGTGAAATTGCCGACCTAGAAAATGTACAGAGAACTTTCACGGCGCGCATAACGGAGATAAAACACCTCAATTATTGGGAGCGCTTGAGGTTCCTAAATCTGTATTCCCTGGAACGCAGGAGGGAGAGATACATGATTATATACACCTGGAAAATCCTAGAGGGACTAGTACCGAACTTGCACACGAAAATCACTCATTACGAAAGCAAAAGACTTGGCAGACGATGCACCATCCCCCCAATGAAAAGCAGGGGTGTCACTAGCACGTTAAGAGACCATACAATAAGTGTCAGGGGCCCGAGACTGTTCAACTGCCTCCCAGCACACATAAGGGGGATTACCAACAGACCCCTGGCAGTCTTCAAGCTGGCACTGGACAAGCACCTAAAGTCAGTTCCGGATCAGCCGGGCTGTGGCTCGTATGTTGGTTTGCGTGCAGCCAGCAGCAACAGCCTGGTTGATCAGGCTCTGATCCACCAGGAGGCCTGGTCTCAGACCGGGCCGCGGGGGCGTTGACCCCCGGAACTCTCTCCAGGTAAACTCCAGGTAAATCTTTTAAATACCTGTACCATAGCCCTACCATAGAGAATGATTACTCATGGCTGGTGGTAACCGTCTGTGGAAAATACTGTATATATTTTCCTGAAATTCAGTATTTATATGTAAATAGATGGCCATACTGTATTTAATAATATGTCATAGAAAACGGAAAGCCTGCATCTGCGCAGACGTGACTCGCCATCTTGGTTTTGAAATGAATAGAACGTTAGTGTAATAGAAAGAATTTTTCGTGCTCTACAGGTTAAAATTGGGTTGACACCTCTCAAATAGGAGGCGAAATTGTTGGATGTGCATTTCTGCATAATTTGAGATATCAGGCGACAGGACAGGACAACTCCAGGAACCTCAGATAAACTGTCTAATTTATGTTTAATTTCTGACCAGAAAATTTTTCATAAATGTAGGCAAAAGGGGGAGTCCTGTACATGACACATTAATCTCCAGTCAAATTGGTGAGTGATATTAAGATATATTTTCCTTCTGTTATGTAATTGTGTATATATATAACCATTTATTATTTTTAATATACAGTCCACAAATTTATATATTTACCAACATTCCTGGTGTATGTAGATTTCATTTAATAATAGGTCCAGAGCAACTTGTGGATATGACAGTGGTAGGTATCGAAGGGGGACATTTTTGCGACCTAGGTGTCCCAAATTCATACTTGTCTAACTGATAAATAATAATTATCTTTGTTCATTTACTGTTATGTATATAATGATACATTCAGCTAAATGCAATTTTCCACACCGTCTGTTGTATGCAGCATTGAAGTTCCAATGGTAGATTCGAGATGGAGTTGAATCTTGATTCAGTCGAGTTGATCCTGGCAAGGTCGCCACTTGTGAAGGCTTACTCAGCCCTGTAACAACTTCAGTCAGTATTACTAAACCTGGCTCCTCCTCAGGAAAATTAATGCACAGAAAAAGAACAAAAACTGACAAACATAAACACTTTATTATTTAGAAAATATAAAATATAAAACACTTAAATATGAAATATTAATCCTACATTAAAGAAAATGAAAAATTAAAAATATAAATGATATCTGAATTCAACACTAATATATATAAAACTTAGGTGTCTGGTGTTGGTGACACTGCGTGTTGTTGAAATCGTAGCCGTTGCTGATGATGTGGGGGGGGGAGGGGGGGTCGCAGGTGTTGGTGACAACCCACCAGCTCTTTCTTCACAGTCTATAGCCATAAATAATCTATCCAGATGACAGGAATGCAGGTTCTTTACCGCTGCAATGATGAGGGGTTACGTCTTGCAACTTCATACAGGTGCACAGGTAAGTAGATAAAACATGGGATGTCTCAGGACGTTAGTCCGTCTCCTTCAATTCTACTCGTTGGTTGGCAGGTGACCCATTCTGTCATTCCAAGCTGGAAAGAGAGACAGGTTACCCACTGCTTAAGAAATCACTCTCCATGATAAGTACAATACCTAAAAGACGTGGTGATTATTAAGACATTTAACATAGAGCAAGACTGAAAGGACTAAGTTTATTATTGGTCAAAAGTGAAGTTTTCAACCAATAAGTTCACTAGAATATGAGCAGGCATGTACTTACAGTAGTGCTGGGAGCTGTGAGTCGAGTGATTACTGTTTGGCCGGAGCCCCACACGTCACCTTTCGGGGGGGGGGAAAGAGGGAGGGGAAGGGATAGTGGGAGCTAGACTGATCCTACCTTAACAAGCAGCCAGCAATCAAACTATCACTTTCAGGGTGGGGGAAAAAAGGGGGGGAATAGTGGGAGCTGAATTTACCCTACCTTAACAAGTAGCCGGCAATGAAACTATTGTTACTATATACTCCCTTGCTACTCCTATCTATTGAACTTTTCCCTCATAGCCGTCTTCTTGTTACCAGCCAGTGTCGAGGTTAGGAGACTACTCACGTCTTCGCATTGGCCATACTCGTCTTACTCATGGATATCTCATGGAGAGGTGCCCTGCTCCTCTCTGTGAGAATTGTCAGGTTCTATTATCGGTTAGCCACATTCTATTAGACTGCCCACTTTATCAACAAGCACACAGAATATACCTCCAATGTCGTCTTCACTCCGCTGCTCTCTCTTTACCTTCCCTTCTCGTTGATGGACCCACCTTTCATCCGGACTCTCTCATTGACTTTTTGACAACAACTGACTTACTTCACAAACTCTGATGATACCCTCAGCCCTTTCTACCTCAATCTCTTGCTACCCTCTACCCCTGCACTATCCCCTGCCCTGCTGTTCTCTGTAACATACTGATCATCCCTCCCCTCTTCTGCCATCCAATACCCTTGCTTCCTTCCCTACCCCACAGCGCTGTATAGCCCTTGTGGCTTAGCGCTTCTTTTTTATTATAATAATAATAATGTGAGGGAACGCTAAACTTGTAGGGGTTGTACAGCACTTGGGAAATGGGAGGCATTCATCTTTGATCTAAAAGTGTAGCATGGGTCCA
This sequence comes from Cherax quadricarinatus, assembly GCF_038502225.1. Lineage (NCBI taxonomy): Eukaryota > Metazoa > Arthropoda > Malacostraca > Decapoda > Parastacidae > Cherax > Cherax quadricarinatus. The sequence goes on from NC_091340.1 coordinate 16,685,298, forward strand.
ATTTCAAAATCTCCTCCCAAAGCAACAGACTTGCTATTTTGGATCGAGTCTGAATGCTTCCCATTCTCCCAAATGCTGTATGACTCCTAGGGGTCACAGACCCTAAGTATCATTTGGACAAGTTAGTGTTGGAAAAGTGACAGTTCATTGTGGACGGTTGTAGTCTCTGTCGAAAATGAAAATCTGCACCTATGAAACATTGTGAAACTTGATCATCATAGAGGATATTGTATTATAGGCATAACCCTGAATCAACCTGTCTGGTGTTCTGTAGCTCATGGGAGAATCTGTGATGCCGGAAAGGGACTCTTAATCATAGGAGCTGTATAGCCCTTGTGGCTTAGCGCTTCTTTTTGATTATAATAATAATAATTAATCATAGGAACTGGATTTATACTTTCCTTCCATGGTTTAAGTTTTATAATCTCCCATTCTCCAGGCAATATATAACCCATAAGAGTTTAGTGTTCCATGAAAGAAATGAGAGATTATGTAGACTATTATACACTTCTCTGAATCCCAAGCCTGTGGGATCATAAATGCCTGGGGAATGGGAGGCAATCAGGCTTGACGCAGGTAAGGCAATAGCTCAAATTACTTGAATTAAAAGGCCTTTAACATTGAAGTATTTGATAAAGGGAATTTACCTATCTGGAGGGTGTTCAAGGGGTCAATGTCTCCATATCCCAGTCAATAATCAGGCCTCACTGGATCAGGGCCTGATCCGGTGACTTTAGATATCTTATGGAAAATTTTCTAGGGTGATTACCTTTATGTACCTCAACATTACATGCATACAAGTAAACTCATTGGGAGACAACCATATTGTTTACTGTAGTCACCCCGTGTAGACATGTGAGAAAACTTAACCACCCCTGGTCATGGCAGGTGGTTCCTTCGACCTCACAATCTTATCCATATCTATCCGAGACCAGTATGGATTGGATAGCACCCACAAGTACAGTACTACTAATTAATTGTGGACTGTATAGATTATATTAGTGTAACTGAATGAAGGGGGGGGGGTAGGTTACACATGGATATATCCATCAAGGAAAAACACTTGTACATAATCTCACCACTTACCAGATATTCTCTGGTGGTCACTTGATGTAGCTGGATCATTCATAACCTATCCAATTACAACATACCTAACTGGCCAGTATCAGTCTGCTATAACTAGAAGGGTTACTTAACTGTGGGTGATTGATACTCCTTATTTCCTCCATTCACCATCTCATTTTGATGTCCTGCTACACCGACACGGTTCTTATTCCAGCAGGACGAGGTATCCGTCGGTTTGTCCTGGTTTAGAAGTCGTGACTCCATAAAGCCTTCACTATCCTCGGGACAGGAACGAGATAAACACGTGCACACACACTCTGGGAATGGCGGTTCATATCGCTTCAACGATTCCTCAACTTAGTGTTATTATCACTGATTACAGTACGATTGACAAGACGGTTTAATGTCTCATAATTATTATACACATTGGAGACCACTCCATTAAGATTTGAGACCGATGAGTGATGATTAAACCAAGGGTAATTTTCCCCGGGACACAGTCCATGGCGACGCGCCAGTCACCCGGTCCTACCCTTATTCACTCATTTTACCACTCTATTACGGTGGTCCCGTAAATCACGTTCCCTCACTCTCCACCAGGAACAGTTATGACACTTCCTATTATAAAATGAGGCCTACATTAATCCTTAGGCCGCCGTGAACGCCAATTTCCTGGTTCCATGCTTTCCCAGCCTCCTCACTACATTCAAAACACTGCCGCCACCTCGTGCCCCAGCTCGACCTCCCCCCCCCCGCGCACATCTGCGCAGGCACAGCGGGAACCCAGTTGGTTCCATTCAAAATACAAATACATTTTGACCCAAATCAACACATTAAACACTTATTAGGCACTATAGCTTCGGAAATTAAATAATTTCCACATATCTGTTCAGCTCCCTCTTGAAGACAGCCATGGGTCTATTGGTAATCCCTCTTAAATATGCTGAGAAGCAGTTGAACTGTCTTGGGACCCTGTCACCTAGACAGCCAGGGGTCTATTGGTAATCCCTCTTAAATATGCTGAGAAGCAGTTGAACTGTCTTGGGACCCTGTCACTTAGTGTTATCTCTTAGTGTTGGTTAGTTAATGGGGCTTAATGCCTATTGACTAAACGAATCTCTTGGTGTACTCATGACACCCCTGCTTTTCATTTGGGAGATGCTGCACCGCCTCCTGAGTCTTTTGTTTTCGTTGGGAGCAATTTATGTGTGCATATTTGAGACTAATCCCTTTAGGAATTTCTAGGTGTACATTATGGTGCATCTTTCTTGCCAGCGTTCCGAGGAGTACAGATCAAGGGACTTCAAATGGTACTGGTTACTGAGGTGCTTGACTACTAATATGTGCAGTGAAAGTTCTGTATATATTCTCCAGATCTGTAATTCCAACTGCCTTGAAAAGACCTGTTAGTGCTCAGCAGTTTTCCAGACTAGAGAATAAGTGACAAAAAATCATCACTGGTTTGTTATTATAATCATAGGGAACCGCTAAACTCGTAGGGATTATACAGTGCCTGACTGGCTCGTTCTGAAGGTTCTCATTATCCATCTTATTTTCCTAGCAATGATAATGACAGTTGTAATTTTTAAGAGACATGCATTTGACATTATCACTTCCAGGTCCTTCACAGTAGTTTTTCGCTTTATAGTGTGGTTAGAATTTGTTTTATACTTCAATCTAGCTTTTTATTTCTTCAAGTTTTCTATAACAGAGTAGCTGAAATTTGTCTTCATTAAACTTTATATTGTTGTCGGTGGTCCATTGAAAGATTTGGTTTATAGTCGACTGGAGATTTGCAGGAGAGTGCAGATTATTATAATCATAACTGAATGCTAAACCCACAAGGAGAGTGCAAAAAGTATTAGTAGTATAATCAGGGGGAGCGATAAACCCGCAAGGCCCATACAGGGCATGGGAGGCAATCCAGTTCGATTCAAGCTGGGGAAGGACAAATCTCCTTCTTTGGATCAAGAGCTCACCGATGTCAAAACTGTGCAAATGCAAAACAGTGTAGACGGAATGAAGAGGCGGTGCAGCGCACAGAAGGAGGTCGTCAGGTTATTCACACTGGCAGTGACCGTAACTCCAGCTACACACGCTCCTCCCCACCGTTACAAAGCTCATCACTCGTTAAAGCTGCTCCACTTGTGTTCCAGAGCTCCTCACACCAGTGTTGCAGATCATCATACTCCAGTGTTAAGCAAGCTCCCCCAACTCTAGTGTTACAAAGCTCTTCAATCCAGTGCTACAAGCTCTTAACTCAAGTGCTATACTATATGACTCTGATGGGTTTAAAATTTTTATTCTTTTTTTTTTTATACTCCTGTGTGTTACTGTAAGTGAAAATAAGTGCAGTAAACAAAAGACGTATTAAAGTACAAAAACTGTAAATACCGAAGCAAACCACAAGTTGCCTAGAGACTGACCAAGTGTTGTGATGGCATTTAGTGGTGTGTTGGTGCTTTTGTTACTCACATCAACATCATGTGCTGTAACAACAGAGTTCAATGCATTACTGCTGGACCATGGAGGAGAGGACAGGCAAGGACGTCAGTGGAACGAGAAAAGACGCCAACTCTTCCAACCCACGATGCTTCTTACCCAAGGTAAACCTAAAACCAAGACCAGTGATGTTCTTGAGGACCACCAGCACCCAGTGTGGGACCACCAGCACGCAGTGTGGGACCACCAGCACCCAGTGTGGGGCCACCAGCACCCAGTGTGGGACCACCAGGACCCAGTGTGGGACCCTCATCTCGATAAAGGTTACATCACTGATATTCAAAATAGTGACAGAAATTCTCAAAAGAAGACAATACATTCCACCTTTGAAAAAATATCACTGCCTGAAATTCGCAACAAGGACGTTGAGGTCGACGTCACTTTAAAAACTGCACAGAAAGCAAAACTGAATAAAAGTACGAATTCATATAAACCCAGAGGCAAAGAATTTCGTCGGAAAGCTACATCTCGGTTCGTAGCCGACCCTGATAAAATGCACCTGATTGAAATAGTGGACAAGGAGGAGCTGGACCAGTTGTACCAGTCCACAGTTGTTCCAGAGACTAACCAACGAGTTGTCACTGTGGCTGCCGTTGACACAGCCACTATTCATTATCAAGCTACCAAAGTATCTCTCCTCTCCTTTGTCTGGACAGAATTAAAGAATATCGGGGAATTATTAGGAATGGAGATGGTGAACATGATATCTGCTAAACTGAGGTATATATGGAGGTCTGTGGTGAAGTTCGTTCAGGATCGTAAACGACGATCCATCAGTGATAAAAAAACAAAAGTTGCAGTGATGAATCACTATCATTCACCTACGGTTGTCTTGCCTTAACTATCATCACTCACTTCTTCTCTGTATTGATGGTTATCTCATGTTTTCTACTGATTTTCCCGCTAAGCCCTTTAGGATTTAGCGGTTAAATTGATAATAATTATGTTTCACACTATAACTAGATATTTGTTAGAAATATTATTATAATCAAGGGGAAGCGCTAAACCCGGAGGATTATACAGCGCCTGGGGGGGGGGGATGTGGAAGGCATTCAGGCTTAATTCGGGGAACTGGAGCACAGATCCAATTCCCTAAATCAAGAGCCCCTCACCAACATCAAGGAACCTTCCTTGAGGGGATATTTGTTAGAAACAATTGCTCAAAATAACTCTACGATAACCATCAATTTGGGGGAAAAAAGTTAAGAATAATAATGAGCTTAAGGCTCACAATTATCGAAACATTTAAGCTTTAATTATTGCCTAATATCACACAAATGATCTTTCATATACTGATTAATTATTATAATCAAAACCAAACGCTAAACCCATTAGGGTTTATACGATTAAGAAAATATGAGAATTATTAAATACGGATAATTTTAACATTACTATTAATGAATGAATAATACAGTTTTTTCCATAGTAGAAACCTACTGATCAAACTAATAATTGTCTTAAGTCGGGAGACAAATCCGAGACAAACTTTGAGTAAATAAAAAAAAAGTTTTGGAAACTGAATATTTCCAAGATTTCTATTTTAAACTTCAGTATTTCCTTAAGAATCACAGATACATTCTGACACACTGTTTAACACAATTATCTAAATACTATTAAATATACATGTAAATTATCAAAGTCTTTTTTTTACTTAAACTAACCTCATATAAAACATTATATATATATATATATATATATATATATATATATATATATATATATATATATATATATATATATATATATATATATATATATATATATATATAATGTCAGGCTAATAACTTTCTTTTGTATAAATTACTGAGACAGGGTGACCACCCTGCTTCAGCGATCACCCTGCCTCGGTAATCACCATGCCTCAGTGATCTCACTCCCTCAGTGATCACCCTGCCTCGGTGGTCACCCTGCCTCAGTGATCACCCTGCCTTGGTGATTACCCTGCTTCAGTGTTCAACCTGCCTCGGTGATCATCCTGCCTCAGTGATCACCCTGCCTCATTGATCACCCTGCCTCATTGATCACCCTGCCTCATTGATCACCCTGCCTCAGTGGTCACCCTGCCTCATTGATCACCCTACCTCAGTGATCACCCTGCTTCAGTGGCCACCCTGTCTCAATGATCACCCTGCCTCAATGATCACCCTGCCTCAGTGGTCACCCTGCCTCAATGATCACCCTGCCTCAGTTATTACCCTGCCTCAGCTATCACCCTGTCTCAGTGATCACCCTGCTTCAGTCGTCACCCTACCTCAGTGATCACCCTGCCTCAGTGATCACCCTGCCTCAGTGATGACTCTGCCTCAGTGATTTCACTCCCTCAGCGATCACCCTGCCTCAGTGGTCACCCTGCCTCAGTGATCACCTTGCCTTGGTATTCACCCTGCCTCAGTGATCACCCTGCCTCAGTGATCCCACTCCCTCAGCGATTACCCTGCCTTGGTGTTCGCCCTGCCTCGGTGATCACCTTGCCTCGGTGATCACCCTCGGTGATCACCATGCTTCAGTGATCACTTTGCCTCAGCGATCACCCTGCTTCAGTGGTTACCCTGCCTACCTGGAGGTTATTCTGGGGATCAACGCCCCCGCGGCCCGGTCCACGACCAGGCCTCCTGGTGGACCAGGGCCTGATCAACCAGGCTGTTACTGCTGGCCGCACGCAGTCCAACGTACGAACCACAGCCCGGCTGATCCAGCACTTACTTTGTTATCTGTCCAGGTCTCTCTTGAAGGCAGCCAGGGGTTTATTGGTAATTCCCCTAATGCTTGGTGGGAGGCTGTTGAACAGTCTTGGGCCCCGGACACTTATGGTGTTTTCTCTTAGTATACCAATGGCGCCCCTACTTTTAATTGGGGGTATTTTGCATCGCCTGCCTCTTACTTTCGTAGGGAGTGATTTCTATGTGCAGATTCGGGACCATTCCTTCCAGGATTTTCCAAGTGTAGATTATGATATATCTCTCCCTCCTGCATTGCAACGAGTACAAGTCAAGTGCTTCCAAGCGTTCCCAGTAGTTAAGGTTCTTGACAGAACTTATACGCGCAGTAAAGGTTCTCTGGACACTCTCTAGATCTGCAATTTCACCTGCTTTGAATGGAAATGTTAATGTACAGCAGTATTCCAGCCTAGAGAGAACAAGTGATTTGAAAAGGATCATTGGCTTGGCATCTCTCGTTTTGAACGTTCTCATTATCCATCCTATCATTTTCTTTACACTTGTGATCGTGGCACTGTTGTGATCCTTGAAAGTGAGATCTTCAGACGTTACCACTCTCAGGTCCCTTACATTATTTTTCCGCTCTATTGTATGGCCAGAGTTTGTAGTATACTCTGTTCTAGTTATTATCCCCTCCAGTTTTCCATAACGGAGTAGTTGGAATTTGTCCTCATTGAACATCGTATTGTTTTTCGTTGCCCATTGGAAATCTTTGTTTATATCTTCTTGGAGGTTAACCGCGTCCTCAGTAGATGACAGTGTTACAAAAAACGCAATTCTAAAAGCTTAGAGATCTCCAGTGAATACTAGAAAGGACTGCCCTTCTAGCATCCAGCCTGTTTACCTGGAGTTTACCTGGAGAGAGTTCCGGGGGTCAATGCCCCCGCGGCCCGGTCTGTGACCAGGCCTCCTGGTGGATCAGAGCCTGATCAACCTGGGTTTTCGTAACAATTAGTCATTGTCCTGGTCCAATTATCCATTAGATTTCAGTATGATTCAATAGTGCTTCAGGATTACCACTGGTAGGCTACTAACTAGAGAAATTAAAATTTAATAAAGTTATTAAGTTGTCTAGGCATATATCAAATTAAATTAAAATCACAATAATCAAAATATTAATCACTTCTCTCGTGTACAGTAGTATTGTGCTGAAAGTACATATCACATTTATAATTCTTAAGTACCATCTGGTACATTAGCATTTAATAAGATATTACAAATATGTACAAGTAAGTCTGTGTGTGTAAGTGCTCTAAGTAGTTCGCTATGTCTCACGACTCAACTAGACTTAAACAAGTGACTGACAAAGTCCTCAAATAAACTAACTTCTTGACCAACTGGCAATCAGAACAGTCTGCTTGAACAATAAAAAGAATGCTAAGCCCAATATCAATATAACAAGCAACTGCGACACAGAATCAGGAACAAGGAGATAATATAACGACACTAAGTAGGGACCATCAGCAGATCCTCCACAAAAGTCATAAAACTCCCATACTACTGAATCTAAGTTCAGCATAAGAAAATCCCTGACTGTGATAATACACAGATACCAGTACAAATTAGGTCAGAAGCTACAGCTCAGGACCTGAGTTGCTCAGAGTGTCTTTGAGACACACAACCTCAGTACAACGTCGAAAATCACTAAGTCTATACAATGTTCTGTGAACAGAGTCTCCAGAACCTACAACAATAATAATGAGACAGAGACTATCTTCCAACAAGGGCCAATAAGGAAGGATTAGGCACGCCTTGTCAAGAATACGTCCAACCACCAAGAGAGTCTATACCAGACTGAATACAGCTGCTGCCCAGCAACAACCAGAAGCCGGCAGAGTAACAAGCCACAAGCGATAATTACAGTAGTTAGACAATCAAGACTTGAACTTTGAGCACATAATATATGTGTTACATCCTACCACAGTTACTAAAAACAACAAACATAGCACCACTCCACAAAGGGGGCAGTAAAGCAACAGCAAAGAACTACAGACCGATAGCACTAACATCCCATATCATAAAAATCTTTGAAAGGGTCCTAAGAAGCAAGATCACCACCCATCTAGAAACCCATCAGTTACACAACCCAGGGCAACACGGGTTTAGAACAGGTCGCTCCTGTCTGTCTCAACTATTGGATCACTACGACAAGGTCCTAAATGCACTAGAAGACAAAAAGAATGCAGATGTAATATATACAGACTTTGCAAAAGCCTTCGACAAGTGTGACCATGGCGTAATAGTGCACAAAATGCGTGCTAAAGGAATAACAGGAAAAGTCGGTCGATGGATCTATAATTTCCTCACTAACAGAACACAGAGAGTAGTCGTCAACAGAGTAAAGTCCGAGGCAGCTACGGTGAAAAGCTCTGTTCCACAAGGCACAGTACTCGCTCCCATCTTGTTCCTCATCCTCATATCCGACATAGACAAGGATGTCAGCCACAGCACCGTGTCTTCCTTTGCAGATGACACCCGAATCTGCATGACAGTGTCTTCCATTGCAGACACTGCAAGGCTCCAGGCGGACATCAACCAAATCTTTCAGTGGGCTGCAGAAAACAATATGAAGTTCAACGATGAGAAATTTCAATTACTCAGATATGGTAAACATGAGGAAATTAAATCTTCATCAGAGTACAAAACAAATTCTGGCCACAATATAGAGCGAAACACCAACGTCAAAGACCTGGGAGTGATCATGTCGGAGGATCTCACCTTCAAGGACCATAACATTGTATCAATCGCATCTGCTAGAAAAATGACAGGATGGATAATGAGAACCTTCAAAACTAGGGAGGCCAAGTCCATGATGACACTCTTCAGGTCACTTGTTCTATCTAGGCTGGAATATTGCTGCACACTAACAGCACCTTTCAAGGCAGGTGAAATTGCTGACCTAGAAAATGTACAGAGAACCTTCACGGCGCGCATAACGGAGATAAAACACCTCAATTACTGGGAGCGCTTGAGGTTCCTAAACCTGTATTCCCTGGAACGCAGGCGGGAGAGATACATGATTATATACACCTGGAAAATCCTAGAGGGACTAGTACCGAACTTGCACACGAAAATCACTCACTACGAAAGCAAAAGACTTGGCAGACGATGCAACATCCCCCCAATGAAAAGCAGGGGTGTCACTAGCACGTTAAGAGACCATACAATAAGTGTCAGGGGCCCGAGACTGTTCAACTGCCTCCCAGCATACATAAGGGGGATTACCAACAGACCCCTGGCAGTCTTCAAGCTGGCACTGGACAAGCACCTAAAGTCGGTTCCTGACCAGCCGGGCTGTGGCTCGTACGTTGGTTTGCGTGCAGCCAGCAGCAACAGCCTGGTTGATCAGGCTCTGATCCACCAGGAGACCTGGTCACAGACCGGGCCGTGGGGGCGTTGACCCCCGGAACTCTCTCCAGGTAAACTCCAGGTACCTAACAAAAGGAAACTAAGTCAAATAATATAAAGCAATATATTTACGATTTAGCTATTATCGCAAATATAAGCAATATAAAATTATATGAAAAGGTAATATACCTGTAATATATATACATAATATTCATTGCAACCCATTCAGGGTTTGCAACAACAGCCTCATGCAGATCATAGTATCGTCTACAAAGGATGATACGGTGCTGTTTACCTGGAGAGAGTTCCGGGGGTCAACGCCCCCGCGGCCCGGTCTGTGACCAGGCCTCCTGGTGGATCAGAGCCTGATCAACCAGGCTGTTGCTGCTGGCTGCACGCAAACCAACGTACGAGCCACAGCCCGGCTGGTCAGGAACCGACTTTAGGTGCTGTGCGTTACATCTCTGTCTATGTCTGATATGAGGGTGAAGAACAGGATGGGGGCGAGTACTGTGCCTTGTGGAACAGAGCTCTTCACTATGGCAGCCTCCGATTTAACTCTGTTTACCACTACTCTTTGTGTTCGATTGGTTAGGAAGTTGAAGATCCATCTCCCCACTTTGCCAGTTATTCCTTTAGCACGGATTTTGTGCACTATTACGCCATGATCGCACTTGTCAAACGCTTTTGCAAAGTCTGTGTATATTACATCTGCATACTGATTTTCTTCCAGTGCATCCAAGGCCATATCATAGTGATCCAGTAGTTGTGAGAGGCAGGAGCGACCTGCCCTGAACCCATGTTGCCCTGGATTGTCCAGTTTTTGGGAATCCAGGTGGTTTGCAATCCTGCTTCTTAGCACTCTTTCAAAGATTTTTATAATGTGGAACGTTAGAGCTATTGGTCTATAGTTCTTAGCTAATGCTTTGCTGCCACCTTTATGGAGTGGAGATATATCCGTTGTTTTAAGTGACTGTGGAATTTCACTCATGTCCAAGCTCCTTCTCCATAGTGTACTTAGGGCACGTGAGAGGGGTTTCTTGCAGTTCTTAATGAACAAAGAGTTCCACGAGTCTGGGCCCGGGGCTGAGTGCATGGGAATGTTGTCAATGGCTTCTTCAAAGTCTATCGGAGTTAGGGTAATGTCAGAAATCTGGCATACATTGACGGAGTTTTAAGGCTCATTCATGAAGAGATCATTTGGATCGTCGATCCTCAGACTGATTAGTGGCTCACTAAACACAGAGTCGTACTGTGATTTCAGTATTTCACTCATTTCCTTGTTGTCATCTGTGTAAGTCCCATCCTGTCTGAGTAAGGGCCCGATACCAGATGTGGTATTTGCCTTGTTTTTGGCATATGAAAAGACATATTTCGAATTTCTTTCAATTTCACTAATAACTTTCAGCTCCTCCTGTCTCTCCTGGTTCCTGTAAGAGTCCTTTAACTTAACTTCGATAGTTTCCACTTCCCTGGACAGCGCCTCCTTCCGTGTATCAGATATTCTAGCGTTCCTGAGGACCTCAGTGATACATCGTCGTCTTCTGTAGAGAGAGCGTCTTTCTCTCTCCAGTTTACTCCTGCTCTTCTTCTTTCTTAGGGGAATATGCTTAGAACATGCTTCAGCTGCCAGGAAGTTAATCATTTCAAGGCCTGCTGGTCACCCTGCCTCACTGAGCATCCTGCCTCAGAGGTCATCCTGCCTCAGTGATCACCCTGCCACAGTGATCACCTTGCCTCAGTGATCACCCTGCCTCAGAGATTACTCTCCCTCAGTGATCACCCTACCTCGCTAGTTACCCTGCCTCGGTGGTTACTCTATCTCAGTGGATACCCTGCCTCGGTAGTCAACCTGCCTCAGTGACCACCCTGCCTGGGTGGTCACCCTGCCTGGGTGGTCACCCTGCCTCGGTGGTCTCATTGCCTCATTGATCATCCAGCCTCAGTTATCACCCTGCCTCGATGATCACCCTGCCTCAGTGATCACACTGCCTCAGTGGCCACCCTACCTCAGAGATCACCCTTCCTCAGTGATCACCCTGCCTCAGCAATCACCCTGCATCGATAGTTACCCTGCCTAGTGGTCACCCTACCTCAGTGATCACCCTGCCTCAGAGATCACCCTGTCTCAGAGGTCATCCTGCCTCAGTGATCACCCTGCCACAGTGATCACCCTGCCTCAGAAATTACTCTCCCTCAGTGATCACCCTACCTCGCTAGTTACCCTACCTCGGTGGTAACCCTATCTCGGTTTATGCCCTGCCTCGGTGGTCACCCTGCCTCGGTGGTCACCCTGCCTGGGTGCTCACCCTGCCTGGGTGGTCACCCTGCCTCGGTGGTCTCATTGCCTCAGTGATCACCCTGTCTCAGTGATCACCCTGCCTCAGTGATCATATTGCCTCAGTGATCATCCTGCCTCAGTTATCACCCTGCCTCGATTATCACCCTACCCCAGTGGTTACAATGCCTTGGTGGACAACATGCCTTGGTGATCACCCTGCCTCGGTGATCACCCTGTCTCAGTGATCACCCTGCCTCAGTGATCACCCTGGCTCAGTGACCACCCTGCCTCAGTGATCACCCTGCCTCGATGATCACCATGCCTCAGCGATCGCCCTGCCTCAGTGATCACCCTGCCTCAGTGATCACACTGCCTCAGTGATAACCCTGCTTCGGTGGTTACCCTGCCTGGTGGTCACCCTACCTCAGTGATCACCCTGCATCGGTGGTCACCCTACACCGGTGGTCACCCTGCCTCGATAGTCACCATGCATCAGTGATCACCCTGCCTCAGTGATCACCCTGCCTCAGTGATTACCATGCCTCAGTGATCAAGCAGCCTCAGTGATCACCCTGCCTCAGTGATCACCATGCCGCGGTGCTTACCCTGCCTCAGCGATCACCCTGCCTCGGTGATCACCCTGCCTCGGTGATCACCCTGCCTCAGTGATCACCCTGCCTCAGTGATCACCCTGCCTCAGTGGTCAATCTGCCTCAGTGATCACCCTGCAGCGGTGCTTACCCTGCCTCAGTGATCACCCTGCCTCGGGGATCACCATGCATCAGTGATCACCCTGCCTCAGTGATCACCCTGCCGCGGTGCTTACCCTGCGTCAGTGATCACCCTGCCTCGGTGATCACCCTGCCTAAGTGGTCACACTGCCTCAGTGATCACCCTGCCTTAGTGATCACCCTGCCTCGTTGGTTACCCTGCCTCAGTGATAACCCTGGCTCAGTGATCACCCTGCCTCAGCTATTACCCTGACTCAGCGGTCACTCTGCCTCAGTCGTCACCCTATCTCACTGATCACCCCACATCAGTGATCAACCTTCCTCAGTGATCACACCGCCTCAGTGATCACCCTGCCTCAGTGATCACCCTTCCTCAGTGATCACCCTGCTATGGTGGTTACCATGCCTGGTGATCACCCTACCTCAGTGATCACCCTGCTATGGTGGTTACCCTGCCTGGTGGCTACTCTACCTCAATGATCACTCTGCTTCGATGGTTACCCTGACTGGTGGTCACCCTGCCTCACTGACCACCCTGCCTCGGTGGTCGCACTGCCTCAGTGATCACTCTGCCTCAGTGATACCCCTGCCAAGGTGATCATCCTGCCTCTGTGATCACCCTGCCTCAGAGTTTACCCTTCCTAAGTGGTCACCCGGCCTCAGTGATCACCCTGCCACAGTTATCACCCTGCCTCGTTCAACACCCTGCCTCAGTGATCACCCTGCCTCAGTGATCACCCTGCCTCGGTGATCACCCAGATTCAGTGATCACCCTGCCTCAGTGATCACCCAGCCTCAGTGATCACCCAGCCTCAATGATAACCCTGCTTCGGTGGTTACCCTGCCTTGTGGTCACCCTACCTCAGTGATCAAAATGCATCGGTGGTCACCCTACATCGGTGGTCATCCTACCTCGATAGTCACCATGCATCAGTGATCACACTGCCTCAATGATCACCCTGCCTCAGTGATCACACTGCCTCAGTGATCAATCTGCCTCAGTAATCACCCTGCCTCAGTGATCACACTGCCTCAGTGATCACTATGCCGCAGTGCTTACCCTGCCTCAGTGGTCACCCTGACTCGGTGATCACCCTGCCTCGGTGATCACCCTGCCTCAGTGATCACCCTGCCTCAGTGATCAATCTGACTCAGCGATCACCCTGCGTCAGTGATCACCCTGCCGCGGTGCTTACCCTGCCTCAGTGATCACCCTGCCTCGGTGATCACCATGAATCAGTGATCACCCTGCCTCAGTGTTCACTCTGCCTCAATGATCACCCTGCCTCAGTGATCACACTGCCTCAGTGATCAATCTGCCTCAGTAATCACCCTGCCTCAGTGATCACCCTGCCTCAGTGATCACTATGCCGTAGTGCTTACCCTGCCTCAGTGGTCACCCTGCCTCGGTGATCACCCTGCCTCGGTGATCACCCTGCCTCAGTGATCACCCTGCCTCAGTGATCAATCTGACTCAGCGATCACCCTGTGTCAGTGATCACCCTGCCGCGGTGCTTACCCTGCCTCAGTGATCACCCTGCCTCGGTGATCACCATGAATCAGTGATCACCCTGCCTCAGTGTTCACTCTGCCTCGGTGATCACCCTGCCTCAGTGATCACACTGCCTCAGTGATCATCCTGCATCAGTGATCACTCTGCCGCGGTGCTTACCCTGCCTTAGTGATCACCCTGCCTCAGTGATCACCCTGACTCGGTGATCACCCTGCCTCAGTGATCACCCTGCCTCAGTGATCACCCTGCCTCAGTGATCAATCTGCCTCAGTGATCACTCTGCCTCAGTGATCACCCTGCCTCAGTTATCACCCTGCCTCGGTGGTTACCCTGCCTCAGTGATAACCCTGGCTCAGTGATCACCCTGCGTCGGTGGTCACCCTGGCGCGGTGCTTACCCTGCCTCAATCACCCTGCCTCGGTGGTTACCCTGTCTCAGTGATCAATCTGCCTCAGTGATCACCCTGCCTCAGCGATCACCCTGCCGCGGTGCTTACCCTGCCTCAGTGATTACCCTGCCTCGGTGATCACCATACATCCGTGATCACCCTGCCTCAGTGACCACTCTGCCTCGGTGATCACCGTGCCTCAGTGATCACCCTGCGTCAGTGATCACCCTGCCGCGGTGCTTACCCTGCCTCAGTGATCACCCTGCCTCGGTGATCACCATGAATCAGTGATCACCCTGCCTCAGTGTTCACTCTGCCTCGGTGATCACCCTGCCTCGGCGATCACCGAGCCTCAGTGATCACACTGCCTCAGTGATCATCCTGCATCAGTGATCACTCTGCCGCGGTGCTTACCCTGCCTTAGTGATCACCCTGCCTCGGTGATCACCCTGCCTCAGTGATCACCCTGACTCGGTGATCACCCTGCCTCAGTGATCACCCTGCCTCAGTGATCACCCTGCCTCAGTGATCAATCTGCCTCAGTGATCACTCTGCCTCAGTGATCACCCTGCCTCAGTTATCACCCTGCCTCGGTGGTTACCCTGCCTCAGTGATAACCCTGGCTCAGTGATCACCCTGCGTCGGTGGTCACCCTGCCGCGGTGCTTACCCTGCCTCAATCACCCTGCCTCGGTGGTTACCCTGCCTCAGTGATAAATCTGCCTCAGTGATCACCTTGCCTCAGTGATCACCCTGCCGCAGTGCTTACCCTGCCTCAGTGATTACCCTGCCTCGGTGATCACCATACATCCGTGATCACCCTGCCTCAGTGATCACTCTGCCTCGGTGATCACCGTGCCTCAGTGATCACCCTGCCTCAGTGATCACCCTGCCGCGTTGCTTACCCTGCCTCAGTGATCACCCTGCCTCGGTGATCACCATGCATCATTGATCACCCTGCCTCAGTGACCACTCTGCCTCGGTGATCACCGTGCCTCAATGATCACACTACCTCAGTGATCACCCTGCCCCGGTGCTTACCCTGCCTCAATGATCACACTGCCTCGGTGGTCACCCTGCCTCAGTGATCACCCTCCCTCGGTGATCACCCTGCCTCAGTGATCACCCTGCCTCAGTGATCACCCTTCCTCAGTGATCAATCTGCCTCAGTGATCGCTCTGCCTCAGTGATCACACTGCCTCAGTTATCACCCTGCCTCAGTGATCACCCTGCCTCAGTGATCACCCTGCTGCGGTGCTTACCCTGCCTGAGTGATCAACCTGCCTCGGTGATCACCTTGCCTCAGTGATCACCCTGCCTCGGTGATCACCCTGCCTCGGTGATCACCCTGCCTCAGTGATCAATCTGCCTCAGTGATCATTCTGCCTCAGTGATCACTCTGCCTCAGTTATCACACTGCCTCGGTGGTTACCCTGCCTTAGTGATAACCCTGGCTCAGTGATTACCCTGCCTCAGTGATCCAAGTCCATCATCGATCACCCTGCCTCAGTGATCACCCTGCCTCAGTGATCAATCTGCCTCGGTGGTCATCCTGTCACAGTGACCACTCTACCTCAGCTATCACCCTGACTCAGCGGTCACTCTGCCTCAGTGGTCACCCTTCCTCAGTGATCACACTGCTCAGTGATCACCCTGCCTCAGTGATCACCCTTCCTCAGTGATCACTCTGCTTCGGCGGTTACCCTGCCTGGTGGTCACCCTACGTCAGTGATCACCATGCTATGTTGGATACCCTGCCTCAGCGATCACCCTGCCTCAGTGATCACCTTTCCTCAGTGATCACCCTGCCTCAGTGATCACCCTGCTTCGGTGGTTACCCTGCCTGGTGGTCACCCTCCATCAGTGATCGCCCTGCCTCAGTGATCACCATGTATCAGTGATCACCCTACCTCAGTGATAACCCTGGCTCAGTGATCACCCTGCCTCTATGGTCACCCTGCCGCGGTGCTTACCCTGCCTCAGTTATCACCCTGCCTCGGTGGTTACCCTGCCTCAGTGATCAATCTGCCTCAGTGATCACCCTGCCTCAGTGATCACCCTGCCGCAGTGCTTACCCTGCCTCAGTGATTACCCTGCCTCGGTGATCACCATACATCCGTGATCACCCTGCCTCAGTGATCACTCTGCCTCGGTGATCAACATGCCTCAGTGATCACCCTGCCTAAGTGATCACCCTGCCGCGGTGCTTACCCTGCCTCAGTGATCACCCTGCCTCCGTGATCACCATGCATCAGTGATCACCCTGCCTCAGTGATGACTCTGCCTCGGTGATCACCGTGCCTCAGTGATCACACTGCCACAGTGATCACCCTGCCTCAATGATCACTCTGCCTCGATGATCACCGTGCCTCAGTGATCACACTGCCTCAGTGATCACCCTGCCTCGGTGATCACCCTGCCTCAGTGATCACCCTGCCTCGGTGATCATTATTATTATAATAAAAAAGCAGCACTAAGCCACAAGGGCTATACAGCGCTGCAGGGTAGGGAAGGAAGCGAGGGTATTGGATGGCAGAAGGGAGGAGGGATGATCAGCAGGTTACAGAAAACAGCGGGGCAGGGGATAGTACGGGGGTAGAGGGTAGCAAGAGATTGAAGTAGAAAGGGCTGAAGGTATCAGAATTTGTGAAGTAAGTCAGTTGTTGTCAAAAAGTCAATGAGAGAGTCCGGATGAAAGGTGGGTCCATCAGCGAGAAGGGAAGGTAAAGAGAGAGCAGCGGAGCGAAGACGACGACAGAGGTAAATTCTGCGTGCTCGTTGATAAAGTGGGCAGTCCAAAAGAATGTGGCTGACTGATAATGGAGCTTGGCAATTCTCACAGAGAGGAGCAAGACGCCTCTCCATGAGATATCCATGAGTAAGACGAGTATGGCCAATGCGAAGACGGGAGAGAGTAGTCTCCCAACCTCGACACTGGTGATAAGAAGACGGCCAGTAACCTATACTCGGTTTAATAGATTGAAGTTTGTTGCCGAGCATAGTAGACCAACGTTGTTGCCAACGGGTGTGAAGGTGGGAAGATATTGCAGCAAAATAGTCCGTAAATGGAATACCTCTATAAGAAACTGGTAGGTCATGTACTGCTGACCGCGCAGCAGTGTCTGCCTGTTCATTGCCCTGTACGTCAACATGACCAGGGACCCAACAAAAAACAATATCTTTATGCTTGGTAAAGATGCGGCGTAGCCAAAGTTGGATACGGAGGACTAAGGGGTGAGGTGTATCAAATTTTTGTATAGCCTGTAAAGCACTAAGGGAGTCTGAGACAACCACAAATGATGACACAGGCATAGATGCAATACGGATAAGTGCTGTAAGGATGGCATATAATTCAGCAGTAAAAATACTAGCCGAAGATAGTAAATGCCCTTGTACGACGCTGTCCGGAAACACTGCTGCGAATCCTACGCCGTCAGAAGACTTAGAGCCATCTGTGTACACAGCAATGGCATGAGAATGAGAGTGAAAGTGGTCAAGAAAAAGAGAGCGGGAAGCGACCGTAGACAGTTGGGCTTTCGAGCAAGGGAGGGAGAAAGAACAGACTCGAACAGCTGGAACTTCCCAGGGGGGTAGGGAAAAGTGAGATGCTACATGTACATAGAAAGGTGGTAGTTGAAGAGAAGACAAGAGCGAATGAAGGCGAAGAGAGAAGGGACGGAGTAAACAGGGGCGGCGAACAAATAAAGAATGTCTACTAATATCCGTGACCATTCTATAAATGGAAGGATTGCGGAGATCATGAGAGCGTACATAGTAGCGCAGGCAATGGGCATCACGGCGATCGGATAAGGATGGAACGTTCGCTTCTGCATAGAGGCTCTCGACAGGGGAAGAGCGAAAAGCACCAAGGCATAAACGTAATCCTTGGTGATGAATGGGGTTAAGGCTAGAGAGAGTAGCAGGAGATGCCGCTGAATAGATCTGGTCACCATAATCAAGTTTCGATAAAATAAGGGTGGAATGTAGGCGAAGGAGGGTTCGACGATCAGCTCCCCATGAAAGATGAGCAAGGGTTTTAAGAAGGTTCAGCCGGCTGTGACAAGTTGCCTTCAGAGAGGTAATGTGAGGTTTCCAGGATAACCTACGATCAAAGAGGAGGCCCAGAAACTTGACTGTATCACGTTCAGGGATACGGGAGCCATAGAGGTACAAAGGATGATCGGAGATGACAGAGCGTCTAGTGAAAGTAATTTGGTGGGTTTTAGTGCTGGAAAATTTAAACCCACGTGTGGTGGCCCAATTGGAAACACGGTCGACTGCATGTTGGAGAGAAACTGTAATGAGGTGACAGTCAGCGCCTGCACAGGCAATAGCGAAGTCATCAACATAGAGTGATGACCAAATATTTGATGGAAGACTAGAGGCCAAATCATTAATAGCAAGGAGAAAAAGTGTTGTGCTCAGAACACATCCCTGGGGGACACCTTCAGCTTGGATAAAGTCCGGGGAGAGCACATTATTAACCCGAACACGGAAATGCCTGTCAGTTAAAAAGTTCTTAAGGAAGGATGGTAGATTGCCTCGAAGGCCTAAGGAGTGGGCTTGGGCTAAAATATTATACCTCCAAGTTGTGTCATATGCCTTCTCAAGGTCAAAAAATATGGCAATAACTGAGTGGTTATTCGCAAAGGCATTACGAACATACGTATCCAAGCGTAGTAAGGGGTCTATGGTAGAACGTCCCTTACGAAAGCCATATTGACGAGTGGAGAGACTGTTGTGTGTCTCTAAATACCACACTAAACGTCTATTTACTAGGCGTTCCATTACTTTGCAAACTGCACTGGTAAGAGCAATGGGACGATAGTGGGAGGTTTCATGTCCCGTAGTGCCTGGTTTGCGGAAAGGGAGAACAATGGCGGATTTCCACAGCTGTGGAAGAACTCCTTGTGACCAAATAAGATTGTAAAGGCGTAATAGGACTGCAAGGGCTGACTGATGTAAATGTTGTAGCATACGAATATGAATGTCGTCGGGCCCAGCTGCCGATGATCGACAAGCTGAGAGTGTTGCCTCCAGTTCTTGAAGTGTAAAAGGCACATTATACTGTTCTTCTCTGAGAGAAGAAAAGTCCAAGGGTGCTAACTCTCTGGCAGACTTTGAGGAAAGAAATGAGGGGCATAGATGGAGTCCCTGAGAAATACGGACCAGATGATTGCCAATTTCATTGGCAACATCTAGTGGGTTTGCTATATCAACACCGGCAACCCGCAGAACAGGAGCCGGGTCAGGAGAATATTTACCACTCAGTTTTCGTACTTTTTTCCAGACTGCACTCATAGAGGAAGCAGAGGTGATGGTGGAGACATAATCTCGCCAGCAAGTGCGTTTAGCATCACGGATGACACGGCGAGCGATCGCACGCTTCTGTTTAAAATCAAGGAGTCTCTCTGTGGTTCTATTGTACCGGTACCTGCCCCATGCAGCGCGTTTCAAACGTACTGCACGAGCACAAGCAGGAGACCACCAAGGCACGCATTTCTGAGAATGCCTGCCCGAAGTTTGGGGTATAGAATGAGAAGCTGCGGTGAAAACGGAGGACGAGAAGAGGTGTAAAAGCTCATCGATGGAGGACGAAGAAGGAACCTCTTTAAAAACAGTTAGGTGTGAGTAAAGGTTCCAATTTGCCCGATTAAATTGCCAGCGTGGGGTGCGAAGAGGTGGCGAATATGAAGGGGAAGTAAGAATGATTGGGAAATGATCACTGTCATGTAAGTCCGGGAGAACAGACCAAGTGAAGTCTAATGCGGCGGAGGAAGAGCAGACTGAGAGATCGATGCAAGAGAGAGTATGAGTCCGAGGATCAAAATGGGTGTGAGTACCTGTATTTAAAACATGGAGGGGGTGGGTGGCAAGAAAAGCCTCTAACTGAATTCCACGGGAATCACAGTGAGACCCCCCCCAGAGGAAATGGTGGGCATTAAAATCACCAAGTAACAGAATCGGTGGCGGTAATGACGAAACAAGGAAGGCAATATCCGGAATAGATAATGCCCGAGAAGGAGAGAGATATAAAGAACAGAGCGTATACCACCTATGTAAGTGGATACGGGCTGCTGTGTAATGCAGCGAAGTATGAACAAATAGCTGATGGTACGGAATATCAGTGCGTAGAAGAAGGGCACTTTCATTAAAGGTCCCATCAGGAAAAGGATCTGAAGAATACAATAAATTATAGCCTGAGATGGGAGAAATAACAGCAGAGTGTAATTTTGGTTCCTGTAAGCAAACACCAACAGGGGCAAACTGGGAGAGTAACATCTGAAGTTCACCCCGATTACCCCTGAGGCCGCGTATATTCCACTGTAAATAGGCCATGATTGGCAATGATAAAGATACTTGAAATCCGCAGGTAAGGGTTCCTACGGACTAGAGGGGTTAGAAAAGTCCACATGCGGAGGCAGTGGAAAACGTTCAAGCAGCGAAGGAACGGTGCGCTGTGAAGAAAGGAGTTGCGCAGATGGAGCAGAGGAGAGAGAAAGAGCGGAAGGTGGATCAGTGTCCATTGATGGTTTGGTCTCTGCAATATATTCAGAGATTGCTTCAAGTGTTTCTGAATTCAGAGACGTCGTATGGGAGACAATATTGGAAATGGTAGGGGGAGGATGAGTAAAGATTGGAACTGTATTGGACTGTACCAAGGTAGGGGGGGGGGCGAAAGGGTGGAGGGAACTGGAGAAGCGTGGCAGGGGACAGAAGAGGCAGGAACCTGGGAGGTGGCAGAAGAGGAAGAAACTTGGGAGGGAACAGGGGAGGAAGGTACAGTACGAGGAGGAGGGTGAACCTCTACACTTGTAACTGAGCCAGTGAAAGGGGGAGAACCAGGGACAGAGACAGGGAGGGTAAAATGAGGAGGTGGAAGATGGGTAGGAGGTGTTAACGGACCTTTTTTTGACTTTTGAGAAGTAGAGGGACGATTGGGAGGAGGTGTCGTACGAGGTCTCGTCGATACTGAGGCTTGTGAGAGAGAACTCGAAGAAGCGAGATCAGACTGAGGCGTTGAAGTAGGGACGTCTGAGCCGAGGACAGCAAAAGGATTAGATACAGGAGTGACTATGGGAGAGGTAACCACAGAGGTGGGTGTAGAAGATGGGATACCAGAAGTGGGGGGACGTTTTGAAACACGGGAATAAGAAACACGTGGGAGTCTCCCTTGGAGGCGGAGATGAGAAACTGCCATGGCATAAGGGAGACCTTCTGTCTCTTTGAGGTAACGGATTTCCCGCTCGTTTAAATAGACTTGACAACGGCGAGAGTACGAAGGGTGAGCCTCATGACAGTTAAGGCAAGAGGGAGATCGATTGCAAGACGTATTAGAATGGTCATCGGCACCACAGACTGGGCATTCGGCGATAGATCTGCAATATTTCGCTGGATGGCCAAATCGCCAGCAATTTCTACACTGTTGTGGTGTAGGGATCACCTTTCGAACTTGTAACCGATGTCCTGCTATATAAACTGAGGATGGGAGTTCTCGGCTGTCAAAAGTTAAACGAGCCACATTGCTAGGGTATCGTCTCCGCCCGCGGGCAGGAAGAACGTAAGTGTCTACCTTGAGGATTGGGAGATCTTGGAGTTCCAGCTGTTCAAGAATGTCAGTGCCACATGTCTGGAAATTTTGTTGAACTATGGTATGGGGCAGAATGACGGTACCACTACAAGAATTGAGGGAATGATGTTTTTCAAGAGTGACAGGAACAGTATCGATATGGGAAAGACGAGAGAGCTCATGAGCCTGGGTAGCATTCTGTACGGTAATGATGCGCGTACCGCTCTTAAGAGCATGAAAAGAAATATCTTTACCAACATGGCGTAGGAGTGCCTTGCCAATACTGTGGTCAGAAAGATAGGCAGTAGAGGAAGTCGGTCGTAAAGTGAAGAATTTAGTCCATTGTTCAGTCTGAAACTGAGCGTGGAAAGGTAGTGAAGGACGTGTCGATCGTTTCTGAGAAGAACGAGAAGGTGGAGAAGTATCATCAGCAGGTAATTGTCGTTGGCGTTTAGGCGTGGGACCAGAGTTGGTCCGACGTGGAACGGGTCGGCGATTTGAAAATTGCCGCACCGTAGAGGGAGAGGCCGGAAGCATAGTCAGAGGAGAGCGAAGGTCCGATAAATCAAAGGAGTCAGTCGAGGCCTCAGTACCTGAAGCGGGTGAGGAAACAGCACCGGCAATAGGTACAGAGGCATGAGGAGTGTCTGAAGAGTGGTCCAAAGACGAGGCGGGGTCAGAACGGGGTGCGGTATCAAGAAGGGGCCCGGGGGTAGTAGGTTCATGGACTAGGGCTGCCATGGTTAGGTTACTTCTTTCTTTTTGTTTTTAAGAAAAAAAAAGAAAGAAGAAAAGAAAATAAAAATAAAAAAAAGAATAAAAAAAGGGGGGACCGGGGAGGGATAGTTCCTAGGAGGAATGAAAGGGCCAGAAATCTCCCTCCGCGCCCAAGAGGACCTCAGCACCGCAAGTAGCGCAGATGCAGCATGGAACCCGTGCCATACCCTACCCATCATGCTAGTAAACTAACAATCCGGGATAGCAACCTCACATCTGCCGAGCTACCTCGGTGGACAAAAGAGAGGGCGGCCGGATATCCGCCACAAAGCATACCTCCTTCGGCCACCACCCCCGGAATCCGAAAGGTGGCTTCCAGAGATACACCCGTCGCCCGAAAGACACCCAAAGCTACTCCGGGATACCGGAGAGGGATCGGGACATCCCCAGGCGATCCAGATTCCACGGCAAACTACGCCACCGCCAAGAACCTCAACGGAATGGGATAGACCCCGGTATCCTTTCCCCTACCTAGGAACTAGCGCGCCTGTGGGAGCAATCCCAAAGGCCAAAAAGAGGAAGGGCAAAAGGGAGGGGTGGGGAGGAGGAGGAGGAAAGGAAAAAGGGGAGGATGGGGAGGATGGGATAGGGGAGGGGAGATTGGGGGGTAATTAGGTTCGGTCTGAGGAAGAAGACCGACAGGTCTAATTCCTCAGACCAAGAGCCTCTTCACCACGCCAAGGAGCCCCCCTTGAAGAGGCTCAGTGATCATTCTGCCACAGTGATCACCCTGCCTCAGTTATCTCCCTGCCTCGGTGGTTACCCTGCCTTAGTGATAACCCTGGCTCAGTGATCACCCTGCCTCAGTGATCCAAGTCCATCAGAGATCACCCTGCCTCAGTGATCAATCTGCCTCGTTGGTCATATTGTCTCAGTGACCACCGTACCTCAGCTATCACCCTGAGTCAGCAGTCACTCTGCCTCAGTGGTCACCCTTCCTCAGTGATCACACTGCTCAGTGATCACCCTACCTCAGTGATCACCCTTCCTCAGTGATCACTCTGCTTCGGTGGTTACCCTGCCTGGTGGTCACCCTACATCAGTGATCACCATGCTATGGTGGTTACCCTGCCTCAGCGATCACCCTGCCTCAGTGATCACCCTTCCTCAGTGATCACACTGCCTCAGTGATCACCCTGCTTCGGTGGTTACCCTGCCTGGTGGTCACCCTACATCAGTGATCGCCCTGCCTCAGTGATCACCATGCATCAGTGATCACCCTGCCTCAGTGATCACTCTGCCTTGGCGATCAACATGCCTCAGTGATCATCCTGCCTCAGCGATCACCCTGCCGCGGTGCTTACCCTGCCTCAGTGATCACCCTGCCTCGGTGATCACCATGCATCAGTGATCACCCTGCCTCATTGATCACTCTGCCTCGGTGATCACCGTGCCTCAGTGATCACACTGCCACAGTGATCACACTGCCTCAGTGATCACTCTGCCTCGATGATCACCGTGCCTCAGTGATCACACTGCCTCAGTGATCACCCTGCCTCGGTGATCACCCTGCCTCGGTGATCACCCTGCCTCAGTGATCACCATGCCTCAGTGATCACCCTGTCTCAGTGATCAATCTGCCTCAGTGATCACCCTGCCTCAGTAATCACCCTGTCTCGGTGGTTACCCTGACTCAGTGATAACCCTGGCTCAGTAATCACCCTGCCTCAGTGATCCCACTCCCTCAGTGATCACTCTGCTTCGGTGATCACCGTGCCTCAGTGATCACACTGCCTCAGTGATCACCCTGCCTCGGTGATCACCCTGCCTCAGTGATCACCCTGCCTCAGTGATCACCCTGCCTCAGTGATGAATCTGCCTCAGTGATCATTCTGCCTCAGTTATCACCCTGCCTCGGTGGTTACCCTGCCTTAGTGATAACCCTGGCTCAGTGATCACCCTGCCTCAGTGATCCAAGTCCATCAGCGATCACCCTTCCTCAGTGATCACCCTGCCTCAGCGATCAATCTGCCTCGGTGGTCATCCTGTCTCAGTGACCACCCTACCTCAGCTATCACCCTGACTCAGCGGTCTCTCTGCCTCAGTGGTCACCCTTCCTCAGTGATCACACTGCTCAGTGATCACCGTGCCTCAGTGATCACCCTTCCTCAGTTATCACTCTGCTTCGGTGCTTACCCTGCCTGGTTGTCACCCTACGTCAGTGATCACCATGCTATGGTGGTTACCCTGCCTCAGCGATCACCCTGCCTCAGTGATCACTTTTCCTCAGTGATCACCCTGCCTCAGTGATCACCCTGCTTCGGTGGTTACCCTGCCTGGTGGTCACCCTCCATCAGTGATCGCCCTGCCTCAGTGATCACCATGTATCAGTGATCACCCTGCCTCAGTGATCACTCTGCCTCGGTGATCAACATGCCTCAGTGATCACCCTGCGTCAGTGATCACCCTGCCGCGGTGCTTACCGTGCCTCAGTGATCACCCTACCTTGGTGATCACCATGCATCAGTGATCACCCTGCCTCAGTGATCACTCTGCCTCGGTGATCACTGTGCCTCAGTGATCACATTGCCACAGTGATCACCCTGCCTCAATGATCACTCTGCCTCGATGATCACCGTGCCTCAGTGATCACACTGCCTCAGTGATCACCCTGCCTCGGTGATCACCCTGCCTCGGTGATCACCCTGCCTCAGTGATCACCATGCCTCAGTAATCACCCTGCCTCAGTGATCAATCTGCCTCAGTGATCACTCTGCCTCAGTGATCACCCTGCCTAAGTTATCACCTTGCCTCGGTGGTTACCCTACCTCAGTGATAACCCTGGCTCAGTGATCACCCTGCCTCAGTGATCAAACTCCCTCAGTGATCACTCTGCTTCGGTGATCACCGTGCCTCAGTGATCACACTGCCTCAGTGATCACCCTGCCTCGGTGATCACCCTGCCTCAGTGATCACCCTGCCTCGGTGATCACCCTGCCTCAGTGATCAATCTGCCTCAGTGATCATTCTGCCTCAGTGATCACCCTGCCTCAGTTATCTCCCTGCCTCGGTGGTTACCTTGCCTTAGTGATAACCCTGGCTCAGTGATCACCCTGTCTCAGTGATCCAAGTCTATCAGCGATCACCCTGCCTCAGTGATCAATCTGCCTCGTTGTTCATCCTGTCTCAGTGACCACCCTACCTCAGCTATCACCCTGACTCAGCGGTCACTCTGCCTCAGTGGTCACCCTTCCTCAGTGATCACACTGCTCAGTGATCACCCTGCCTCAGTGATCACCCTTCCTCAGTGATCACTCTGCTTCGGTGGTTACCCTGTCTGGTGGTCACCCTACGTCAGTGATCACCATGCTATGGTGGTTACCCTGCCTCAGCGATCACCCTGCCTCAGTGATCACCCTTCCTCAGTGATCACCCTGCCTCAGTGATCACCCTGCTTCGGTGGTTACCCTGCCTGGTGGTCACCCTACATCAGTGATCGCCCTGCTTCAGTGATCACCATGCAACAGTGATCACCCTGCCTCAGTGATAACCCTGCTTCGGTGGTTACCCTGCCTTGTGGTCACCCTACCTCAGTGATCAAAATGCATCGGTGGTCACCCTACTTCGATAGTCACCATGCATCAGTGATCACCCTGCCTCAATGATCACCCTGCCTCAGTAATCACACTGCCTCAGTGATCAATCTGCCTCAGTGATCACCCTGCCTCAGTGATCACCCTGCCTCAGTGAAAGTAAAAGACTGGGCAGGCGATGCAAAATGCCCCCAATAAAAAGTAGGGGCGCCATTGGTACACTAAGGGAAAACGCCATAAGTGTCCGGGGCCCAAAACTGTTCAACAGCCTCCCATCAAGCATTAGGGGAATTGCCAATAAACCCCTGGCTGCCTTCAAGAGAGAGCTGGACAGATACCTAAAGTCAGTGCCGGATCAGCCGGGCTGTGGGTCGTACGTTGGACTGCGTGCGGCCAGCAGTAACAGCCTAGTTGATCAGGCCCTGATCCATCGGGAGGCCTGGTCGTGGACCAGGCCGCGGGGGCGTTGATCCCCGGAATAACCTCCAGGTATCACCATGCCGCGGTGCTTACCCTGCCTCAGTGATCACCCTGCCTCGGTGATCACCCTGCCTCGGTGATCACCCTGCCTCAGTGATCACCCTGCCTCAATGATCAATCTGCCTCAGCGATCACCCTGCCTCAGTGATCACCCTGCAGCGGTGCTTACCCTGCCTCAGTGATCACCCTGCCTCGGTGATCACCATGCATCAGTGATCACCCTGCCTCAGTGTTCACTCTGCCTCGGTGATCACCCTGCCTCGGTGATCACCGTGCCTCAGTGATCACACTCCCTCAGTGATCATCCTGCATCAGTGATCACTCTGCTGCGGTGCTTACCCTGCCTTAGTGATCACCCTGCCTCGGTGATCACCCTGCCTCAATGATCACCCTGACTCGGTGATGACCCTGCCTCAGTGATCACCCTGCCTCAGTGATCACCCTGCCTCAGTGATCAATCTGCCTCAGTGATCACTCTGCCTCAGTGATCACAATGCCTCAGTTATCACCCTGCCTCGGTGGTTACCCTGCCTCAGTGATAACCCTGGCTCAGTGATCACCCTGCCTCGGTGGTCACCCTGCCGCCGTGCTTACCCTGCCTCAGTTATCACCCTGCCTTGGTGATTACCCTGCCTCAGTGATCAATCTGCCTCAGTGATTACCCTGCCTCAGTGATCATCCTGCCTCGGTGATCACCCTGCCTCAGTGATCAATCTGCCACAGTGATCACTGCCTCAGTGATCACCCTGCCTCAATTATCACCCTGCCTCGGTGGTTACCCTGCCTCAATGATCACCCTGCCTCGGTGATCACCCTGCCTCAGTGATCACCC
The DNA here is from genome assembly GCF_038502225.1 of Cherax quadricarinatus. NCBI lineage: Eukaryota > Metazoa > Arthropoda > Malacostraca > Decapoda > Parastacidae > Cherax > Cherax quadricarinatus. The sequence goes on from NC_091340.1 coordinate 16,713,034, forward strand.
TGCCGCGGTGCTTACCCTGCCTCAGTGATCACACTACCTCGGTGATCACCCTGTCTCAGTGATCACCCTGCCTCGGTTATCACCCTGCCTCAGTGATCACCCTGCCTCAGTGATCACCCTGCCTCAGTGATCAATCAGCCTCAGTGATCACTCTGCCTCAGTGATCACCCTGCCTCAGTTATCACCCTGCCTCGGTGGTTACCATGCCTCAGTGATAACCCTGACTCAGTGATCACCTTGCCTCAGTGATCCCACTCCATCAGCGATCACCCTGTCTCAGTGATCACCCTGCCTCAGTGATCAATCTGCCTCGGTGGTCATCCTGCCTCAGTGACCACCCTACCTCAGTTATCACCCTGTCAGGTATTCCCTTATCCATTGCAGTGCCCTTCCTTTTACGTGTGCCTGATCCTCCAGCTTCTGCACTAATCTCTTGTGGGGAACTGTGTCAAAGGCCTTCCTGCAGTCTAGGAAAACGCAATCTACCCAACCCTCTCTCTCGTGTCTTACTTCTGTTACCTTGTCATAAAACTCCAGGAGGTTTGTGATACAAGATTTGCCTTCCATGAACCCATGCTGGTTTTCATTTATAATCTTGTTCCTTTCCAGGTGTTCGACCACTCTCCTCCTGATAATCTTCTCCATGACTTTGCACACAATACATGTCAGAGACACAGGTCTGTAGTTTAGTGCCTCGTTTCTGTTTCCTTTCTTAAATATGGGGACTACATTAGCTGTCTTCCATTTCTCAGGTAGTTGCCCAGTTTCAAGGGATGTGTTGAAGATTGTGGTTAGAGGCACACACAGCATCTCTGCTCCTTCCCTAAGGACCCATGGGGAGATGTTGTCCGGTCCCATCGCCTTTGAGGTGTCAAGGTCACTTAAGAGCTTCTTCACCTCCTCCTCAGTTGTTCGTATGTCATCCAACACTTGTTGGTATATTCCCTCTTGATGTTCCCTTCTGTTCTCTCTTCCCACAGCCCTTCCTGTCTCTACTGTAAAAACTTCCTTAAATCTCCTGTTCAGCTCCTCACATACCTCCTGATCATTTCTTGTGAGTTCTCCACCTTCTGTCCTTAATCTGATCACCTGGTCTTTGACTGTTGTCTTCCTCCTGATGTGGCTATACAACAGTTTCGGGTCAGTCTTGATTCTCGATGCTATGTCATTTTCATACTGTCGCTGGGCCTCCCTCCTTACCTGTGCGTACTCATTCCTGGCTCTGCGACTGATCTCCCTATTTTCGTGTGTTCTCTGCCTTCTGTACTTTTTCCATTCTCTATTGCACTTTGTTTTTGCCTCCTTACACCGTCGGGTGAACCAGGGGCTTGTTCTGGTCTTCCCGTTGTTACTGTTGCCCTTGGGAATGAACCTTTCCACTGCCTCCTTGCATTTTGTTGCTACATATTCCATCATTTCATTTACTGGCTTTCCTGCCAGTTCTCTGTCCCACTGGACCTCCCGCAGGAAGTTCTTCAACCCTATGTAGTCCCCTCTTTTATAGTCAGGCTTTTCCCATTCTACTCCTGTTATTCTCTCCACTTGCAGCTCTACTATGTATTCAAAGCACAGAACCACGTGGTCGCTAGCTCCTAGGGGACTCTCATACTTGATGTCCTCAATGTCTGAGCTGCCCAGGGTGAACACAAGGTCCAATCTTGCTGGTTCATCCTCCCCTCTCACTCTGGTAGTGTCCTTAACATGTTGGTGCATGAGGTTTTCCAGCACCACGTCCAACATCCTGGCTCTCCATGTTTTGGGACCCCCATGTGGCTCCAGGTTTTCCCAGTCAATCTCCCTGTGGTTGAAATCCCCCATAACCAGCAACTTTGCTCTGCTGGAGTGAGCTCTTCTTGCCACCTCAGCAAGTGTGTCCACCATTGCTCTGTTGCTCTCTTCATATTCCTCTCTTGGCCTCCTGCAGTTCTGTGGTGGATTATACATCACTGCAATGACCACTTTGTGTTCCCCAGACTGAAGTGTACCTGCTATGTAGTCTCTTTCTCCCGTCTCATCTATTCCTTCCATTTTCTCGAATTTCCATCTGTTTTTTACGAGCAGAGCAACCCCACCTCCCCCCCTGCCCCTTCTATCTTTCCTCATGATCTGGTATCCTGGTGGGAAGATTGCATCTGTTATTGTCTCCATGAGTTTTGTTTCTGTAACTGCTATGATGTCTGGGGACTTCTCATTGATTCTTTCTTGCCATTCCTCATGTTTATTCGTTAATCCATCTGCATTTGTGTACCAAACCTTCAACTTCTGTTCTAATACTGTAACTGTGGTGCGGGGGGTGGAAACAGAGGGATCGGTGTGTGATGGTTGGTTTGGATTGTTCAGTTGCCTTGGGGGTGTCGTGGCTGGAGTCCTTCTGCAGGTGTTTCTGGGGGGTGCGCTTGTCCTTCCATTTGATCCTGGGTTATTCTGCTCTCCTTTTTCATTTCCTCCCATTTCTCCTTTCGTTTTTGAACTCTCTCTTTCATTGTCTTCCTTTCGTCCTGTGTTCTGTCTCGGTCGAGGTACACACTCCGGAACTCCTGCTTGCCTCTCAGCCGTGCTTTCTCCTGCAGGATCATGGTTCGGGTTGATTCTGCCTTGAAAATTACTTTGAGAGGCCGATTCCTTTTCTTTGTGAACCACCCAATTCTCCGAAAATTTGCCACCTGGGTCATGTCCCCCTCGCCTATCACCTTCATGATGTCTTCAATCGCTTTTTTCTCCTCCTGCTTTCTTTCATCATAAGTTTCCCCTTTAGCTTCGTCTAGCCCATAGACAAACACGGATCTCTCCCTTTCCACCTCCCATTGTGACTCCCATTGCATCCTCTGATGTGTTTTAGTTCCTTCCCGTGGAGTGTTCCTTCCTTCAGTCCCTTCCCTCGTTATGGCCCCTATGCTTCTTGGTTTATCCTTCCTGCTCACCTGCTCCTGGCCCACACAGGTATCTGGTAAGGTCCTTGCACATGTCCTAGTTCCTTCGATGTCTTCCAACCTCTCTTTCTGTCCTAGAGTGCTCCCTGTCTTTGTTTTGGCCCCATGTGGGTTTGACAGGACCTCTGCATACAGTTTAGTTTCCATGCTTCCTTCGGACCTGTTGTCTGTGTTCGATGTAGCCATTGCCGATGCTACTTCTGTAATATCTTCGTCTCTGTGCTGTTTCAGATGTCTCAGCTCCTCTTCTAATCTCTCTATCTTGATTTCTGCTACTGTGGCCTGTTGCTTCCACCTTCTGCATTCTGCTGCTAACCTCTCTTCCATCTTCCTTTCCATCTCATCTAGTCTCCTTCCCCAGTCTTCCTCCCTTTTTTTGAGCTCTATCTCCCATTCCTCCCTCTCAGATTCGTCCTTGGAACCCCTTGTCATCATCCTGGTTAGGGGGAGGGGAATAGATGGTTAGGAGAGGGGATGGATGGTTGTGGGGGAGGGGGAGGATGGTTATTGGAGGGGTAGAGATAGTTGGGGGAGGGAGTTAGATGGTTTGGGGGAGAGAGGGGATGGATGGTTATGGGGGAGGGGGAGGATGGTTATTGGAGGGAGGGAGGTTGTTGGGCGGGGGTTAGACGGTTTGGGAAGGGGTTAGGTGGTTTGGGGGAGGGGTAGGTGGCTAAGGTGAGGTGGTTAGGGAAGGGGTGGTACGTGTTTGTGTCTAGTGTTTGTGTCAAGTGGTGGAGGGTGTGTGTACTCACCTATTTGTACTCACCTATTTGTGGTTGCAGGGGTCGAGTCCTAGCTCCTGGCCCCGCCTCTTCACCGGTTGCTACTAGGCCCTCTCTCTCCCCGCTCCATGAGCTTTATCAAACCTCGTCTTAAAACTGTGTATGGTTCCTGCCTCCACTACGTCATTTTCTAGGCTATTCCACTGCCTTACAACTCTATGACTGAAGAAATACTTCCTACTATCTCTCTGACTCATTTGTGTCTTCAACTTCCAATTGTGGCCTCTTGTTTCTGTGTCCCCTCCCTGGAACATCCTGTCTTTGTCCACCTTGTCTATTCCACGCAGTATTTTATATGTCGTTATCATGTCTCCCCTGACCCTCCTGTCCTCCAGTGTGGTCAGGCCGATTTCCCTTAATCTTTCCTCATAGGACATTCCCCTTAGCTCTGGAACTAACCTTGTCGCAAACCTTTGTACTTTCTCTAGTTTCTTGACGTGCTTTATCAAGTGCGGGTTCCAAACAGGTGCTGCATACTCCAGTATGGGCCTGACATACACGGTGTACAGTGTCTTGAATGATTCCTTACTAAGGTATCGGAATGCTGTTCTCAGGTTTGCCAGGCGCCCATATGCTGCAGCAGTTATCTGATTGATGTGTGCTTCCGGAGACATGCTCGGTGTTATACTCACCCCAAGATCTTTCTCCTTGAGTGAGGTTTGCAGTCTTTGGCCACCTAGCCTATACTCTGTCTGTGGTCTTCTGTGCCCCTCCCCCATCTTCATGACTTTGCATTTGGCAGGATTAAATTCGAGAAGCCATTTGCTGGACCAGGTGTCCAGTCTGTCCAGGTCTCTTTGAAGTCCTGCCTGGTCCTCATCAGATTTAATTCTCCTCATTAACTTCACATCATCTGCAAACAGGGACACTTCTGAGTCTAACCCTTCTGTCATGTCGTTCACATATACCAAAAATAGCACTGGTCCTAGGACCGACCCCTGTGGGACCCCGCTCGTCACAGGTGCCCACTGTGATACATCATTACGTACCATGACTCGTTGTTGCCTCCCTGTCAGGTATTCTCTGATCCATTGCAGTGCCCTTCCTGTTATATGCGCCTGATGCTCTAGCTTCTGCACTAATCTCTTGTGAGGAACTGTGTCAAAGGCCTTCTTGCAGTCCAAGAAGATGCAATCAACCCACCCCTCTCTCTCTTGTCTTACTTCTGTTATTTTATCATAAAACTCCAGAAGGTTTGTGACACAGGATTTGCCTTCCGTGAATCCGTGCTGGTTGGCATTTATACTCCTGTTCCGTTCCAGGTGCTCCACCACTCTCCTCCTGATAATCTTCTCCATAATTTTGCATACTATACACGTCAATGACACAGGTCCATACCTCAGGTAGTTGCCCAGTTTCCAGGGATGTGTTGAAGATTGTGGTAAGTGGCACACACAACATATCTGCTCCCTCTCTAAGGACCCACGGGGAGATGTTGTCTGGTCCCATTGCCTTTGAGGTATCGATGTCCCTTAGCAGTTTCTTCACCTCCTCCTCATCTGTTTGTATGTCGTCCAACACTTGTTGGTGTATTCCTTGCTGGTGTCCCCATCTGGTCTGTCCCCCCAGAGTCCTTCCTGTCTCTACTGTAAATACTTCCTTAAATCTCGTGTTGAGCTCCTCACATACCTCTTGATCGTTTCTTGTGAGTTCTCCACCTTCTTTCCTCAGCCTTATCACCTGGTCCTTGACTGTTGTCTTCCTCCTAATGTGGCTATACAGCAGTTTCGGGTCAGATTTGACTTTCGATGCTATGTCGTTTTCATACTGTCGCTGGGCCTCCCTCCTTATCTGTGCATACTCGTTTCTGGCTCTTCTACTAATCTCCTTGTTTTCCTGGGTCCTATGCCTCCTGTACCTTTTTCATTCTCTGTTGCACTTAGTTTTTGCCTCCCTACACCTTCGGGTAAACCAAGGACTCGTTTTGGTCTTCCTATTATTTCCGTTTCCCTTGGGAACAAAACTTTCCTCTGCCTCCTTGCACTTTGTTGCCACATATTCCATCATCTCGTTTACTGATTTTCCTACCATTTCTCTGTCCCACTGAACCTCCTGCAGGAAGTTTCTCATACCTGTGTAGTCCCCCCTTTTATAGTTTGGCCTTTCCCCTTCAGTTCCTGTTACCTTCTCCACTTGTAACTCTACTATATAGTCAAAACTCAGAACCACATGATCGCTAGCTCCAAGGGCCCTCTCATAAGTGATGTCCTCAATGTCTGAACTGCTCAGGGTGAACACAAGATCCAGTCTTGCTGGCTCATCCTCCCCTCTCTCTCTGGTTGTGTCCCTGACATGTTGATGCATGAGGTTTTCAAGTACCACATCCATCAT
>NC_091340.1:16726579-16871515 GCF_038502225.1 Cherax quadricarinatus
ATCAGGTTCTGCTTTGGCTTCTAGTAAAGTAGATGAAGTATTGCAGGGTGCAGCCGCTGTTCTGCATTCGCCCGTTTCTGAAGGAATTCCTATTAATGGTCAGTCTGTCACTCACCAGGGTGCACGTCCAAAGGAATATCCACGTACCGCCAGTTCAATTCCCTCCTTTTCTATACCGTCGGGGCATATTTCTCAAAGTCAGTTTGAGAAATTAGAGAGACTATTGATTTTACAGACTGCTCAAATTGAGGCTCAACGTAAATTAAATGAAGAAGACTTTCAAAGGGAAACGCTCTGCTATATAAGACAACAACAACAAAGTAATGTGAGTGAAAGATGTACTGAATCCTCAAATGATGCTTTTAATATACAAAAAGCCACATCTATGGTTCCAAGGTTTAATGATGGAGATTTAGATACTTATTTTGAAGTCTTTGAGAATCAGGCACGAGCTATGCGCTGGCCCCGACAACACTGGGCAACCTTATTACATACTTCTTTGTCTGGTAAAGCTCAAAGTTGTACGGCTAAGTTACCTTTTGAGAAGTATGTGAATTATGATTCCGTTAAGAAGGCTATCCTCGAGGCTTATGATCTCCTCCCAGTAAGTTATCAAAAAACCTTTAGAGCATTAAAATGCCAGCCAACTCGGTCGTATGTAGATTTTGCACGTGAAAAGAAAATCGCTTTTGAGAGATGGTGTAGAGCTTCTAACTGTAAATCTATGGAAAATCTTTCCCAATTGATCCTGCATGAGGATTTCTATAATAATTTACCAGAAGACTTGCATAGGTATTTGATTAGTTGCCCCATAGTAAATATACTAGAAACAGCCTCACTCGCCGATAATTATGAAATATCTCAACAATTGATTGGCGAAAGAAAAAGTAAGGAAACAGTGACTAAATATGCCCCTAAGAAAGAACGATCTAATCTTACGGAGATAAGTCGCATACAGAATCCTTGCCCGACCTCCTATTTTGCCTCCACACCCATTAATGATAAATTTAGATCTAACTCTAGGAAGAGTTCAAAACCACTAAGGCATAACAGTGAACTGAACTGCACTTATTGTAATAAAAAAGGACATTTAACCCTTTGAGGGTTTCGGACGTACTAGTACGGCTTACGACCCAGGGTTTTTGACATACTAGTACGCCTAAATTCTAGCGCCCTCAAATCTAGTGGGAGAAAGCTGGTAGGCCTCCATATGAAAGAATGGGTCTATGTGGTCAGTGTGCACGGTATAAAAAAAATCCTGCAGCACACAGTGCATAATGAGAAAAAAAAAACTTTGACCGTTTTTTTGGAATAAAACAGCGACTTTGCACTGTATTTTCGTATGGTATTTATTGTTGTATTCTAGTTTTCTTGGTCTCATTTTATAGAATGGAAGGCATATCATAGAAATTGAGATGATTTTGACTGGTTTTACAATGAAAAGTACCTTGAAATTGAGCTCAAAGTAGCAGAAATGTTCGATTTTCACCAAAGTTCAAAAGTAAACAAATCATGCCAAGCGTCCAATACACGTCAACTGGCGAGTCTAATATTCTTTTGCAAGTGTGCCAATATGATTCATACCATTTTTTTGCACTAATACAGTAGTCTGCATAACAGTAAATCTTCTATTTTTTGTGAGAATAAAAATTCAAAGTGGAAAGCAAAAGAATGTAAGAGGGGCCTTGAGACGTGACTAATGAACAGAGGAAATTTCATTTTAGTGCCAGGAATGTATTTCTTGTTTGTTCTGGACCCTAATCGGAAATTGGCATCTTTTGAAATTTGTGTGAAATTGGCAAAATTGCTAAATTCTGACCAGTGAACTGGATAGTTGAAATTGGTAAATGGGTGGTTTCTTGCACTCATTCAATAGAAAATATGGAGTTCTAGCGAAATATTCATGTTTTTTGTCGACTAGTACAGTGGAACTGGCTGAAAATGGGGCTCAAAGTGGGCAAAATCGCCGATCTGTAAACATCGCCGAGACTGCTAACTTCGCGAGAGCATAATTCCGTAAGTTTTCCATCAAATTTCACATTTTTGGTGTCATTATGATCGGGAAAAGATTCTCTATCTTTTCATAAGAAAATTTTTTTTTTTTTTTAAATTTGGCCGACCCTGAGAACGAGTCTCGGAGAGGGCCTGTCGACCCTCAAAGGGTTAAGGAAACACTGTTATTGGCCAGAGAGGGATACCAGGAACGAGCGACTTCGTTTCCCAACTCAGGTAATATCTTCATCGACAACTCAAAAGAAACTGAACCCTAGTACCGAACAAGGTTCGCAAGAGCGAATCAGTAGTCATTCTAGATGACTCAATACTAGAGCTATTTCAGAACAAGATATTCGCTCGGCTATGAGTCCCTACTTTGCTAAAGTGAAAGTTGGGATAGACGAGGCTCAGTTAGTTGAAGTTAATTCCTTCCGTGATACTGGAAGTTATTTAACCTTATTGAAGCAGGGCATACTTCCCGTAAGTGATATGACTCACACCAAGCTAGATGTGTTATTAGAAGCCTATGGAGGTGCCATTGTAAGAGTGCCTCTTCACAGGATATACATCCAAACACCAACCTATACTGCCTTTGTGTCGGTAGGTATATCCAGTGAAACTTTTCCTATTCAGGGCGTTGACTTACTCATAGGCAATGATCTAGACTATCCAGGTATAAGCCGAGAGCCTCTAGTTATTGATAATTCTACTGACATTAACTATGCCATAGAAGCTCGAAAAGAGGCTCCTACCTTATTTCCTCTCAATGTTATAACTAGAGCTATGTCTAGAGCGCCTCAAAATCCTTTGTCAAGTGAAATCCCATGTGAAGGCGAGGATTTAGGTCTCGGTTTATTGTTCAGGTGATCCTTAAAACCCAGATCTTCAAATCTGAAATATTCTATGATCAGCCCTTTTCAAGATTCTGATATTAAAATGCTAGAGAAATTACGAGAGATAGCTATTACAGAAGACGACGCCCAAAACCTGGACAATTGTTACTATCTTGCTAATGGTATATTAATGAGAAAGGAAAAGTCTCTTTTGTCTTCCGACGATCATCAGTCTACCAGCAAACATCTAGTAGTGCTACCAAACACCGTTATAGAATTAGCTATTAGTTTCGCCCACCATAGTCCCATGGGAGGACATTTGGGAGTAAAGAAAATGCTGGGCAAAATAGCCAAGCATTTCCATTGGCCCAGAATGAAGGAGACTGTGGAAAGCTATCTAAAAAGTTGTCAAGTCTGCCAAGTGACAGGCAAACCTTTGCACACACCTCCACCAGTGTTACAAAAAACGCGATTCTAAAAGCTTAGAGATCTCCAGTGAATACTAGAAAGGACTGCCCTTCTAGCATTCAGCCTGTTACTGGGTTTTCGTAACAAGTAGTCAGTATCCTTGTCCAATTATCCATTAGAATTCAGTATGATTCAATAGTGCTTCAGGATTACAACTGGTAGGCTACTAACTAGAGAAATTAAAATTTAATAAATTTATTAAGTCTAGAGGTATATTATCAAATTAAGTTAAATTAAATTAATCACAGTAATCAAAATAATATCACTTCTCTCGAGTACCATATTATTGTGCTGAAAGCACATATCACATTTATAATTCTTAAGTACCGTCTGGTACATTAACATTTAATAAGATATTACAAATATGTACAAGTAAGTTTGTGTGTATGTATGTAAGTGCTCTAAGTAGTTCGCTATGTCTCACGACTCGACTAGACTTAAACAAGTGACTGACAGTCCTCACATTAACTAACTTCTTGACCAACTGGCAATCAGAACAGTCTGCTTGAACAATAAAAAGAATGCTAAGCCCAATAGCAATATAACAAGCAACTGCGACACAATCAGGATCAAGGAGATAATATAACGACACTAAGTAGGGACCATCAGCAGATCCTCCACAAGAGTCACAAAACTCTCATACTACTGAATCTAAGTTCAGCATAAGAAAATCCCCGACTGTGATAATACACAGATACCGGTACAAGTTAGGTCAGAAGCTACAGCTCAGGACCTGAGCTGCTCAGAGTGTCTATGCGACACACAACCTCAGTACAATGTCGAAAATCACTAAGTCTATACAATGTTCTGTGAACAGAGTTCTACAGAACTAACAAGAATAATGAGACAGACAATCTGTCCAACCACCAAGCGAGTCTAGACCAGACTGAATACTTCAGGTGAGGTGAGGACAACCCCCCTCGATCACGTGATAGCTCAGTGGACAGCTGCATCTCGGAAACAGAAGCCGGCAGTCTAACAAGCCACAAGCGATAATTACAGTAGTTAGACAATCAAGACTTGAACTGAGCACATAATATGTAACATCCTACCTAACAACATAACTACGTCAAATAATATTATAAAGCAATATATTCACGATTTAGCTATTATCGCAAATATAAGCAGTATAAAATTATATGAAAAGATAATAATTATATATATACATAATAATCATTGCAACCCATTCAGGGGTTGCAACAACCCCCAACACGACAAACGGTCGCACTAGGAGTTGCATTGTCTTTCACATTATTACTGATTACTCATGTCAATACAAATTAATATAAACATAAATCAGAGTCACTCTTGTGCCAAGCACTTCTATAATTTCACAGCGTTTATACACTAAGATATGCCCCTAGTACTAGGTCAGTACACAGTATCGTATCTCTGCATACTCGTGGTTATGTACATCAGTGTAGAGACAGGATAGCGCAGACAAGGAGGGCACGCTGAGGCTCGATCATAGTAGTGGAGACTGCATTCCACTCTTAAGTAGTGGTTGTGGAATGCTATGCAGTATGGACATCTGAGTATGAAACAGCTTAAGGTGTGTAGTGAAGGGGGGGGTCTGCGGCAGGACAGTGTTGCGTCACACGCAGTAACATCGCCCACACAACACTACCCACTCAACACTCAGCTTCTGTCTCCTCCTCACACACATCTCATCACTATTGTGAATATATAAATATAATAATTAGACATGAGTATACATAGTTAATATGGGCTGGAGGGATTAAGTTACTTTACTGAATTTGACATAGCAAGTAACAAAAGTTATTTGGGCATTAAAATTACGTTAATTTAATGTAACTGATAATTATTAAGGACGTGACAGAGCGTCTGCAATTACATTACAATGACCACTTATGTGTTTTATACTAATAGAATAAGGTTGGATTCTGAGTGCCCACCTCATGATCCTAGCATTCTTACTCTTCATAGTGTTAATATAAGTGAGTGGATTGTGATCTGAAAAAACTTTAATTTTAAATGGGGAAGTGCCCAAATACACGTCAAAATGTTCCAAGGACACCACAAGAGCTAGAGCCTCTTTCTCAATAGTGGCATAATTTTTCTGGTGTTGTTTAAGTTTAGATGAATAGTAACATATAGGATGGAGAATGTCAGTGGATGTTGACTGTTGGAGCAACACAGCGCCCACTGCATAACCACTCGCATCTATATGTAAAAAGAAGGGAAGATTGAAATTAGGACTCAACACTGGAGCAGAGGAAAGCAGATGCTTCAACCTTTTAAACGAGTCTGAACAATGTCTAGTCCAGATGAACTGAACTTTGCTACTAAAGAACATAGTGAGAGGTGTAGGTGGAGGTGTGTATGTTGGCTTGCCTGTCACTTGACACACGTGGCAATGTCGCACATGATCAGCTACTGTTTCCTTCATTTTAGGCCAAGTAAAATGTTTTGCCAGTTTACCGAGTGTCTTCTTGACACCCAAATGTCCTCCTATGGGACTATTGTGAGCAAAATCAATGGCTTGTTCACGAAATGTAACTGGTAACACTACGAGATGCTTGACTGTGGTGGAAACACTATCAGCTGACAACTTACATGTATTTTTCTCCATCAGTACACCGTTACTATAATAGTAATAATTATCTAGATCCTTTGCTTCACTCTCAGTAAGTGCTATATCTCTCAGTCTTTCCAGTGACTGATCAACAAACTGATCCTTGATTAAATCATCATGAGTTAGAAATTTAACGTCAGTAGTGTCCTGACTAGGTTGAAGACACGGGGAAGTTGGTGTTAATGATCCTGGGCGCAGAGCGTCACTAAACAACATATTCAAGCCCAAATCATTGTCATCCACTAACTCAACAGGAGACAAGGATGGTTGTTGAATCTTTGACATAGCTCTAGTAATTGTGCTGAGAGGAAATAAAATAGGCTTCTCTCTACAAGCTTCAATGGCATAATTATCATCAGTGTTATTATCAATCACAAGTGGTTCTTTACATATACCAGCATGAAGGATATCGTTCCCTATCAACAAGTCCACTGACCTGATGGGAAATACACCACTGGATATACCCACTGAAATATAACCAATATAATAGCTTGTTTGAATATAAACTTTGTGCAAAGGTACTTTTATAACAGCCCCTCCATAGGCTACTAACAATACATCTATCTTGCAATAGGTATCATCAGTTATGGGCAGTACATCTTCTCTCAATAACATGAGATAATTGCCAGTGTCTCTGAAAGTAATTACGTCAGTTAGAAGTGATTCGTCAAATCCTACTTTACCTCTCGAAAAGTAAGGACTCATCGCTGAACGAATCTTTTCGTCAGATACACTTTCTGACGCTAGTCATCTGTCCTGAGTAATATTATCTAAAACAGTAGGATCAGAGGTATTACTAGGATTTTGGTGTCTTTGTTGCTCTGAAGAGGATACGACTTGTGTGGGGGCGCCAGCTGCACGACTGCTTCTCGTATCTCTTTCTAACTTATAGCAATACTCTCTAGCATGGCCTTTTCTGTTACAATATGTACATTTTACTTTCTTTTTCTCAATATCAGATTTCTGTCTAGCCACAGAGACAGATTCAGGATTGTGAGTTTTCCTGGTAAAGGTACGAGAAGTTACAGTAGCAGGTACATCAGGCCGGCAGTGAGCAGCTGATTTAGGTTGCCAACTTCTAGGACAATCTTTAGTTACCTTGTTTCTTTGTGTTTTAGTACGTACAAGTTTGTGAGAAATCTCGTAATTGTCTGCTAATGCTGCAGTTTCCAGAATATCCGAGGTAGTATGATCGATCAGATATTCTTGTATGTCAGCAGACATACAGTTGTTAAACTCTTCATGTAGTAACAACTGAACAAGGCTGTCGTAGTTGTTACACTTGGCAGACCTACACCACCTCTCAAAGGCAACTTTTTTCTCACGAGCAAACTCTACACAAGTTTGATCTTGTCGTCGTTGTAACGTACGAAATGCGCTTTGATAACTTACAGGTAACAAGTTATATGTCTCTAGAATAGTTTGTTTGACAGCGTCATAACTAATGTACTTGGCAAATGGTAAAGCAGCGGTACAAGTTTGAGCTCTTCCTGTCAAAGCTGTGTGCAACAAGGTAGCCCAGTGCTTACGTGGCCAGTTCATAGCATGTGCCTGGTTCTCAAACACATCAAAATAGGTGTCTAAGTCACTCTCAAAAAACTTAGAAACCATGGATGCAGCTTTCTGCACATTAAATGTGTCCTGTGATCTACCAGTCTCTTGTCATCCAAGACGAACATTTTCTCTTTGGAAATCTTCTTCGTTCAATTTCCTCTGTGCCTCTATTTGTGCAGTCTGCAACATAATGAGACGTTCTAACCTCTCAAACTGTTCCTGAGAGATAGGACCAGAGGGTAATGGAGGAGTAAGGAATCTAACGTGGTCTGGACAGTCCTTAGGTCGGACATTTCGTCCAGCCGTCCCTAGAGAGTCTAGATCTGGTCTATGGTAAGTAGATACAGGTGTAGCATACACAGTACTAGCATTAGGCTGTGTCATACAGCCAGGTATACTCTGTACTATTGTGTCAGTGAGGGAAGGAGTGAGCGAGAACTGAGCTACACTAGGCTCAGACACTAGGCTCACTTCTGCCTTAGTTGCTCTTTCTTCTACTTCATCAAATAGAGTCATACTTCCTAATTGTGACACTAGGCTTTCTGAATCTGAATCATAATCAGACATCTCTGTAAGAGCAGGAAACAATATATCTTTAATTAACGCTCTGACAGTTTCTGTGGTGTAATTCCTGTTATACGTCACACCGAGATATTTGGCTACTCGCCAACACGTCTGAAGTTTTAATGTACTCAACTCAGACAAAGTCAGAGTATCAATTAACTGTTTCACTTTGGCATACATCACGAAAATAAATGTACTACGAGAGAGTGATTATGGGAAACTATAATCCTAATAGGAATTTTAGTGTTGGTTGTCTTAGAGCTAGAACTCATAAACAGTATTTCCATCTCCTTGGATCAAGAGACTCAGTCAGGTACATAAATCCACTTGGTATGTTGTACAAGACTAAACTCAAAGTCTTCAGATTAGGAAAGTACTCAAAGTGTTTGACCATAGAATTACTAGTATGTCAAACTGGACAATTTCTCCAACACCTTGGATCAAGAGCCTCCCGGACAGGCCCCCCCATTTGTTACAAAAAACGCGATTCTAAAAGCTTAGAGATCTCCAGTGAATACTAGAAAGGACTGCTCTTCTAGCATTCAGCCTGTTACTGGGTTTTTGTAACAAGTAGTCAGTATCCTTGTCCAATTATCCATTAGAATTCAGTATGATTCAATAGTGCTTCAGGATTACAACTGGTAGGCTACTAACTAGAGAAATTAAAATTTAATAAATTTATTAAGTCTAGAGGTATATTATCAAATTAAGTTAAATTAAATTAATCACAGTAATCAAAATAATATCACTTCTCTCAAGTACAATATTATTGTGCTAAAGCACATATCACATTTATAATTCTTAAGTACCGTCTGGTACATTAACATTTAATAAGATATTACAAATATGTACAAGTAAGTTTGTGTGTATGTGTGTAAGTGCTCTAAGTAGTTCGCTATGTCTCACGACTCGACTAGACTTAAACAAGTGACTGACAGTCCTCACATTAACTAACTTCTTGACCAACTGGCAATCAGAACAATCTGCTTGAACAATAAAAAGAATGCTAAGCCCAATAGCAATATAACAAGCAACTGCGACACAATCAGGATCAAGGAGATAATATAACGACACTAAGTAGGGACCATCAGCAGATCCTCCACAAGAGTCACAAAACTCCCATACTACTGAATCTAAGTTCAGCATAAGAAAATCCCCGACTGTGATATAATACACGGATACCAGTACAAGTTAGGTCAGAAGCTACAGCTCAGGACCTGAGCTGCTCAGAGTGTCTATGCGACACACAACCTCAGTACAACGTCGAAAATCACTAAGTCTATACAATGTTCTGTGAACAGAATTCTACAGAACTAACAAGAATAATGAGACAGACAATCTGTCCAACCACCAAGCGAGTCTAGACCAGACTGAATACTTCAGGCGAGGTGAGGACACCCCCCCTTGATCACGTGATAGCTCAATGGACAGCTGCAGCTCGGAAACAGAAGCCAGCAGTCTAACGAGCCACAAGCGATAATTACAGTAGTTAGACAATCAAGACTTGAACTGAGCACATAATATGTAACATCCTACCTAACAACATAACTACGTCAAATAATATTATAAAGCAATATATTCACAATTTAGCTATTATCGCAAATATAAGCAGTATAAAATTATATGAAAAGATAATAATTATATATATACATAATAATCATTGCAACCCATTCAGGGGTTGCAACAACCAGTTCCCCTCATTCCAATTCCCGTCAGTGGTGAGCCCTTCTCACGCCTGATAATAGATTGTGTTGGTCCGTTACCCAGGACTAAACAAGGGAATCAATATCTGTTTACAATTATGGATGTCGTTACTCGATATCTGGAGGCTATCCCTTTGAGAAAAATTAATTCTCGCATCATTGTTCGAGCTTTGCAAAATTTTTTCTCTCAGGTGGGGATTCCCCGAATAATTCAATCCGATCAAGGTTCAAATTTTACCTCTAAGATGTTTCGCGATGGCTTATCTCGCCTCGGAATTAAGTCCGTATTTTCTGTTGCATATCACCCTCAGTCACAAGGAGCCCTCGAACGATTTCATCAAACATTAAAATCAATGTTGAGAGCGTATTGTGAGCAGTTTTCCCGAGATTGGGACGAGGGAATACCATTTCTCTTGTTCGCCTTAAGGGAAAGTGAACAAGAAAGCACTGGGTTTAGCCCATTTGAATTAATTTACGGACACCAAGTATGCAGCCCCCTCGCCGTACTAAAAGATTCATGGATGGGAAAATCAGAACCCTCGTTTAAAACAACTCCAACTCTAATGCAAAAGCGTTTGTCACAACTGAGGGAATTAGCCTCAAAAAACTTAGCTAAGGCCCAATCCAAGATGAAGCATTGTTATGACAAACACACACGCTCTCGCTTCTTTAAACCAGGTGACAGGGTGACGGCACAGAAATTTTTACCTGGACACGCTCTGCAACCTAGAGACGAAGGCCCTTTGGAAGTGACTGAGCGGCTCAATGAGGTAAATTATGTACTGCAAACTCCAGGAAAGAGAAAAGCAAAACGTACTTATCACATAAACAAACTTAAGGCTTACCACCCTAGTCTCCTACCAATTACGACAGTTCTTCCTTTAGCTGAAACTGAAAATGTACGTCTGCCCAGCATCTCTAATGCGATAGAAGTACATTTAAAAAATTCAGAGACATTGCAATGTCTTGATACCTTTCTTATGGACCTTGATTTGGAAAAAGCAAAAGATATCAAGGACTTGATATTACGTTATGAAGTTTTATTCGATGACATCCCTAGGTGTTGCACATTGGGAATTCACGACATAGATGTACAAGGAGCTAAGCCTTGCAAACAGTCACCTTACAGGGCAAGTCCACTCAAACAAGAAGCATTAAACAAAGGAGTAGAATTTTTGTTGTCCCATGGACTCAGAGAGTGGAGTAAAAGTCCATGGGCCTCACCCTGTATATTAGTTCCCAAGCCTGATGCAACTTCTAGAATGTGCACTGATTATCATAAGGTTAATGCTTTCATGGTACCGGATGGTTTCCCACTACCCCGTATTGATGATCTAATAGACAGAGTATCAGGAGCCACCTATGTTACCCGCCTGGATTTATTAAGGGGCTATTACCAAGTGCCGCTTACCCAGCGAGCCCAAGAAATATCTGCATTTACTATACAAGGTGGATTATTCAATTATAGCGTTATGCCCTTCGGGTTGTGTAATGCGGCCTCTACCTTTCAGCGCCTGATGAACCTGCTGACCAATGATTTAGAAGGAGTGGATGCATATCTAGATGATCTTGTTATTTATAGCAATGAGTGGGAGCAACACTTAATTCGCCTGGAAACCTTATTTAAGAAGTTAGAAAAGTACAACTTCACCATAAATTTAGCGAAGTGTCAGTTTGGACAAGCCAAGATTAAATACCTCGGTTTTTGTATAGGCCAGGGCGAGGTACGTCCTGTTGATGTAAAAGTTCGGGTCATTGCCGAGTTTCCTATCCCTCAAGATAGAAAGTCTGTACAGAGGTTCCTTGGAATGATTGGTTATTATCGATGTTTCTGTCCTAATTTTTCTCAGGTTGCGTCTCCTCTTACTGAGTTGACCAGTAGTAAGATGAAGTTTCGCTGGTCGAAAGATTGTGAGATAGCTTTTAATTGGTTGAAGCGGTTGCTTTCTTTGTCACCCGTATTGAAAAGTCCTGACTTTAATCAACCCTTCTATTTACACATTAATGCCAGCGGTTATTCTGTGGGGGCGGTGTTACTTCAGAAATCCCCCTCTACTGATATTTTTCATCCTATATCTTACTTTTCTTCAAAGTTGAAACGTCACCAAAAGAATTACGCCACTGTAGAGAAAGAAGCTCTTGCCTAGTAATATCTTTGGAACATTTTGACATTTATCTGGGAACCTCCCCCCATAAAATTATGGTATTTTCCGATCACAACCTTTTAATTTATATTAATTCTATGAAATCAAAGACACCCGGATCCTCAGGTGGGCTCTGAGGATCCAACCTTATCTGATTAGTATTCAACACTTAAGTGGAACTCTTAACATAATTGCTGATGCCCTTTCTCGCCCCTGAAAAAAATATATATACCTTAAAGTGTAAAGTTAAGAGATGAGTACTCTTAGAGCCTAATTTATATATATATATATTTTTTTTCAACAAGTCGGCCGTCTCCCATCGAGGCAGGGTGACCCAAAAAAGAAAGAAAATCCCCAAAATGAAAATACTTTCATCATCATTCAACACTTTCACCACACTCACAAATTATCACTGTTTTTGCAGAGGTGCTCAGAATACAACAGTTTAGAAGCATATACGTATAAAGATACACAACATATCCCTCCAAACTGCCAATATCCCAAACCCCTCCAGGCATTGTACTTCCCATTTCCAGGACTCAAGTCCGACTATATGAAAATAACCGGTTTCCCTGAATCCCTTCACTAAATATTACCCTGCTCACACTCCAACAGATCGTCAGGTCCCAAGTACCATTCGTCTCCATTCACTCCTATCTAACACGCTCACGCACACTTGCTGGAAGTCCAAGCCCCTCGCCCACAAAACCTCCTTTACCCCCTCTCTCCAACTCTTTCGAGGATGACCCCTACCCCTCCTTCCTTCCCCTATAAATTTATATGCTTTTCATGTCATTCTACTTTGATCCATTCTCTCTAAATGACCAAACCACCTCAACAACCCCTCTTCTGCCCTCTGACTACTGCTTTTATTAACTCCACACCTTTTCCTAATTTCCACACTCCGAATTTTCTGCATAATATTTACACCACACATTGCCCTTAGACAGGACATCTCCACTGCCTCCAACCGTCTCGTCACTGTTGCATTTACCACCCAAACTTCACATCCATATAAGAGTGTTGGTACTATTATACTTTCATACATTCCCTTCTTTGCCTCCATAGACAACGTTTTTTGACTCCACATATACTTCAACGCACCACTCACCTTTTTTCCCTCATCAATTCTATGATTAACCTCATCCTTCATAAATCCATCCGCCGACACGTCAACTCCCAAGTATCTGAAAACATTTACTTCTTCCATATTCCTCCTCCCCAATTTGATATCCAATTTTTCTTTATCTAAATCATTTGATACCCTCATCACCTTACTCTTTTCTATGTTCACTTTCAACTTTCTATCTTTACACACATTCTCAAACTCATCCACTAACCTTTGCAATTTTTCTTTAGAATCTCCCATAAGCACAGTATCATCAACAAAAAGTAACTGTGTCAATTCCTATTTTGAATTTGATTCCCCATAATTTAATCCCACCCTTCTCCCGAACACCCTAGCATTTACTTCTTTTACAACCCCATCTATAAATATATTAAACAACCATGGTGACATTACACATCCCTGTCTAAGACCTACTTTTACTGGGAAGTATTCTCCCTCTCTTCTACACACCCTAACCTGAGCCTCACTATCCTCATAAAAACTCTTTACAGCATTTAGTAACTTACCACCTATTCCATATACTTGCAACATCTGCCACATTGCTCCTCTATCCACTCCATCATATGCCTTTTCTAAATCCATAAATGCAATAAAAACTTCCCTACCTTTATCTAAATACTGTTCACATATATGCTTCAATGTAAACACTTGATCTACACATCCCCTACCCACTCTGAAACCTCCCTGCTCATCCACAATCCTACATTCTGTCTTACCTCTAATTCTTTCAATTATAACCCTACCGTATACTTTTCCTGGTATACTCAGTAAATTTATTCCTCTATAATTTTTACAATCTCTTTTGTCCCCTTTCCCTTTATATAAAGGGACCATACATGCTCTCCACCAATCCCTAGGTACCTTCCCCTCTTTCATACATTTATTAAACAAAAGTACCAACCACTCCAACACTATATCCCCCCCTGCTTTTAACATTTCTCTCATGATCCCATCAGTTCCAGCTGCTTTACCCCCTTTCATTCTACGTAATGCCTCACGTACCTCCCGCACACTCACATTCTGCTCTTCTTCACTCCTAAAAGATGGTATACCTCCCTGGCCAGTGCATGAAATTACCGCCTCCCTTTCTTCCTCAACATTTAAAAGTTCCTCAAAATATTCTCACCATCTACCTAATACCTCCCTCTCCCCATCTACTAACTCCCCTACTCTGTTTTTAACTGACAAATCCATACTTTCCCTAGGCTTTCTTAACTTGTTTAACTCACTCCAAAATTTTTTCTTATTTTCATTAAAATTTCTTGACAGTGCCTCTCCCACTCTATCATCTGCTCTCCTTTTGCACTCTCTCACCACTCTCTTCACCTTTCTTTTACTCTCCATATACTCTGCTCTTCTTATAACACTTCTGCTTTGCAAAAACCTCTCATAAGCTACCTTTTTCTCTTTTATCACACACCTTACTTTATCATTCCACCAATCACTCCTCTTTCCTCCTGCCCCCACCCTCCGATAACCACAAACTTCTGCCCCACATTCTAATACTGCATTTTTAAAACTATTCCATCCCTCTTCAACCCCCCCCACTACTCATCTTTGCACTAGCCCACCTTTCTGCCAATAGTCGCTTATATCTCACCCGAACTTCCTCCTCCCTTAGTTTATACACTTTCACCTCCCTCTTACTTGTTGTTGCCACCTTCCTCTTTTCCCATCTACCTCTTACTCTAACTGTACCTATAACTAAATAATGATCCGATATATCAGTTGCCCCTCTATAAACATGTACATCCTGGAGCCTACCCATCAACCTTTTATCCACCAATACATAATCTAACAAACTACTTTCATTATATGCTACATCATACCTTGTATATTTATTTATCCTCTTTTTCATAAAATATGTATTACTTATTACCAAATCTCTTTCTACACATAGCTCAATTAAAGGCTCCCCATTTACATTTACCCCTGGCACCCCAAATTTACCTACTACTCCCTCCACAACATTTTTACCCACTTTAGCATTGAAATCCCCAACCACCATTACTCTCACACTTGATTCAAAACTCCCCACGCATTCACTCAACATTTCCCAAAATCTCTCTCTCTCCTCTACACTTCTCTCTTCTCCAGGTGCATACACGCTTACTATAACCCACTTTTCACATCCAATCTTTATTTTACTCCACATAATCCTTGAATTAATACATTTGTAGTCCCTCTTTTCCTGCCATAGCTTATCCTTCAACATTATTGCTACTCCTTCTTTAGCTCTAACTCTATTTGAAACCCCTGACCTAATCCCATTTATTCCTCTCCATTGAAACTCTCCCACCCCCTTCAGCTTTGTTTCACTTAAAGCCAGGACATCCAGCTTCTTCTGATTCATAACATCCACAATCATCTCTTTCTTATCATTTGCACAACATCCATGCACATTCAGACTTCCCACTTTGACAATTTTCTTCTTCTTATTCTTTTTAGTAATCTTTACAGGAAAAGGGGTTACTAGCCCATTGTTCCCGGCATTTTAGTTGGCTTTTACAACACGCATGGCTTACGGAGGAAAGATTCTTATTCCACTTCCCCATGGATATAAAAGGAAAAGTAATAAGACCAAGAACTATTAAGAGAAAATCAAAGAAAACTCAGATGAGTGTGTATAAATAAACTTGTACATGTATGTGTAGTGTGACCTAAGTGTAAGTAGAAGTAGCAAGACATGCCTGTAATCTTGCATATTTATGAGACAGACGAAAGACACCAGCAATCCTACCATCATGTAAAACAATTACAGGCTTTCGTTTTACACTTACTTGGCAGGACAGTAGTACCTCCCTGGGTGGTTGCTGTCTACCAACCTACTATATATACTATATAATTTATATATATATATTATATATTTTTTGTTAATGATTTTCTTTTATATTGACAGTATGATTATGAAAACCGTTTCGTTGATGGGACGAAGTATTAAGTCCACATGGATGACCCTGACAGTCGTATGTCTGAGACTCCTATTCTCGAATTGTGATGGATGCCACTCCAGATAGTTCTTCCGGCCATTCTTCCAGAAGCTCATCCTCTGGCATATAACCATGCTGATCGAGTTCTTTCATCTCCATTCTTCCGTCATCCTACATGCCTTATTTACCAAGAGGACGCTTACTATAAAGGAGATATTACCGAGGACGCTTGCAAACTCCCTACTGCGACCTATTGTCATACGGGAGGGGGGTGTTATACCTTGGAAATTGGTCATCCTGTGATATTTAACTATTGTAAGAGAATATGATCATCACTCAATATTATAGCGCGAAAGTCCTTGTTTATAACTAAAATAGAGACTTTCGGCGTTAGATTATTATCTGTTAATATATAAAAAATACCATGGTATTATCACTATTATTTTATTATTTATTATTATTATTATTATTGTTAGGTAGGATTTCTTAAGTATATAGAACATACAAGTCTCGGAACCATCAGGTAAATTGTTCAATTGTTTGTGTCCGGCTGACTGACATTTGGGTCAGGCGATCCAACCTGATGACGGGTCAACAGACTGGCAGGTAGTCAGTCCGCTCGCTGCTCTAGCCTTGACAACTGATCGTATATTGGTTCTCTCTTAGGGTGTACAGTCTGAATGGGTTTAAGAATTAGGCTTTAGAGCTGATTCATAATTAGTTCCTCATTGCTCTGAAAGATTGTTTTGATATTTATATTCTTGGTCAGTTCAGTAATCCATAGAGATATGTCTTCTTAGACAAACTCTTGCTTTCTACTTCCTTTATGGCCAGATTCAAAGGTCTTGTTGAATCTTGTACATCTTGTAGTTTGAGTTTACACAGTCTTGTTAAGACAAAGACGTAAATGTTAGTGAAGACTTAATTACAGGAAGAATAATTAATCTTCCTTATTAATGTGATACTTCAATGATTTTGAACTAAATATGTATATTGTAAATTTATTGTACAAAGTATTAAGATATAATATTAGGTACAGAGTAAAGATAAAGTATTGTATTTAAATACTTTAATAAATTTGAATACTATTCTATGGAGTTTCCCATTTGAAATTATTTCCCCTAGACTCTAAAATACCTTTAACTAACTCTGATCCAAAATCTTGTTCCCTATGAAGAAAATAGTAACAGACCACATTCTGAAGTTCTTTATAAAATTTCTTATTCGCAACAACGTGCTCGGTGTTATGGTCACCCTAAGGTCTTTCTCCCTGAGTGAGGTCTGTAGTCTTTGTCCACCTAGCCTATAATCTGTCTGCGTTCTTCTTTGCCCCTCCCCAATCTTCATGACTTTGCATTTGGCAGGGTTGAATTCGAGAAGCCAGTTTCTGCACCACACGTCCAGCCTGTCCAGGTCTCTTTGCAGTCCTGCCTCATCCTCATTCGATTTAATTCTTCTCATCAGCTTCACATCATCTGCGAATAGGGACACTTCAGAGTCTATTCCTTCCATCATGTCGTTCGCATATATCAAAAATAGCATTGGTCCTAGAACTGACCCCTGTGGGACCCCGCTCATCACAGGTGCCCACTGTAATACCTATTCATGTACCATGACTCGTTGTTGCCTCCCTGTCAGGTATTCCCTGATCCATTGCAGTGCCCTCCCTGTTATATGCGCCTGATCCTCCAGCTTCTGCACTAATCTCTTGTGAGGAACTGTGTCAAAGGCCTTCCTGCAGTCCAGGAAAATGCAATCAACCCACCCCTCTTGTGTCTTACTTCTGTTATCTTGTCATAAAACTCCAGAAGGTTTGTAACACAGGATTTGCCTTCCATGAACCCATGCTGGTTTTCATTTATAATCTTGTTCCATTCCAGGTGTTCTACCACTCTCCTCTTGATAATCTTCTCCATGACTTTGCATACAATACATGTCAGAGACACAGGTCTGTAGTTTAGTGCCTCGTTTCTGTTTCCTTTCTTAAATATGGGGACTACATTTGCTGTCTTCCATTTCTCAGGTAGTTGCCCAGTTTCAAGGGATGTGTTGAAGATTGTGGTTAGGGGCACGCACAGCATCTCTGCTCCTTCTCTAAGGACCCACGGGGAGATGTTGTCCAGTCCCATCGCCTTTGAGGTATCAAGGTCACTTAGCAGCTTCTGCACCTCCTCCTCGGTTGTTCGTATATCATCCAACACTTGTTGGTATATTCCCTCTTGATGTTCCCTTCTGTGCTGTCTTCTCAGAGCCCTTCCTGCCTCTACTGTAAAAACTTCCTTAAATCTCCTGTTTAGCTCCTCACATACCTCCTGATCATTTCTTGTGAGTTCTCCACCTTTTGTCCTCAATCTGATCACCTGGTCTTTGACTGTTGTCCTCCTCCTGATGTGGCTATACAACAGTTTCGAGTCAGTCTTGACTTTCGATGCTATGTTATTTTCATACTGTCGCTGGGCCTCCCTCCTTACCTGTGCATACTCATTCCGGGCTCTGCGACTAATCTCCCTATTTTCGTGTGTTCTCTGCCTTCTGTACTTTTTCCATTCTCTATTGCACTTTGTTTTTGCTTCCTTACACCATCGGGTAAACCAGGGGCTCGTTCTGGTCTTCCCATTGTTTCTGTTGCCCTTGGGAATAAACCTTTCCACTGCCTCCTTGCATTTTGTTGTTACATATTCCATCATTTCATTTACTGGCTTTCCTCCCAGTTCTCTGTCCCATGGAACCTCCTGCAGGAAGTTCCTCAAACCTATGTAGTCCCCTCTTTTATAGTCAGGCTTTTCCCATTCAACTCCTATTACTCTCTCCACTTGCAACTCTACTATGTATTCAAAGCACAGAACCATGTGGTCACTAGCTCCTAGGGGACTCTCATATGTGATGTCCTCAATGTCTGAACTGCCCAGGGTGAACACAAGGTCCAATCTTGCTGGTTCATCCTCCCCTCTCTGGTAGTGTCCTTAACATGTTGGTGCATGAGGTTTTCCAGCACCACATCCAACATCTTGGCTCTCCATGTTTTGGGACCCCTATGTGGCTCCAGGTTTTCCCAGTCAATCTCCCTGTGGTTGAAATCACCCATAACCAGCAACTTTGCTCTGCTGGAGTGAGCTCTTTTTGCCACCTCAGCAAGTGTGTCCACCATTGTTCTGTTGCTCTCTTCATATTCCTCTCTTGGCCTCCTGCAGTTGTGGTGGATTATATATCACTGCAATGACCACCTTGTGCTCCCCAGACTGAAGTGTACCTACTATGTAATCCCTTTCTCCTGTCTTGTCTATGCCTCCCATTTTCTCCAATTTCCATCGTTCTTTTACGAGCAGAGCAACCCCTCCTCCCCCTCTGCCCCTTCTATCTTTCCTCATGATCTGGTATCCTGGTGGGAAGATTGCATCTGTTGTCTCTGTGAGTTTTGTTTCTGTAATTGCTATGATGTCTGGGGACTTCTCATTGATTCTTTCTTGCCATTCCTCATATTTATTCGTTAATCCATCCGCATTTGTGTACCAAACCTTCAACTTCTGTTCTAATACTGTAACTGTGGTCCTGGGGGAATACTGGGGTTGGGAGAGCAGGAGCCCTGGTGGGGGCCTGTGGGGGGGTTGCAGTGGAGGTGGAGGAAGAGCTCCCATAGGGGGTTGCTGTAGGAGTAGGGTTCGTGGTGCGGGGGTGGGAACAGAGGGATCGGTGTGTGATGGTTGGTTTGGATTGTTCATTTACCTTAGGGGTGTCGTGGCTGAGTCCTTCTGCAGGTGTTTTTCGGGGGTGTGCTTGCCCTTCCACCTGTGCCAGGGTTATTCTGCTCTTCTTTGTCATTTCCTCGCATTACTCCTTTCGTTTTTGCAGTCTCTCTTTCAGTATCATCTTTCCTCCTGTGTTCTGTCTCGATCGAGGTACACACTCATGAACTTCTGTTTGCCTCTCAGCCGTGCTTTCTCCTGCAGGATCATGGTTCGAGTTGATTCTGCCTTGAAAATTACTTTGAAAGGCCATTTCCTTCTTTTTGTGAACCACCCGATTCTCCGAAAATTTGCCACCTGGGTCATGTCTCCCTCGCCTATCACCTTCATGATACCTTCAATCACTTTTTTCTCATCCTGCTTTCTTTCATCATAAGTTTCCCCTTCCGCTTCGTTTAGCCCATAGACAAAAACTGATCTCTCCCTTTCCACCTCCCACTGTGACTTCCACTGCATCCTCTGAGGTGTTTTAGTTCCTTCCTGTGGAGTGTTCCTTCCTTCAGTCCCTTCCCTAGCTGTGGCCCCTATGCTCATTGGTTTGTCCTTCCTGCTCACCTGTTCCTGGCCCCTACAAGTGTCTGGTAAGGTCCCTGCACATGTCCTAGTTCCTTCAATGTCTTCCAACCTCTCATTCTGTCCTAGTGTGCTCTCTGTCTTTGATTTGGCCCCATGTGGGTTTGACAGGACCTCTATATACAGTTTAGCTTCCATGCTCCCTTCAGACCCTTTGTCTGTGTCTGATGTAAACATTGCTGATGTACTTCTGTATTATCTTTGTCTCTTGGCTGTTTCAGATTTCTCAGCTCCTAATCTCTGTATCTGGGCTTCTACTACTGAGGCATATTCCTCCCACCTTCTGCACTCTGCTGCTAACCTCTCCTCCATCTTCCTTGCAAGCTCATCTAGCCTCCTTCCCCAGTCTTCCTCCTGTTTTTTTGAGCTCTGCCTCCCAGTCCTCCCTCCCAGATTCGTCCTTCAGGCCCTTGGCTCTCATCCTAGTTCTAGGTTGCCCCATTGCACCACAGAAGGAGGAGAGATGGTTAGGGGGAGGGGAATAGATGGTTAGGGGGAGTGGGGATGGATGGTTATGGGGGAGGGGGGATAGTTTGGGGGAGGGGGGATGGTTTGGGGGAGGGGGGATGGTTTGGGGGAGGGGTTAGATGGTTTGCAGGAGGGGTAGGTGACTAGGGGAAGGGGGAGAGGAGGTTAGGGGAAGGGGGTGTGTGTTTGTGTCAAGTGTATATGAGCTTGTGTATGTGTGCTTGTGTATGTGTGTGTGCATGTGTGGGAGAGGGATGGGATTAAGGGGGGAGGGGGAGAGAAGAATGAGGGAAGAGTGACCCCTGGAAGTGGGGGAGGTGTGTGTGTGTGATGGGATTAGGAGGGGAAGGGAGGTGGGGGAGGGGAAGAGAAGGATGAGGGTCCTTACGGGTGTGTGTGTGTGTGTGTGTGTACTCGCCTAGTAAGGGTGTGTGTGTGGGTGTGTGTGTGTGTGTGTGTGTGTGTGTGTGTGTGTGTGTGTGTGTGTGTGTGTGTGTGTGTGTGTGTGTGTACTCACCTATTTGTACTCACCTATTTGTGGTTGCAGGGGTCGAGTCACAGCTCCTGGCCCCGCCTCTTCGCTGACTGCTACTAGGTCCTCTCTCTCCCTGCCCCATGAGCTCTATCATACCTCGCCTTAAAACTATGTATGGTTCCTGCCTCCACTACATCACTTTCTAGGCTATTCCATGGCCTGACTACTCTATGACTGAAGAAATACTTCCTAACATCCCTTTGATTCATCTGAGTCTTCAACTTCCAATTGTGACCTCTTGTGTCTGTGTCCCATCTCTGGAACATCCCGTCTTTGTCCACCTCGTCTATTCCGCGCAGTATTTTATATGTCGTTATCATGTCTCCCCTGACCCTCCTGTCCTCCAGTGTCGTCAGGCCGATTTCCCTCAACCTTTCTTCATAGGACAATCCCCGTAGCTCTGGGACTAGTCTTGTTGCAAACCTTTGCACTTTCTCTAATTTCTTGACGTGCTTGACTAGGTGTGGATTCCAAACTGGTGCTGCATACTCCAGTATGGGCCTGACGTAGATGGTATACAGAGTCTTAAACGAATCCTTACTGAGGTATCAGAACGCTATCCGTAGGTTTGCCAGGCGCCCGTATGCTGCAGCAGTTATCTGATTGATGTGCGCCTCAGGAGATATGCTCGGTGTTATACTCACCCCCAGATCTTTTTCCTTGAGTGAGGTTTGCAGTCTTTGGCCATCTAACCCTTTGACTGTTGCGGTCGTATATGTACGTCATGGGAGATACCGTGTTTGACGTATCTATACGCATAAATTCTAGCGGCTTCAAATCAAGCAGGAGAGGGCTGGTAGGCCTACACAAGAGAGAATGGGTCTCAGTGGTCGGTGTGCACCCTGTGAAAAAAATCTGGGACTCAGCGGTGCATTGTGGGAACGCCATCTTGGTAGTCCATTTTCACCATGCCTCGCGGTAAGAAGTTCCTCACTCCTCGGCGGATTGGAGGTCTTTTGTTCCCAAGTGATAGCTCAAACAGTGATGATAGTGTCAGTGAAAGTGAATTCCCTGGTTTTGAAGCGGGTGTGACCGAGAAAATTACCCAGGATAACATAATTAGTGATGAAAACCCAGATGACCCACAACCATCCACCTCTGGTGCTGGGCCGGCTTGTTCATGTTCACCTGTACCAGGACGAAAGAGGAAACTATTTGCCCGTGTACAAGACTCAGATGTGAGCAGTGCAAGTGATAGTGATAGTGATTTCAAGGTTATTGAAAGCACTTCTAGTTGTGACAGTGAGGGTGAATATTCCCCAGTGAAGCAGCAGTATATACGACGTCGCATGCGGTCTGGTAGTGTGCCATATGCTTTTCCAAGAGGAAGGAGTACATCTCGGAGCACATCCCGTG
This sequence comes from Cherax quadricarinatus, assembly GCF_038502225.1. Taxonomy (NCBI): domain Eukaryota; kingdom Metazoa; phylum Arthropoda; class Malacostraca; order Decapoda; family Parastacidae; genus Cherax; species Cherax quadricarinatus. The sequence continues at coordinate 16,749,171 of NC_091340.1, forward strand.
GCCCTACACCACGTCCTGATAGTGAAGATGACGATATTGTTACGATGGGTATAAATGATGTGAGTGAGGCAGCAGGCGGTGGTGGTGATAGTGACGGTGCCATGAGTCATGTGACACCAGCAGCGGGCCACGCTAGTGCCCGCGCTGCTGACTCTGCACAACTACAACCCGCCTTGGCCGACCCCACACTCTCACAACCACAACCTGCACAACCACAACGACATTACAATATCCAGAACGCACCAGCTGACCGCATCTGGGATTGGCATCAAGATGACGAGTTTGTTCCCAATCCCCATGACTTTGATGGAGGACGAAGTGGAATACGGCCATCATGTACACTTGGGAACAATCCCACTGAACTGGAATGCTTTCAGTTGTTCTTCGATGAACCCCTGATGGACATTATTGTCAGGGAAAGCAATACATACTATGAGTACACCATGGCAAACACTATGCTTTCACCAAGATCACGCCTACACCAGTGGAAGGACACAACTGTGGCAGAGATGTATCTGTTCTTTGCCACAATAATGCTTATGCCACATGTGTATAAGCATAGTGTCAACACATACTGGGCAACAGACCGCCTGATTTCAACCCCTGCTTTCAGTGACATTATACCAGTGAATAGATTTGTGTTACTGTTACGTATGTTACACTTTTCAGACAAAACCAGGCCTGACAGAAGCGACAGGTTATATAAGATCAGACGTGTGTTTATGTACCTGAAACAAAAGTGCTGTATGTATTTTTATCCCTTCAGGAAGCTTGTTATTGACGAGTCTTTGATTTTGTTCAAAGGAAGACTCTCATTCAAGCAGTATATACCAAGCAAGAGGAAACGCTTTGGTATAAAGTTATTTGTTCTGTGTGATTGCAAAACTGGTCTGGTTTTGGATATAATTGTGTACACTGGCGGTAAAACAATGGAAGATACCAGGAAGTTACTAGGTATCTCTGGTGATGTGGTTAGAACAATGATGGAGCCATATCTTGGTAAGGGGCATATTTTATATACTGACAACTGGTACACAAGCCCTATACTCAGTGATTTCTTGCGAGTGAACATGACAGATGTGTGTGGCACAGTGCATAGAAATCGTAAACATATGCCTAGGTTCGAAGCTGGCAGTCGTAGAGGTGAAGTGCAGGTGTTTGCTGCCAATGACATCATGGCATTTCGGTGGCATGACAAACGTGATGTCACACTGCTGACATCAGTTCACCGACACGAAATGGTAGAGACTGGCAAGCAGAATAGAGAGACCAATGAACCTATTGTAAAACCTGCAGCTGTGATGGATTACAACCTCAATATGCGCTTAGTGGACAAATGTGACATGCAGATTGGGTTTGCTGACTGTGTTCACAAGAGTTATAAGTGGTACATAAAACTGTTTTTCCATCTTCTTGACATTTCCATGCTGAATGCTTATAATATGTATAAGTTGAAGACCAAGAACAAACCCAAATATGGTGAATTTTGTTTGTCAGTCATCAGACAAATAATATTCAAGTACCAAGAAACAACACCTGCAATAGACCAGCGCCCACTAAATTATCAACACATGTCCTCTCGTCTGAGGCCTGGTGATCACTACCCCATACCACTGCCTGCTACTACTGCCAAGAAAAATGCTCAGAAGAGGTGTTTTGTCTGTGGACATACCACAAAACGCCCACAAAAACGCAGAGACACTCGTTTTATGTGTGAGGAGTGTAAGACACCATTGTGCTTATACCCATGTTTCAAAGAATTCCACAAGCTGCAGCAGTTCTAATAAAGTGTCCAGTGATTGTACATATGTATATATATTATAAAGCAATCGTAATAAACATTTGTTTACATTGTTTGTTTGTGTAAACAAGTTTTAGCAACATTATAATGATACGAGTGTTTTTGCTATAATTGTGTTACATTCAACGAGTGTATATTTGAACATTGCACAATAATTTGGTCTCACAGGCCACAAAAGTTATGTGAAAAAATAAAATAGTGAAAAAAACAAGAAACCATTGAATACAAGTAAATAAAAGTTTACCGGGTGAGCGGCAGTCGCCGCTGTTGCCGCCAGCAGATCAATTTCAGCAAAGTTCAGGACTCTATATCTCGGTAAGTACTGATGGGAAAATTTTTTTTTTTGGGACTAAAACAATCAGAAAAATAATCTTAACATTTTCATAAGAAAAAATAATTTTTTTTTTCGAATATTTTGCGACACCAGGAGACACTTCAGGATTGGGCCCTTCGACAGTCAAAGGGCTAAACTATATTGTGTCTGCGGTCTTCTTTGCCCTTCCCCAATCTTTATGACTTTGCATTTGGCAGGGTTAAATTCAAGGAGCCAGTTGCTGGACCAGGCTTGTAGCCTGTCCAGGTCTCTTTGTAGTCCTGCCTGATCCTCGTCCGATTTGATTCTTCTCATTAACTTCACATCATCTGCAAACAAGGACACTTCTGAGTCTATCCCTTCCGTTATGTCGTTCACATATACCAAGAACAGCACAGGTCCTAGGACTGACCCCTGTGGAACCCCGCTTGTCACAGGCGCCCACTGACACCTCGTCGCGTACCATGACTCGTTGTTGCCTCCCTGTCAGATATTCTCTGATCCATTGCAGTGCCTTTCCTGTTATGTGTGCCTGGTCCTCTAGCTTTTGCAGTAACCTCTTGTGAGGAACTGTGTCGAAGGCCTTCTTGCAGTCCAAAAATATGCAGTCGATCCACCCCTCTCTCTCTTGTCTTACTTCTGTCACCTTGTCATAAAACTCTAGTAGGTTTGTGACACAGGATTTTCCTTCCCTGAAACCGTGCTGGTTGTCAATTATACACTTGTTTCTTTCTGTGTGTGTGTGTGTGTGTGTGTGCATCTGTGTGTCTGTCTGATTCTGACTCTGTCAGTCTGTCTGTCTTTGACTCTGTCTCTGACTCTGTTTTTCTGTCTGTTTCTCTCTCTCTCTCTCCTTCTCTCTCTCTTAATATATCTGGTGAATGCTTACACTGTTTTTTTTCTTCTTTTAAGATTTGTGTTTCCAAAGATGTTGTTGATATTTCTTTATTAAATAAGTTATGATTAATATAGGAACTGCCTAGTACCTTTAGAATAAGAAATTGTGCAATACAGCTGTGAAAATATATTTTTCTTACATTACAAATAGAATACAATAGAACATATAGTGTATTTTACATATGCTGTTAACATTTACTACAATGATATGAATTAAATACAAATTACAGTATTTGGTAAAATGTGGAAGAATTTTCAATAAGCATCAATAATACAGCTTGGCTAAAATATATATAAAAGAAAGATTACAGAAATGACTGCACTGTCCTTAAAGGTAAGAGTTAGTTAGCGTCTGGGCTCTGGCATACCTATATTAGTTGTGGTTTTTTCAAGATAAGCTAGTGGTCCCTGGAGTCCACCTGGAGCTCCCTGGTGTTGCTGACCTATGCTGCCAGAGTACATTGTACCCCCTCCAACCCCTTGATACCCCCCCTGATTCATGCCACCTATTCCCCCCATGCCAGGACCCGGGCCCATGCTCCCTCCTCCACCACCCATCTGCGGAAACAGAGAAAGAAAGTTAATCATGCATTTCTTACCATTGTTTTAAGGGTTAATGGGAAAATATGAGAGCCACCAGAGAAGTATCTTTCCTAAGCATTGTATTGTAGTGTAGAATAACATATGAAGCTAAATGAAGCTTCTTACCTCTACAAATTTTAGCTTTGTGGCTGACAAGCATAGAGTATACAGGAGGGCCTCGTTTTACAGCACTTCACTTTACAGCACTTTGCTTTACAGGATTTCACTAATATAGCAGATTTCAATTATACCCATTCTTAATTTATTCAGGATTCCTACAGTAAATATATTCACCACTCAAAGTAAGCTAAGCACTAAAATATTTTAAGGTAAGTAATGTGTTTATTGTGAATATATGCATTTTTAAGGCCTCGCTCTATTGCTCACTTAATATATGTGTAAACACACTGCCAAGCTTTTATATGTATCTGAAAGTACAAAAAAGCTAAGTTTCACTTTACAGTAATTTTCACTTTACAGCAGCAGTCAGAAACTTAACCTGCTGTATAAGCGGGACCCTCCTGTATGTAATATTCTTGTTTTTAATACTGACTGTTTCCCACCAAGGCAGGGTGACACAATGCATGAATACATGTTCTTGTAATTCACAATTTGTAAAGTTACAATTTAACTAAAAAACCCAATCTAGGCCAGGAAGACAATAGAGGTAATCCAGTAGTGTACATGTTGCACCAGCTTCCTCTCTTGGTCAGTTCCTTGTGTCTTTGTCAATATATTAAAACTCAACACATATTTAGAGCAGTCTTTTCTAACTTATATAAAGATATTACTATGCAAAAATATTAATTCCATAGGAAACAGTAATAACAGATGTTATTCTTTAACTACATACAACAATAAATAATAGTGTTAGTGAAAAAGCATTTAATATTTATTTGCATGCATAATAATATGACTGGTGCTCACTGCATGTTAAAGAACACCACACATCCATGTGTTGCATTTTCATTAAATCATGATTAACCCTTTCAGGGTCCGTCCCGTAGATCTACGGCTTTACGTTCAGGGTCCAAACCGTAGATCTACGCCATGAGCTCAGCTCACTCTGATAAACTGTGAGTGGTACATTTGGGCCTAGATATGAGAGAATACATCTATGTGGTATGTGTGCACCACATAAAACAGATCCTGCAGCACACTGTGTATAATGAGAGAAAAAAAATGAAATCATGATTTTTCGATTAAAACATCAACTTTGCAGTGTTTTTTCGTATGTTTTTTATAGTTGTATTTGCGATTTCTTGGTCTCATTTGATAGAATGGAAGACATATTACAGAAATAGAGATGATTTTGATTGGTTTTAGCACTGGAAATGGCTTGAAACTGAGCTCAAAGTAGCGGAAATGTTAAATTTTTGCCGATATTCAAGAGTAAACAAACGACCTCACACATCTAATACACGTCAGCTGGTGGGTCTAATATACATTCACAAATATGGTGATGATATTTATACAATTATTACAGTATTGCATAAGAGTAAATCTTCTATTTTTTGGTGTGAATAAAAATTCATTATGTGAATAAAAAATCAAAATGGAATTTATTTGTAAAGCCTCAAAACATAACTAATGAACAGAGGAAATGTTAGTTTAGTGCCAGGAATGCCTACATTGTTCATTCTGGACCCTATTTTGAAATTGGAATATTTTGAAGTTTGTGTTAAATTGGCCAAATTAACAATTTCCGATCACTTTATTTTGTAGTTGAAACAGTTGACTTGGCGATTTCTTGTGCTCAATCGATAGAATAGAAGTAATACTAGTGAAATAGCTAAGAATTTGGTTGATTGGAATAATGTAATTGGCCTAAAATGGGAGTCAAAGTCGGCAAAATCGCCGATTCGTAAATATCGCTGACACATCAAAATTCGCGAGAGCATAATTTCGTCAATTTTCCACCAAATTTCGTACTGTTTGTTTTATTACCTTCACAAAAAGATTCTCTACGATTTCATAAGAAAAAATAACAAATTTTTTTTGTGAAAATTCTTGGACACTGGTGCGTGACTCCAGATTTGGGCCTTGGACCCTGAAAGGGTTAAATACTGTACCCATGTTCTATGGTAATTGCACAGGATGAGTGGTCAGCCAATTGTGGCATAAAGTTTGGGAAAAATAAGTACATGGGGAAATTTCCCTGACAAATTGACAAAAATATTTTGAGATCCTACATTACACTGATAATATGCAGACTTTTTTGACAGAATAGAATCCAGACATATCCAGAAGTACAGTACATTGTAGCTTTCATAAATATGAACACTTCAGTAGGCAATGTAGGTCCTACTCTCAACTCATACACAACACTACTGCTAAACCATTTTTTCCTAAATAAGAGCAAAAGAATGGAAGCATTATAGCAGACCTACTGGTTCATGCTAGGCAGGTCTTTATCCAACATAACCCTTCTTGCTCATATACTTGTCCAAACAAATTATAAAGCTAACTAAGCAGTTGACTCTGCTCGGAAATTTGTCCCAGTCATCCACAACACTTTCTATGTCAACAAGCGCTAGCAACCAGAATTTAGGGTAAGATAAAGTTGGCTATTTTACAGCTTTAACTATAGGTATATTATAAACCTCACTACATCCAACTATGCCATCTCAATGTGTACATATCAAGATCAACAGGCATTCACAACCAGAATTTATGGAGCAGTAAGGTAAAGCTAGTTTACATAAAATTTTAGCTACTGTATAAACCTTTTAATATCCAGCTATGCCTAGTAACATCACATCAACCCATCCACACATTTCCAGATCAACAACCAAAAATTTAAGAAAAGAAAGAAGCATATTTGGCTTTTCCCAAGGTCTCGTGAACATAACCCTAGTGTTCCTCTACATTTGTCAGATCGCATATAGCTATTTTACACAAGGCGTACTTTTTCAGAAAAACCCATGAGATGTATGAGATTCTACTGTACTACACAATCAATGTAAAACAATAAAGGTTTCCTTTCTTAAATTATTCAGGTATAGTTGCAGACTATAATACTGAATGTACGCAAGTACTTGAACATGTGGTTATCATTACCTAATTTATTTATTTATTTATTTTATTTATTTATTTACAATTTGAGCATACATACAGAGGTACAAAAAAATACAGATAAGAGCAGCATGCCAAAGCCACTTATACTATGCATAGCATTACGGGCTGGCTTAAAATTAACTAAGCAATGATGAAATCAGTGATAATACATTATTGTAAACAAATAACTATAAAGCACAAATGAGTATTACAAAGACAGGTCATATGGTTGCATGCATTGTTGTACATTCAGTTGTATGGAGTATTCTGTTAGGGAGTGTATTTAAAAAATAATAAAGTTAGATTGGGTTTTAGGTTTAACATTTATGTGATATAATTGTGAGAAACATTTAAGATATACAATTTATAAGGTTCAGTTATTCAGTATTTATTTGGTTTTGGGTGAGTAAGTGATCTTTGAGAAGAGACTTGAATTTATAAACAGGTAGTGTTTCTTTTATATTTACAGGTAATGAATTCCAGATTTTAGGGCCTTTTATGTGCATTGAGTTTTTGCAGTGTGAGATGGACACGAGGAACATCAAAGAGTGATCTGTGCCTTGTGTTATGGTCATGTGTTCTGTTGAGGTTGGCAAGGAGATGTTTGAGGGGAGGGTTAATATCAGAGTTAAGTGTTCTATGTATGTAATAGGTGCAGTAATAAGTATGGATGTTTTGTATGGTGAGTAGGTTTAGTGTATTGAATATTGGTGGAGTGTGCTGCCTGTAGTGAGAATTTGTTATTCTAACTGCAGCCTTTTGTTGGGTAATTAGTGGTCTGAGATGGTTAATTGTTGTTGAGCCCCCATGCACAAATTCCATAGGTGAGATAGGGGTAAATAAGAGAGTGATATAGGGCCAGGAGGGCTGACTGTGGAACATAGTACCGTATCTTCGATAGTATGCCTACAGTCTTGGAAATTTTCTTAGAAATTTGTTATATATGTGTATGAAATTTGAGTCTATTATCAAGGTGGATTCCTAAGAATTTTCCCTCTGTTAGCTTTGTGATAGGTGATCCGTTTATCATTATGTTAAGAGGGACATCTGTAGCTCTGTTACCAAACTGAATGAAGTAGGTTTTGTCAATGTTTAGTGTAAGTTTGTTAGTCCTCATCCAGGTAGATATTTTCTGTAATTCGGTATTTACAGTATTGGCTAGCGTGACTGGGCTCGGGTGAGAGAAGATGTATGTAGTGTCATCTGCAAATAGTGTGGGTTTGAGTAATTGCGAAGCATTTGGAAGGTCATTTATGTATAGGAGAAAGAGAAGAGGGCCAAGGACACTTCCCTGTGGGACACCAACTGTAATTGGTTGCGCAGAAGAGTTTGCCCCATTTGCGTACACATATTGGCTTCTGTTGCTGAGGTATGACTTGAGGTAGTTGAGGGAGTGCCCTCTTATACCATAGTGTATAGGTAATGACAGGAGCAGAGCTAAGTTGATGGCATATCTGCTCCTGTAAAGAATTTTAAAATTTACGGCAGTTGTCACAATTATACTGATCTACTGTACTACCATCTTTATGAAGGAATAACATTCTAGTACCCTTCTGGGACCTTTTTTCCCATAGTTTGTAATTATATCCTTTAGCTGTGCCAGTTTATATAGTTAAAAGTTTTTCTTGTAAACTTTTTTATATGCTTTCAAAATCTTGTAAAGTAATTATGTCTTCACTTTTTCTCTTATCAGCCAAAGATGGTAAATTCAGTGACATGCTTTACAACAAATATTTTTTAGCACTGAAAATCATTTTGTGTCTTTTCTTTCAACTTTTTTTTATAGCTTTCAAGAATGATTTTAACCCGTTAACTGTCCAAATGTAGGTCTATGTTCGCTGGACCAGCATTTTGATTTTTTGTTTTTTTTTTAAATTAAAGAGGGCAACTTTCTGTGTGTAATAAGACAAAAAAAAAAAAAAAAAAAAAAAAAAACTTTAGGACCAGTACTTACCGAGATGTAAGACCGCGAAGTTGGCACTGGATGCTCACCTGATGGCAACATGGAGTCATGCCACTTGCAGAAGTGTTGCTGATATACCTTTTTTCTCATTTTTATATTATTTTATATAATTTTTATATTCTGATAATTACAATTTATAGCAGTTCTTGTGATTTCATAGCCAATCTTTGTTCTGACACTAATATTAGGTACTGAAATTGTACTTTAATTGTCACAAACACACTGACAGGTGAACATTTACACCTGCAATGTTTTAGACACGCTGGAGTATATACGAAACTTCTAGAAGCATGGTGTTAAGACAAGTGTTATTAAACTGCTGACAAGGTAAGCAGTGGAGTGACACAGTGATCGTGCACTGCTGCATGGAACCCTGGCTTTATTTGTTTTCACTGTTACACATAAACATGTCTGTCCATCTGTCTGTCTAGCTATTTCTGTTTATCTGTCTTTCTGTCTGCCTGTGTGTGTGTCTGTCTGCCTGTCTTCCGGTGTGTGTCGTCTTTCTGTCTGCCTGTGTGTGTGTGCATCTTTCTGCCTTCTTTTGTGCGTCTGTCTTTCTGTTTGCCTGTGTGTGTCTGTCTTTCTGTCTGCCTGCGTGTCTCTGTCTTTCTGTGTGTCTCTGTCTTTCTGTTTGCCTGTGTCTGTCTGTCTTTCTGTCTGCCTGTGTGTCTCCATCTTTCTGTCTGCCTGTGTGTGTCATCTTTCTGTCTGCCTGTATGTGTGTGTGTGTGTCTTTCTGCCTTCCTTTGTGCATCTGTCTTTCTGTTTGCCTGTGTGTGTCTGTCTTTTTGTCTGCCTGTATGTCACTGTCTTTCTGCCTGCCTGTGTGCATGTCTTTCTGTCTGCCTGTGTGTGTCCGTCTTTCTGTCTGCCTGTGTGTCTCTGCGCACACCAAGTGTTAACACCCATTCTATGCTGACCAGGCATCTCAGGCCAATCGTGCCAAATTTGGAGGCAGGAAAAATAAATGCAGATCTACGTTTGGAGTGCTAGAGGTAAGAACATAGAACTACGTTTGGAGAGTTAATGGGATAACCCTTTCAGGGTCTGTGCCATAATTCTATGGCTTTGAGTTGTGGGTCCAAACCACAGAACTACGCCAAAATTCTAGCGGCCTCAAATTTAGCTCGAGAAGGTTGGTAGGCCTACATCTACAAGAATGGGTCTGGGTGGTCAGTGTGCGCACTACATTAAAAATATGGATGCCCGCATGGCATTGTGGGAATGCTGCCAAAATAACTTTGTTACCATGCCTGGCAGCAAGGAGGCACCAAAAGTATGAAATTTGATGGAAAACTTACGGAATTATGCTCTCACGAAATTAGCGGTCACGACGATGTTTACACATCGGCGATTTTGCTCACTTTGAGCCCTATTTTTGGCCAATTCCAGTGTACTAGACGACAAAAATCATAACTATTTCGCTAGAACTCCATTTTCTCTATCGAATGAGTACAAGAAACCACCCATTTACCAATTTCAATGATCCAATACAGTGGTCAGAATTTAGCAATTTTGCCAATTTTACACAAATTTCAAAAGATGCCAATATCCAAATAGGGTCCAGAATAAACAGGAAAGATATTCCTGGCACTAAAATAACATTTCCTCTGTTCATTAGTCACGTCCCCACGCCCCTCTTACATTCTTTTGCTTCCCACTTTGATTATTATTATTATAATCAAAAAGAAGCGCTAAGCCACAAGGACTATACAGCGCTGCAGGGCAGGAAGGAAGTGAGGGCATCAGGTGGCAAAAGGGAGATGGATGAGCAACAGGTTACGGATAACAGCGGGGCAGTGGATGGTGAAAGGCTAAAGGGCAGCAAGAGACTGAACCAGAAAGGGCTGAGGGGAGTGCGAAAAGTATCATCAGAGTTTGTGGAGTAAATCGGTCGTTGTCAAGAAGTCAATGAGAGAGTCAGGATTAAAGGAGGGTCCATCAGCAAGAAGGGAAGGTAAAGAGAGAGTAGTAGAACGAAGACGACGTTGGAGGTAAATTCTGCGTGCTCGTTGATAGAGAGGGCAGTCTAACAGAATGTGGCTAATCGATACTGGAACTTGACACTGCTCACAGAGAGGAACAGGGTGCCTCTCCATGAGATACCCATGAGTAAGACGAGTGTGGCCAATGCGAAGGCGGGAGAGAGTGGTCTCCCAACTTCGGCACTGATGACAAGAAGACGGCCAGTAACCTATGCTCGGTTTAATAGAATGAAGTTTGTTACCGAGCAGAGTTGACCAACGTTGTTGCCAACGGGTGCGAAGGTGGGTAGCTATTGCAGCAAAATAGTCCAGAAATGGAACACCTCGATAGGAAATTGGTAGGTCATATACTGCTGACCGCGCAGCAGTGTCTGCCTGTTCATTGCCCTGTACGTCGACATGACCAGGGACCCAACAAAAAACAATATCTTTATGTTTGGTAGAGATACGGCGTAGCCAAAGTTGGATACGGAGAACTAGGGGATGAGATGTATCAAATTTTCGTATAGCCTGTAGAGCACTAAGGGAGTCTGAGACTACTACAAATGATGACACAGGCATAGATGCAATACGAATAAGTGCTGCAAGAATGGCATACAGTTCAGCAGTAAAAATGCTAGCTGAAGATAGTAAATGCCCTCGTACGACGCTGTCCGGAAACACTGCTGCGAATCCGACGCCGTCTGAAGACTTAGAGCCATCTGTGTACACAGCGGTGGCATGAGAATGGGAGTGGAAGTGATCAAGAAAAAGAGAGCGGGAAGCCACCGTAGGCAGTTGAGCTTTCGAGCAAGGGAGTGAGAAAGAACAGACCCGAACAGCTGGAACTTCCCAGGGGGGCAGGGAAAAGTGAGATGCTACATGAACATATAAAGGTGGTAACTGAAGGGAAGACAAGAGTGAATGTAGGCGAAGAGAAAAGGGACGGAGCAAACAGGGGCGGCGAACGAATAAAGAATGTCTACTAATATCGGTGACCATTCTATAAATGGAAGGATTGTGTAGATCGTGAGAGCGTACATAGTAACGAAGGCAATGGGCATCACGGCGATCAGACAAGGATGGAACATTTGCTTCTGTATAGAGGCTCTCAACAGGGGAAGAGCGAAAAGCACCAAGGCACAAACGTAAGCCTTGGTGATGGATAGAGTTAAGGCTAGAGAGAGTAGCAGGAGAGGCCGCGGAATAAATCTGGTCACCATAATCGAGTTTCGATAAAACGAGGGCTGAATGTAGGCGAAGCAGAGTTCGACGATCAGCTCCCCAGGAAAGATGAGCAAGGGTTTTAAGAAGGTTTAGCCGGCTGTGACAAGTTGCCTTCAGAGAGGTAATGTGAGGTTTCCAGGTTAACCGACGGTCAAAGAGAAGGCCTAGAAACCTGACTGTATCACGTTCGGGGATACGGGAGCCATAGAGATACAAAGGATGATCGGAGATAACAGAGCGTCTAGTGAAAGTAATTTGGTGAGTTTTGGTACTTGAAAATTTAAACCCATGTGTGGTGGCCCAAGTGGAAACACGGTCGACCGCATGCTGGAGAGAAACTGCAATAAGGTGACAGTCAGCGCCTGCACAAGCAATAGCGAAGTCATCAACATAGAGTGATGACCAAATATTGGGTGGAAGAACAGAGGCCAAATCATTTATAGCAAGGAGAAAAAGTGTTGTGCTTAGAACACATCCCTGAGGGACACCTTCAGCTTGGACGAAGTCCGGGGAAAGAACATTATTGACTCGAACACGGAAATGTCTGTCAGTTAAAAAGTTCTTAAGGAAGGATGGTAGATTGCCTCGGAGGCCTAAGGAATGGGCCTGGGCCAAAATATTATACCTCCAAGTTGTGTCATATGCCTTCTCAAGGTCAAAAAATATGGCAATAACTGAGTGATTATTCGCAAAGGCATTACGAACATACGTATCCAAGCGTAGTAAGGGGTCTATGGTAGAACGACCCTTACGAAAGCCATATTGACTAGCGGAGAGACTGTTGTGAGTCTCTAAATACCACATTAAACGTCGATTTACGAGGCGTTCCATCACTTTGCAAACTGCACTTGTAAGAGCGATGGGGCGATAGTGGGAGGCATCATGTCCTGTAGTACCCGGTTTGCGGAAAGGGAGAACAATGGCAGATTTCCACAGCTGGGGAAGAACTCCTTGTGCCCAAATAAGATTGAAGAGGTGTAAGAGGACTACAAGGGCTGACCGATGTAAATGTTGTAACATACGAATATGAATGTCATCAGGCCCAGCTGCCGATGATCGGCAAGCTGAGAGCGTTGCCTCCAGTTCTTGAAGTGTAAAAGGCACATTATACTGTTCTTCTCCGAGAGAAGAAAAGTCCAAGGGTACTAACTCTCTGGCAGACTTTGAGGAAAGAAACGAGGGGCATAGATGGAGCCCTCGGGAAATACGGACCAGATGTGTGCCAAGTTCAATGGCAACGTCGAGAGGGTTTGCTATATCAACACCAGTGACCCGTAGAACAGGAGCCGGGTCAGGAGAGTATTTACCACTCAATTTCCTCACTTTTTTCCAGACTGCACTCATAGAAGAAGCAGAGGTGATGGTGGAAACATAGTCTCGCCAACAAGTGCGTTTAGCTTCACGGATGACACGGCGAGCGATCGCACGCTTCTGCTTAAAATCAACAAGTCTCTCAGCGGTTCTATTGTACCGGTACCTGCCCCATGCAGCACGTTTCAAACGTACTGCACGAGCACAAGCAGGAGACCACCAAGGCACGCACTTCTGAGAATGCCTGCCTGAGGTTTGGGGTATAGAATGAGAAGCTGCGGTATAAACTGATGTCGAGAAGATGTGTAGGAGCTCATCAATGGAGGATGAAGAAGGAACCTCACTAAAAGCAGTGAGGTGTGAGTAAAGATCCCAATTTGCCCGATCAAATTGCCAGCGAGGGCTACGGGAAGGTGGTGAATAGGAAGGAGAAGTAAGAATGATCGGAAAATGATCGCTGTCATGTAAGTCTGGTAGAACAGACCAGGTGAAGTCTAGTGCAGTGGAGGAAGAGCAGACTGATAGATCGATGCAAGAGAGAGTATGAGTACGAGGATCAAAATGGGTGGGAGTACCCGTATTTAAAACATGGAGGGGGTGAGAGGCAAGAAAAGCCTCCAACTGAATGCCACGTGAGTCACAATGAGACCCCCCCCAGAGGAAATGGTGGGCATTAAAATCACCAAGTAACAGAAGTGGTGGTGGTAAGGATGAAACAAGAAAGGCAAAGTCTGGGATAGAAAATGCTCGAGAAGGAGAGAGATATAAAGAACATATTGTAAACCACTTATTCAAGTGGATACGGGCTGCAGTGTAATGCAGCGAGGTATGGACAAATAGTTGACAGTACGGAATATCATTGCGTAGAAGAAGGGCACTTTCATTAAAGGTCCCATCTGAGAAAGGATCCGAAGAATACAATAAATTATAGCCTGAGATAGGTTGGAAAACAGCCGAGTGTAATTTTGGTTCTTGTAAGCAAGCACCAACAGGGGAAAACCTGGAAAGCAACATCTGAAGCTCACCCCGATTACCCCTGAGGCCGCGGATATTCCACTGTAAATAGGCCATGATTGGCGATGAAGAAAATATCAGGAATCTGTAGGTAAAGGCACCTACGGACTAGAGGGGTTAGAAAAGTCAACGTGTGGTGGCATTGGAAGATGTTCAAGTAGCGAAGGAACGGAGCGTTGCGAAGAATGGGGTTGTGAAGATGGAGGAGAGGGAAGAGAAGGAACAGGAAGTGAATCAGTGTCCATTGAAGGTTTAGTCTCTGCAATATATTCTGAAATGGCTTCAAGTGTTTCTGAATTCAAAGATGTATGGGAAACCATATTGGAGATAGGAGGAGGAGGGTGAGTAAAGATTGGGACAGTAATGGACTGTACCAAAGTAGAGGGGGAGGGAAAAGTGTAAGGGACTGGAGATGAAGTGTGGGGGGGGACAGAAGAGGTAGAAACCTGGGAGGTGACAGAAGAGGGAGAAACTTGGGAGGGGACGGGGGTGGAAGGCATAGTACGAGGAGGAGGGTGAATCTCCACACTTGTAATAGAGCCAGAGAGAGGGGAAGAACTAGGTACAGAGACTGGAAAGGTAACGTGTGGAGGTGGAAGAAGGGAAGGAAGGGGCAAAGAAGATTTGAGCAATGTGGATTTTTTGGACTTCTGAGTAGAGGGGCGATTGGTATTAGGTGTCGTACGAGGTCTTGTCGATACTGGGGCTTGTGAGGAAGGACGCGAAGATGTGAGAACAGACTGAGTTGTAGTCGGGACGTCAGAGCCAAGGACAGCAAAAGGATTAGATGCCGTAGTGGCTATGGGAGGGGTAACAACAGAGGAGGCTGCAGAAGATGGGACCCCAGAAGTGGGGGGACGTTTGGCAACACGAGAATAAGAAACACGGGGTAGTCTCCCTTGGAGGCGGAGATGAGTAACTGCCATAGCATAAGGGAGACCTTCTGCCTCTTTGAGGCAACGGATTTCACGTTCATTTAAGTAGACCTGGCAACGGCGGGAGTACGAAGGGTGAGCTTCATTACAATTAAGGCAAGATGGAGGTTGACTGCAAGATGTATTAGAATGGTTGTCGGCACCACAGACTGGGCATTCGGCCATAGATCTGCAATATTTCGCTGGGTGACCAAAACGCCAGCAATTTCTACATTGTTGCGGTGTAGGTATCACCTTTCGAACTTGTAACCGATGTCCCGCGACATATACAGAGGACGGGAGTTCTCGGCTGTCAAAAGTTAAACGAGCCACATTGCAAGGGTAACGTCTCCGCCCCCGGGCAGGAAGGACATAAGTGTCTACTTTGAGGATTGGGAGATCCTGGAGTTCCAGCTGTTCAAAAATGTCATTGCCACATGACTGGAAATTCTGTTGGACTATGGTATGGGGCAGAATGACAGTACCACTACAAGAATTGAGAGAAAGATGTTTTTCAATAGTGATAGGAGTAGTATCGATATTCGAAAGGAGAGAAAGATCATGAGCTTGGGTAGCATTCTGGACAGTGACGATGCGTGTACCGCTCTTGAGAGCGTGAAATGAAATATCTCTGCCAACATGACGCAGGAGCGCTTTGGCAATACTATGGTCAGAAAGGTAGGCAGAAGAAGAAGTTGGTCTTAAAGTAAAGAATTTAGTCCATTGTGTGGTCCGAAACTGAGCGTGGAGAGGGAGTGCTTGACGTGTCGGTCGTTTCCGAGTAGAATGGGAAGGTAACGACGGAGCATCATCAGGAGATTGACGTTGGCGTTTAGGAGTAGGACCGGAGTTGGTCCGGCAGGAAATGGGTGGGCGATTCGAAAATTGCCGTACCGTAGAGGGAGAAGCCGGAAGCATAGTCAAAGGAGAGCGGAGTTCAGACAAATCGAAGGAGTCAGTCGAAGCCCCGGTACCTGAAGCGGGTGAGGAAACAGCACCAGCAAGAGGTACAGGGGCATCAGGAGTGTCCGAAGAGTGGTCTAAACACAAGGCAGGGTCAGAATGGGGTGCGGTATCAAGAAGGGGCCCGGGGGTAGTGGTTTCATGGACTAGGGCTGCCATGGTTAGGTTACTCCTTTGCTTTTTGTTTTTAAGAAAAAAAAAGAAAGAAGAAAAGAAAATAAAAATAAAAAAAAGAATAAAAAAAGGGGGGAGCGGGGAGGAATAGTTCCCAGGAGGAATGAAAGGGCCGGAAATCCCCCTCCGCGCCCAAGAGGACTCGACACCGCTAGTAGCGCAGATGCAGCATGGAACCCGTGCCATACCCTACCCTTCATGCCAGTAAACCAGCAATCTGGGATAGCAACCTCACATCTGCCGAGCTACCTCGGTGGACAAAAGAGAGGGCGGCCGGATATCCGCCACAAAGCATACCTCCTTCAGCCACCACCCCCGGAATCCGAAAGGTGGCTTCCAGAGATACACCCGTCGCCCAAAAGACACCCAAAGCCACTCCGGGATACTGGAGAGGGATCGGGACATCCCTAGGCAATCCAGATTCCACGGCAAACTACGCCACCGCCAAGAAACCTCAACGGAATGGGATGGACCCCGGTGTCCTTTCCCCTACCTAGGAACTAGCGCGCCTGTGGGAGAAATCACGAAGGCTAAAAAGAGGAAGGGCAAAAGGGAGGGGTGAGGAGGAGGAGGAGGAATGGAAAAAGGGGAGGATGGGGAGGATGGGATAGGGGAGGGGAGAATGGGGGGTAATTAGGTTCGGTCTGAGGAAGAAGACCGACAGGGCTAATTCCTCAGACCAAGAGCCTCTTCACCACGCCAAGGAGCCCCCCTTGAAGAGGTTCCCACTTTGAATTTTTTATTCTCACAAAAAATAGAAGATTTACTGTTATGCAGACTACTGCATTAGTGTAGAAATGGTATAAATAATATCTGTGCACTTGTGAAAGAATATTAGACTCACCAGCTGATGCGTATTGGACGTGTAGCATGATCTGTTTACTTTTGAACTTTGGTAAAAATCAAACATTTCTGCTACTTTGAGCTCAATTTCAAGGTACTTTTCATTATAAAACCAGTCAAAATCATCTCAATTTCTGTAATATGTCTTCCATTCTATAAAATGAGACCAGGAAAACTAGAATACAACAATAAATACCATACGAAAATACAGTGCAAAGTCGCTGTTTTAATCCAAAAACACGATCAAAGTTTTTTTTTTCTCATTATGCACTGTGTGCTGCAGGATTTTTTTTATACTGCACACTGACCACATAGACCCATTCTTTCATATGTAGGCCTACCAGCTTTCTCTCACTAGATTTGATGACGCTAGAATTTAGGCGTACTAGTACGTCAAAAACCCTGAAAGTGTTAAAGAATTATAGTTGTACAAATTTGTCGCATTACAGTGTACATGTATAGGAAACAAGATGATCAATTTACTGTATGTTGTCTTGAAGTTTTAAGATTTAAGTAATTGGGAGAATTATTGGTAATGTTAACCCTTTCAGGGTCCAAGGCCAAAAGCCCAGTGTCCAAGAAATTTTGAGAAAAAAAAAAAAAAAAAAAAAAAAAAAAAAAAAAAAAAAAAAAAATTACAGAATTAAAGATATTTTTGTGAAGGTAATAAAAAAAAATTCTGATCAGTACTTACCGAGATACAGTGGCACAAAGTTGACCCAAAATGACCTGGTGGCGGCAACAGCAGTGACTCCCGCAAAATCGCATTTTTTTATTTTACGTTTTTTATACTTTTTTCTTTTTTTTCTATTTTTTTTCTTTTTCTAGTAACATTTGTGGCCTGTGAGACCAATATAATGTATATTGTATAAGTGTACACTCATTGTATTCAACACAATAACTGCACTAATTTGTTTATCATTACATTGCTTATAAAACTTGTCTACAAGTTTATTGTAAACAAAATGATGAAAATATTAGTGTGGTTATTGTGTTGAATACAACGGTACCATACAGTACCATATGGTACAATGGTGCCATAGGGTGCAATGGTACCATATGGTACAATGGTACCATATGGTAGAATATAGTACAACGGCACCATTTGGTACAATGGTATCATATGATACAATAGTACCATGTGGTGCAATGGTACCATACAGTACAATGATACCATATGGTTCATTGTACCATATGGTACTATATGGTACTGTTGTATTCAACACAATAAACACACTAATATTTTCATCTTTATTTTGTTTACAATAATTGTTTATAACAAAAATATGCAAAAATGTTGTATATTAGTAATGTTCTATTATATATTTACAAATGTACAGGAACTGGACACATTACTTGAGGTGGATGACAGAGCGCTTTGTTTCGAAACTGCCGAGTCAGCAGCTAGCTTGCTTCGTCACTCACTCAGTCTTGGCTGGTGTCTCCTGCCACCAACACCTCCTATTGACCATATGGTACATGGTATCATATGTTACAGGGTACCGTATGGTACACTGTACTATATGGTATAGGGTACCATACAGTACAGGATAACATATGGTACAGGATAACATATGGTGCAGGGTACCATATGGTACAGGGTACCATATGGTACAGGGTACCATATGGTACAGGGTACCATATGGTACAGGGTACCATTTGGTACAGGACACCATATGGTACAGGACACCATATGGTACAGATACAGGGATCCCTATGGAAATAAGTTACCCTGACTTTTTTGGGTTATCCTAGGATTTTATACATATGCTGCTATGTATGATAATCTATGTAACTGTATTTGTGTACACCTGAATAAACTTACTCAAGCGCATGTGACATCGTAAATTTATTTAGGTATACACAAATAAAGCTGCATAGAATATCAGACGTAGCAGTATATGTTTGGAGAACCTAGGATAACCCAAAAAAGTCAGACAGACTTATTCCCATTAGGGTCCCTGTACTATATGGTACAATGTACCACATGGTATAATGTACCATATGGTACAATGTACCATATGGAACAATGTACCACATGGTATAATGTACCATATGGTACAATGTACCATATGGTACAATGTACCATATGGCACATTGTACCATATGTATGATATGGCACCATTGTACCATATGGTACCATTGTACCATATGGTACAATGGTACCATATGGTTCAAAACCATAGAATTCCTCTTCATCTCCACTTCCATCAGTCTTAGAACTGTAAGTTGTGAAGAGGAGAGTCAGAATTCACCCGGAGAGTGAGTGGGGAGTGAGAGCTTCCTTGCCGCCAGGCATGATGAACGAAGATACTTTGGCGGTGTTCCCATAATGCCATGCGGGCGTCCAGATTTTTTCTATAGTGTGCACACTGACCACCCAGACCCATTCTCTCAGATGTAGGCCTACCAGCCTTCTCGCGCTAAATTTGATGCCGCTAGAATTTTGGCGTAGATCTACGGTTTGGACCCTGAATGTAAAGCCGTAGATCTACGGGACGGACCCTGAAAGGGTTAAATATTGAGTCTTGATATTTTAGTCCTGGGCGAGTAAGTGGTTTTTTAGAAGGGTCTTAAATTGATTTTCAGGCCTGGTTACTTTAGTATGTTCTAGTAATGAATTCCAGATTTTGTGGCCCTTTATATACATAGGGTTTATACACATTGTGATATGGACATGAGGTACATCAAAAAGAGATCTGTGTCTTGTGTTATGGTCATGTGTCCTGTTAAGGCTGGTGAGAAGTTTGAGTGGAGGGTTTATGTTTGCGTGTATTGTTCTATGTATGTAATAGGTACATGAATAAGTATGGATGTTCTTTATGGTGAGCAAATTTAAACTTTTGAATAGAGGTGGAGTATGCCGTTGCGAGTGGGAATTTGTTATCATTCTGATTGCAGCCTTAGGCCTTAGGTGATTTGATGTTATTGATCCCCATGCACAAATTCCATATGTGAGATAAGGGTAGATGAGTGAATGATACAGTGCAAGGAGAGCCAATTGTGGAACATAGTACCGTATCTTTGATAGTATGCCTACTGTCTTAGAGATTTTCTTGGAAATTTGTTGTATATGTGTATCTGGAATTTGAGGCTACTGTCTAGGTGGATTCCTAGGAATTTTCTCTCTGTGAGTCTTGTGATGGATGATTCATTTAGTGTTATGTTACGTGGAACATTTGCAGCTCTGGTTCCAAACTCAATGAAATAGGTTTTGTCAGTATTCAGGGTAAGTTTATTCGTCATCATCCAGGTAGATATTTTCTGCAATTCAGCACTGACAGTGTTGGCGAGTATGGCTGGGTTTGGGTGTGAGAAGACATATGTAGTGTCATTTGCAAATAATACGGGTCTGAGTAGCTGTGATGCACTCGGCAGGTCATTAATGTAGATGATGTAGATGAGAATAAACTTGTCAACAAGTTTTGTAAGCAATATAATGATAAACAAATTAGTGCAGTTATTGTGTTGAATACAATGAGTGTACAGTTATACATCATACATTATACTGGTCTCACAGGATACAAAAGTTACTGGAAAAAAAATATTAGAAAAGAAAAAAGTAACAAAAACTTAAAATAAAATACAGTGGACCCTCAGCTAACGATATTAATCCATTCCAGAGAGCTTGTCCTTAACTGATTTTATCGTTATCCGAATTAATTTTCCCCATAAGAAATAATGGAAACCCAATTAATCTGTTTCAGACATCCAAAAGTATTAAACAAAATAATTTTTTACATGCAATATACATTTCCCTACACAGAAAACAATGATACATGAAGAATATGTCCGACTAAACCTTTACAAAAATTCAATGTATGTCAAAGGCCCTAAAATCTGGAACACCCTACCTGAAAACTCTAGAACTGCAGACACATTCATCACCTTCAAAACTACCGTTAGAAAACATCTTATCTCCCTGATACACCTCATCAACTAACTACATAAAAACCACCTGGTAGTTCACACTTACACTCACTCACTCTCCCATTTGACTATAAGCACAGAAATACGTATCTTAATCTTAAAATAATGATTCCTAACTAGTCACAAGTTTGCCTGTGATACTCCAATATAGAAACTATGTATTGTGCCAAAACAAAAGCATTCACATTGCTAAACTCACAAACTAGTATTTAGTCACTTAGTACTTAGTCACTTAGTATTTAGTCAACTTACTCCACAATTTGTAATAATTTAGGGTTAAGAATTAAGTTTGCCCAAAATGCCTAGCCATGCTAGGTGTTCTAGTGGACCCCTCTGTAATTAGTATTTTATTGCATGTAAACTACACACACACACACGCACACACACACACAAAAAAAAAAAAAAAAAATAACATCACACTTACCTTTATTGAAGACATGGTGATGTATGGAAGATGGGAGGAGGGGAGAGGATGGAGGAGTTTACAACTGTTTGGAAGGGAAATCCCACTCCATAAAGACTTCATGTACCAAGTCATTATGTGGGGTTACTTCGCTCCTTTGTTTTTTAATGCCACTAGGACCAGCTTGAGAGCCACTGGACCCCTGTCGCTCAAAAAAGTTTTCCAGAGAGGTCTGTTTCTGGCGTATGTTAGGAAGTGTGTTGAGAGACACAAGATAGTCCTTCAATATGACACTAATATCAGCTCTACGGCTTATTTACCTAGCACAATTCATCTAATATGCTATATAAACAATATTAATAACATAGAAACATGACATATACAGTGGACCCTCGACCAACGATATTAATCCGTTCCTGAGAGCTCATCGTTAGTCGAGTTAATTTTCTCCATAAGAAATAATGGAAATCAAATTAATCCATTCCTGACACCCCAAAGTATTGAAAAAAAAAAATTTTTACCACATGAAATATTAATTTTAATACACACAAACTGAAAAAGACATGTACAATTACATAACACTTACCTTTATTGAAGATCTGGTGATGATTGATGGGATGGGAGGAGGGGAGAGTGTGGATGGTGTTAGTGTTTAGAAGGGGAATCCCCTTCCATTAGGACTTGAGGTATCAAGTCCTTTTCTGGGGTTACTTCCCTTCTTCTTTTAATGCCACTAGGACCAGCTTGAGAGTCACTGGACCTCTGTCGCACAACATATCTGTCCATAGAGCTCTGTACCTCCCGTTCCTTTAAGATTTGTCTAAAATAGGCCATAACATTGTCATTGTAATAGTCACCAGCACGGCTTGCAATAGCTGTGTTAGGGTGATTTTCATCCATAAAGGTTTGCAGTTCAACCCACTTTGCACACATTTCCTTAATCTTTGCCCCAAACCCTTCAAAATCTTTCTTAATTTCCATACTAATTCTCACCTTTTTATCAAAGGGATGGCACTAGAAGCTCTCTTGGGGCCCATGGTGACTTTATTTTGCAGGTGCAATCACTAAAAATGCTGTGATAATATGAAATGTTCCGATTGTATGTTTGGATGCGACCACAGTGGCTGGCTTGTAAACACTGGCACCCATGGGACAAGTGAGATGTGCTCAGGCCACACGTGGACGCGTCTCGAACGGAATGAACCGCGTTGGTCGAGTTTTTTAGCACTAGTTGAGGCAAAATTTTTGCGTTAACCCTTTGACTGTCGCGGCCGTATATATACGTCTTACGAGGTACCGTGTTTGACGTATATATACTCATAAATTTTAGCGGCTTCAAATCAAGCAGGAGAAAGCTGGTAGGCCCACATGTGAGAGAATGGGTCTGCGTGGTCAGTGTGCACCATATAAAAAAAATCCTGGAGCACGCAGTGCATAATGAGAAAAAAAAAAACTCCGACCGATTTTTTTTAATTAAAATGCCGACTTTGTGGTCTATTTTTGTATAGTATTTATGGTTGTATTCTCGTTTTCTTGGTCTCATTTCATAGAATGGAAAACATATTATAGAAATAGAGGTGATTTTGATTGATTTTACTATAAAAAGAACCTGGAAATGGAGCTCAAAGTAGAGGAAATGTTTGATTTTTGCCAATGTTCAAAAGTAAACAAATGATGTCTTTGTCCAATAAATGTCCAACTAGCCATTCTAATATGCAGTCATGAATGGGTTGATGTTATTTATACAATTATTACAGTATTGCAGTAGTCTGCATAATAGTAAGTCTTCTATTTTTTGTTTGAATAAAAATTCAAAATAGAAAGCAAGAGTAATATCAGAGGGGCCTGGAGACATGACTGATGAACAAAGAATATGTTGTGCAAGAAAGGTATAAAATACCGACAATATGAAAGTTAAGACACATGTGCAACATCTGGATATCTTTATTGTAGACGTTTCGCCATCCAGTGGCTTTATCAATACAGATTCTAGGACATAATAGGAAGACAGTAGAACTATATACAAAAGATGAGGTAATCAGTCCCTCGGCCTTGGAGTTAGTGTTCACAGCATCGTGGTGGAGGAGAATCTGGAGCAAAGGCAAGAAGACTGGCGTTTATATAAGCGTCAGTGGAAGGGACGGGCAGCAGACGAGGGCAGTCACTGGTAGGCGGGATTCCCCAGTGGAAGTAGGTCCTTCCCAAAGAGATGGGTTAGTTGCAGCAGCCGTGAAGAAGGTCTTGTAGATGTCCTCTGAACCAAGATTCCATGATGTTGCAGTGTCTGACAAGTTGTCGGTATTTTATACCTTTCTTGCACAACTTGTCAGACACTGCAACATCATGGAATCTTGGTTCAGAGGACATCTACAAGACCTTCTTCACGGCTGCTGCAACTAACCCATCTCTTTGGGAAGGACCTACTTCCACTGGGGAATCCCGCCTACCAGTGACTGCCCTCGTCTGCTGCCCGTCCCTTCCACTGACGCTTATATAAACGCCAGTCTTCTTGCCTTTGCTCCAGATTCTCCTCCACCACGATGCTGTGAACACTAACTCCAAGGCCGAGGGACTGATTACCTCATCTTTTGTATATAGTTCTACTGTCTTCCTATTATGTCCTAGAATCTGTATTGATAAAGCCACTGGATGGCGAAACGTCTACAATAAAGATATCCAGATGTTGCACATGTGTCTTAACTTTCAAAGAATATGTTATTTTAGAGCCAGGAATGTCTGCATTGTTCATTCTGGACCTTATTTTGAAATTGTCATATTTTTTAATTTTCGTGAAATTGGCCAAACTGCAAATTTCTGACCGCATTATTGGGTAGTTGAAATCGGTAAATGGGCAGTTTCTTGTACTCAATCGATAGAAAAAATGGAGTTCTAAAGAAATAGATATGAGTTTGGTCGACGGGAACAACGGAATTAGCCAAAAATAGGGCTCAAAGTGGGCGAAATCGCCGATTTGTAAATATCGGCGAGGTCGCTAACTTTGCGAGAGCATAATTCCGTCAGTTTTCCATCAAATTTCGTTTTTTTGGTGTCATTACAATAGGGAAAAGATTCTCTATCAATTCATAAGAAAAAAATAATTTTTTTTTTTAAATTTTGCAACACCAGGAGACACCTCAGGATTGGGGGTTGCGACAGTCAAGGGGTTAAAATGTATCGCTAGTCGGATTTAACCCTTTGAGGGTCGACAGGCCCTCTCCGAAACTCGTTCTCAGGGTCGGCCAAATTTCAAAAAAAAAAAAATTATTTTTTCTTATGAAAAAATAGAGTATTTTTTTCTAAACATTATAGGCTAAACAAAAAAATTTTAATGTCAATACTTACCGAGATATGGAGGTATGAAATTTGCCAAAATTGAACAACATATGGTAACATCGCCGACTGCCGTCACCCGGTATTTTTCTATTTACTTTTTTATGTACTATTTTCAATTATTTTTCAATTTTTCTTTTTCTGAGTAACTTTTATGGCCTCTGAGGCCAACATGATCAGTATTTTGTAAGTTATTTCTTTTTCAATACTACACAATAAGGGCGTAAACACTGTTGTCATTATTTTGTTTACAGAAAATATTTACACAAACAAACAATTTGAAATGTTGTTTATTACTATTTTTCTATATTTTATATACACATATACAGTCACAGGGAATGTTTCTAGAAGTTCTGCAGCCTGTGGAACTCTTTGAAACATGGTGTCATGCACAGTGGAGTTTTGCACTCCTCACACATAAAACGAGTGTCTCTGCGTTGTTGTGGGCGTTTTTTTGTATGTGAACAGACGTAACACCTCTTCTGAGCCTTTTTCTTCAAAGCAGTAGCAGGCAGTTTTACCAGGAAGTGATCACCATGCTTCAGACGAGCAGGTAGTTGTTGATAATTTGGTGGGCGGTCAATTGCAGGTGCATTTCCTTGGTACTTGAATACTATTTGTCTGATGACAGACAAACAGAATTCGCCATACTGTGGTTTGTTTCTGGTGCTCATCTTATACATATTATAAGCATTGAGCATGGAAATGTCCAGAAGATGGAAAAACAGTTTGATGTACCACTTATAACTCTTGCGAACACAATCAGCAAACCCAATCTGCATGTCACATTTGTCCACTGAACGCATGTTGAAGGTGTAATCAATCACAGCTGCAGGTTTTAGAATGGGTTCATTTCTCTCTCTATGCTGCCTGCCACTGTCTGCCATTTCATTAGGGTGAATTGATGACAACAGTGTGACATCTCGTTTGTCATGCCACCGAAATGCCATGATGTCATTGGCAGCAAACGCCTGCACCTCACCTCTGCGAGTGCCAGCGTCAAACCTGGGCATATGTTTTCGATTTGCACGCACTGTGCCACACACATCTGTCATGTTCACTCGCAAAAAATCACTGAGTGAGGGGCTTGTGTACCAGTTATCTGTATATAATATATGCCCCTTACCAAGGTATGGTTCTATCATTGTTCGAACCACATCACCTGAGATGCCCAATAACTTCCTGGTATTTTGCCATGTATAACTTCCAGTGTACACAATAATATCCAATACCAGACCACTGTAACAATCACAAAGCACAAACAACTTTATACCAAAGCGTTTCCTCTTGCTTGGTATGTACTGCTTGAGAGTCTTCCTTTGAACAGAATCAAAGACTCGTCAATTACAAGCTTCCTGAAGGGATAAAAATGAGTACTGAATTTCTGTTTCAGATACACAAACACATTCCTAATCTTATATAACCTGTCAGTTCTGTCAGGCCTGGTTTTATCTGAGAAGTGAAGCATACGTAACATTAGCACAAATCGATTCACTGGCATTATATCACTGAAACTTGGTGTTGCAATCAGGGGGTCTGTTGACCAGTATGATTTCACTTTGTGCTTATACACATGTGGCATAAGCATTATTGTGGCAAAGAAAAGATACATCTCAGCCACAGTTGCCTCCTTCCATTGGTGTAGACGTGATTTTGGTGAAAGTAATGTGTTTGCCATGGTGTACTCGTAGTATGTGTTGCTTTCCATGACAATACTTTTCATCAGTGGTTCGTCAAAGAATAACTCGAAACATTCCAGTTCAGTGGCTTTGTTCCCAAGTGCACAAGATGGCCGTATTCCACTTTGGCTGCCATCAAACTGGTGGGGATTTGGAACAAAATTGACAGCTTCCTGCCAATCCCAGGTGCGGTCTGCTGGTGGGTACTGGACAATGACAGGTGGTTGTGGTTGTGGAGGTTGTGGTTGTGGAGGTTGTGGTTGTGGAGGCTGGTGTGGTGGGGGAGTGGGGGATGGTGGCCTTTGTTCTAGATCAGCTGAGGCAGCGGCGTGGGTGGCAGCATGGCCCACTGCTGGTGCCTCACCGCCAGCACCACTACCACCACGCACATTTTCCATCCCAATTGCAACAGTATCTTCGTCATTTTCACTGTCTGTTCCTGTTGTACAGCCACGGGATGTACTCCGAGATACACTCCTTCCCCTTGGAATAGCATATGGCACACTTCCAGAACTCATATATCGTCGTATATACTGACGCTTCACTGGGGAATATTGCACTTCACTATCACTACTGGAACTAGTTTGAAGAGCTTGTAGTTCATATTCACTATCACTATCATCACCCATGCTCTCATCTGAGTCTGGGATTTGGGAAAATAGAAGTTTCCTCTTGGGTTCTGGAACAACTGAACGTGAACACGAGGGCCCAGCACCAGAGGTGGAAGGCTGAGGGTCGTCTGGGTTTTCTTCACTATTACCGATATTATGGTCATTAGTTTCGGTCAAAACCTCACTAAAACCACGAAACTCATCTTCACTGGCACTTCCATCACTATTAGAATTGTCACTGTGGAACAAAAGTGTCCCAATTCGCCGAGGAGTGAGGAGCTTCTTACCGCGAGGCATGGTGGACATTGTTTACTAAGAGGGCATTCCCACAATGCACCACTGGGTCCCAGATTTTTTTTCTACCGCGCACACCGACCACGCAGACCCATTCTCTCACACCTAGGCCTACCAGCCTTTTCGCGCGAGATTTGAGGCCGCTAGAATTTATGCGTACTAGTACATCAAAAACCCCTACGCGTAAGACGTACTAGTACGACGAAAACCCTTAAAGGGTTAACGTTATACGATGCCATCATTGGTCGAGGGTCCACTGTACTCTCGAATGAATAAAATACGTCATTAAGCATGTCAGGAGTGTTGCTGTGTTGTTGTTGTTGTTGGGTGTATAAGGGCCACTGAGAGCATTAGCCATACATAGTGGTGGGGGGAGGCAGCAGCAGAGGCAGTAGAGAAGGCGGTGTTGTCAGTCGCCCTACATAACTCCAACAACACTGGAGGAGTTAGGTTCGTGTTGTCCTTTTTCTATCGATTAATCGCTCAACTTATTTGCTACAGTTAATGCTACACTTTATTGCTGGCTGCCGCTATAGCCTTTATAGACTCCTGCTGCTTTAGTATCATACATATTGCAGAATCACTGAAAAAGGCACATTCTCCCTTCTTTCTCAGCCCTTTACAAAGGGCTGGCTGACACTAGAAGCTTTCTTTGGGCCCATGGTGGCTTATTAAGCAGTTACGAGCACTAAAAACAATGGAATAATACAAAATGTATTGCATGTATGCGTGGAATCATTCACAGTGGCTTGTAAACAATGGCACACTAGCCACACTGGAGTGGCCAAGCGGCTCAGGCCGCACAGACACGTTCTGGATGAATGTCCTTTTTTTATTGTTAGCCGAGCCAATATTTTGACGCAAAAAACGTATCGGCATCAGATTTTATCACTATCTGATGGCATTGTTAACTGAGGGTCCACTGTATTGGGACCTTACGGAAATTGCCGATGTTGCCGCTACCAGGTCATTGAGGGTCCACTTCACGCCTCTATATCTTGGTAATGACTGATCAAATTTTTTTTTTGTTTTATTGCCTACAGATAATTATTATCTTTAATTCTGCAAGAATTTTTTTTTTAAATTCTTGGACCCTGGTGCATCCTTCGAGATTTGGCCTCTGGACCCTGAAAGGGCTAAAGAGCAGACATCATACTATCGCTGCATATTCCAATTTTAATTCAACATATAAAGTAGGGCCCCACTTATACAGCAGGTTAGGGTCCAGGCTACCGCCAGAAAGCAGACATTGCTGGTAAGCAGAACGCCATTTTTTTCTATTTATAAATGCATATAAATGCCAGACAACAAGTTTACACTAACATATATTAAGTTAGCAATAGAACTAGGCATTAAAAATAAAAAAGTAAAATACACACACAGTACACTCATCATTTACCACAAAATATTTGTAGTCTGCAGTCAGAATGATAACAAATTCCCACTCCCAAGAGCATACTCCACCAATATTCAGAAGTCTAAATCTGCACACCATAAAGAACATCCATACTTATTCATGTGCCTACTACATACATAGAACAATACATGTAAACATAAACCCTCGACTCAAACTTCTCACCAACCTTAACAGGACACACGACCATAACACAAGACACAGATCTCTTTTTGATGTATCCCGTGTCTATGTCACACTATGCAAAAACTCTATGCACATAAAGGGCCACAAAATTTGGAATTCATTACCAGAAAATACTAAAGAAACCCAGTCTGAAATTCAATTTAAGACTCTTCTCAAAAGCCAATTACTCACCCTAGACTAAATACTCAATACTCAATATTTAACTTTACCAATAAATCACCTAAGCTTAAAACTTTAAGACTAGATGACCAAGTTCATACACTGACTAATACTACATAGTGGTATAATTTTTTTTTTTTCAACAAG
The DNA here is from genome assembly GCF_038502225.1 of Cherax quadricarinatus. Lineage (NCBI taxonomy): Eukaryota > Metazoa > Arthropoda > Malacostraca > Decapoda > Parastacidae > Cherax > Cherax quadricarinatus. The sequence goes on from NC_091340.1 coordinate 16,778,350, forward strand.
TTGGCCGTCTCCCACCGAGGCAGGGTGACCCAAAAAAGAAAGAAAATCCCCAAAAAGAAAATGCTTTCATCATCATTCAACACTTTCACCACACTCACACATAATCACTGTTTTTGCAGAGGTGCTCAGAATACAACAGTTTAGAAGCATATACGTATAAAGATACACAACATATCCCTCCAAACTGCCAATATCCCAAACCCCTCCTTTAAAGTGCAGACATTGTACTTCCCATTTCCAGGACTCAAGTCCGACTATACGAAAATAACCGGTTTCCCTGAATCCCTTCACTAAATATTACCCTGCTCACACTCCAACAGATCGTCAGGACCCAAGTACCATTCGTCTCCATTCACTCCTATCTAACACGCTCACGCACGCTTGCTGGAAGTCCAAGCCCCTTGCCCACAAAACCTCCTTTACCCCCTCTCTCCAACCCTTTTGAGGACGACCCCTACCTCGCCTTCCTTCCCCTATAGATTTATATGCTTTCCATGTCATTCTACTTTGAGCCATTCTCTCTAAATGACCAAACCACCTCAATAACCCCTCTTCTGCCCTCTGACTAATACTTTTATTAACTCCACACCTTTTCCTAATTTCCACACTCCGAATTTTCTGCATAATACTTACACCACACATTGCCCTTAGACAGGACATCTCCACTGCCTCCAACCATCTCCTCGCTGCTGCATTTACCACCCAAGCTTCACACCCATATAAGAGTGTTGGTACTACTATACTTTCATACATTCCCTTCTTTGCCTCCATAGATAACGTTTTTTGACTCCACATATACCTCAATGCACCACTCACCTTTTTTTCCTCATCAATTCTATGATTAACCTCATCCTTCATAAATCCATCCGCCGACACGTCAACTCCCAAGTATCTGAAAACATTTACTTCTTCCATACTCCTCCTCCCCAATTTGATATCCAATTTTTCTTTATCTAAATCATTTGATACCCTCATCGCCTTACTCTTTTCTATGTTCACTTTCAACTTTCTACCTTTACACACATTCCCAAACTCATCCACTAACCTTTGCAATTTTTCTTTAGAATCTCCCATAAGCACAGTATCATCAGCAAAAAGTAACTGTGTTAATTCCCATTTTGAATTTGATTCACCATAATTTAATCCCACCCCTCTCCCGAACACCCTAGCATTTACTTCTTTTACAACCCCATCTATAAATATATTAAACAACCATGGTGACATTACACATCCCTGTCTAAGACCTACTTTTACTGGGAAGTAGTCTCCCTCTCTACTACACACCCTAACCTGAGCCTCACTATCCTCATAAAAACTCTTTACAGCATTTAGTAACTTACCACCTATTCCATATACTTGCAACATCTGCCACATTGCTCCCCTATCCACTCTATCATATGCCTTTTCTAAATCCATAAATGCAATAAAAACTTCCCTACCTTTATAAGAGGCCATGCGCTTGCATATTTCAAATCTTATCTTACTAATAGGTATCAGTATGTCACCATTAAAGACACAGCATCAACAACACAGCCACTTGATACTGGAGTTCCGCAGGGAAGTGTCCTTGGTCCCCTGCTCTTCCTCATATACATCAATGATCTTCCAAACGTATCTCAACACCTGAACCCCATTCTCTTTGCTGACGACACGACTTATGTCATCTCTCACCCTAATCTTGCCACCCTCAACACCATTGTTAATGAGGAGCTGATCAAAATATCGACTTGGATGACAGCCAATAAACTTACGCTTAACACTGACAAAACCTACTACATTATGTTTGGTAGCAGAGCAGGAGATGCGCAAATTAACATTAAGATCGACAACACTCTAATTGCCAGGCATAATGAGGGCAAATTCCTTGGCCTATACCTCGACAACAACCTGAACTTCAGCACCCATATCCAACACATAACCAAAAAAGTATCCAAAACGGTTGGGATCCTCTCCAAGATACGATACTACGTGCCGCAAACTGCCCTTCTCACACTATACCATTCACTTATATATCCATACCTCACCTATGCTATATGTGCTTGGTTTTCAACTGCAGCAACACACCTAAAGCCAATAATAACCCAACAAAAAGCCGCAGTAAAAATAATCACTAAATCCCATCCCTGGCAACACACCCCTCCACTCTTCATAGATCGAAACTTACTCCCTGTTCAGTACATCCACACTTACTACTGTGCAATTTACATCTACAGGACCTTAAATTCCAATATTAACCTTGACCTAAAACGCTTTCTTGATAGTTGCGACAGAACCCACAGGCACAATACCAGACACAAACATCTCTATGACATTCCCTGTGTCCAACTAAACCTTTACAAAAATTCAATGTATGTCAAAGGCCCAAAAATCTGGAACACCCTACCTGAAAATTCTAAAACTGCAGACACATTCATCACCTTCAAAACTACCATCAGAAAACATCTTATCTCCCTGATACACCCTGTCAACTAATTACACGAATACCACCTGGTGGTTCACACTTACACTCACTCACCCATTTGACCATAAACAGAAATATCAATCTCAATCTCAAAATAATGAATCTTAACTAGTCATAAGTTGGCCTGTGATACTCCAATACTGAAACTATGTATAGTGCCAAAACAAAAGCATTCACATTGCTAAACTCACAAACTAGTATTTAGTCACTTAGCCATAATACCAACTTACCTCATAATTTTGTAATATTTTAAACTTAAGATTTAATTTAAGTCTGCCCGAAATGCCTAGCCATGCTAGGTGTTCTAGTGGTACACTCTGTAATTATTATTTTACTACATGTAAACCACACAATAACCAAATTCTGTAAACTCAGCATTGTAATACTTATAGAGAATAAACTTTGAATTTGAATTTGAATCTATATGCTGTTCACATATATGCTTCAATGTAAACACGATCTACACATCCCCTACCCACTCTGAAACCTCCTTGCTCATCTGCAATCCTACATTCTGTCTTACCTCTAATTCTTTCAATTATAACCCTACTGTACAGTTTTCCTGCTATACTCAATAAACTTATTCCTCTATAAATACCTACCCAAAAACAGTATTGGAAATAGAAATTGTAGCATTCTCATACTGTAAACTACTTTTAGCAACTCACAATGTTATATTCCCATAATATAATTACAATAATTACTTTTGAATCTATTGTCCATTTTCAACAGGAATATAACTGAATCATGCTTCATAAAAAGCTTTTTTAAAATATGAATATATCCTTTGTTTATATAAATTACTCATTTATAACTAATAGAACTATTGTACAACTATGATAAATTTCTTTAATGTCAAGTAGTCAGTAAGCCATTCAATTAAGTCGTCCCATAATGCCTAAGAAAAATAGAGGCTCTCTTTGCACTGCAACACATTATTATAAATACATAACTGCAATGTATTGCTTGCAAAGAAATAAATTTGAATTTGAAATTTGAGCTTGAATGTAGGGAAAAAGGTGAGTAGTATTTACTGTAAGCCCTCTGGCCACCCACCCACACATAATATACAACAACGCTTAAAGTGCCTTAGAGTGATAAAATACATATACATAAAATATTTGTAGTCTTAATGGTCTTAATGTAGGGTGAAAGGTGAAAAGTATTTATTTGTAGAAAGTCAGGTGTGGGAGGTATGGTAGCCTGCCTGGACACCCCACACACACGTAATATACTACAACATTTAGAGCGCCCTAGAACAATAAAATGCATATACAGTACACTCATTACTTACCTTAAAATATTTGTAGTCTCAATGTAGGGTGAGAGGTGACTAAGCGAGATATGGTTCATACACATTCATACAAACACCTTACATTGTGTACAAGTTGTCTCCAAAAACAACAAAAAAAGGCACAATACCGCGGCTGGAACGATACACAAATAACCCGCACATAGAAGAGAGGAGCTTACGACGACGTTTCGGTCCGACTTGGACCATTGACAAAGTCACACTAACCAGAAGTGGAGCAGGACGGCTATATATAGGCAGGAAGAGGTAGTGGTGGTAGTAGTAATGGAAGAAGAAGAAGAAGAAGAAGAAGAAGAACGAGGAGGAGGAGGAGGAGGAGGAGGAGGAGGGAGGGGAGGAGGAGGAGGGAGGAGGAGGAGGAGGAGGAGGAGGAGGAGGAGGAGGAGGAGGAGGAGGAGGAGGAGGAGGAGGAGGAGGAGGAGGAGGAGGAGGAGGAGGAGGAGGAGGAGGAGGAGGGAGGGAGGGAGGAGGGAGGGAGGGAGGGAGGGAGGGAGGGAGGGAGGGAGGGAGGGAGGGGAGGGAGGGAGGGAGGGGAGGGAGGGGAGGGAGGGAGGGAGGGGAGGGAGGGAGGGGAGGGAGGGAGGGGAGGGAGGGAGGGAGGGAGGGAGGAGGGAGGGGAGGGAGGGGAGGGAGGGAGGGAGGGAGGGAGGGAGGGAGGGAGGGAGGGGAGGGAGGAGGGAGGGAGGGGAGGGGAGGGAGGGAGGGGAGGAGGGAGGGAGGGAGGGGAGGGGAGGAGGGGAGGAGGGAGGGGAGGGGAGGGAGGGGAGGGAGGAGGGAGGAGGGAGGGAGGAGGGAGGGAGGGAGGGAGGGAGGGAGGGAGGAGGAGGAGAGGAGGAGGAGGAGGAGGAGGAGGAGGAGGAGGAGGAGGAGGAGGAGGAGGAGGAGGAGGAGGAGGAGGAGGAGGAGGAAGAGGAGGAGGAGGAGGAGGAGCCAGTCAAATATAATGAAAGGGGAGGACTGCAAGGGAGCTAGGTGCCCACAGAGGGAAAGCAAGTGTACAGAGGTGGGGGGAAGGGGAAGTGATGAAATAAATAAGGAAGGAACAGAAACACGCAACAAAAGAAAGACAAAAAAAGGAAAGAGGAAAGGGGAAGAGGGAGAAGAAGAAAAAATGAGGATTCAGGTTAAGTCACGGGTGTTCTGAAGTTTGGAGCATTTTACAATGTAGTGGGAGAGGAAGGCATCTACAGAGACGAAGCCAGTACACTGTACTAAGATTCATACAAGGAAAGTTGTGTATTAGAGAGGAATCAACAAGACGGCGACTGTTAAAGTTGGAAGTAGGGAAGACAATTTTAGCAGAAGACCAGTCTATAGGGTGGCTGTGATATCTGACGTGACAGAAAAGAGCATTGTTAGTGTCGGCAAGCCTAACACTATTTTTGTGCTTCCTAAGTCTGTCAGAAAGAGTTCGGCCAGTTTCTCCAAAGTATTAAAGAGGACAGGAGCAGCAAGAAATAGAGTAGACACCAGGAACATCTGTAGAGGGAGGAGAGGTATGAACGAGATTAGTGCGAAGAGTGTTAGTCTGGCGGAAAGTAAGCTTGATGTCTAAGGGACGGAGAGAATTGTTGAGATTAGAAAGACCGGAAATGTAGGGAAGGCAGAGGACAGAAGAGTTCCCAGGAGTAGAGAGTTTGGGAGAGAAGAAATTACGTTTAGCTCGTGAGAAGGCAGAGTCTATGAAATGGGAAGGGTAGCCAAGACAGGAAAACGAATTATGAAGAGTGGAAATTTCTGCTGGAAGGAACTGAGGATCACAGATGCGGAGGGCACGGAGAAAGAGGGAGATAAGAACACTTTTCTTGACAGGGAAAGCATGATAGGAAAAGTAGTGAATGTACATGCCACTGTGCATAGGTTTTCGGTAAACGGAAAAGAAAAAACCTGTATCTGAGCGGTGGACATGGACATCAAGGAAAGGAAGCAAGGAATTAGATTCCCATTCAGCTTTAAACTTAATGGAAGGGGCAAGATTATTAAGAGCTTCAAGAAAAGGTTGGAAGAGATTGGAGTCATGAGGCCACAGAGCAAAGATGTCATCCACATAGCAGAGCCAGAGTGAAGGTTGCACATCGATGGTAGGAAGAAGAACAGTCTCGAAGTATTCCATGTAAAGATTAGCAAGGACAGGAGAGAGAGAAGAGCCCCTAGTCCAAAACTCACAAACCTAATATTCCTCTTCGTCCTATCATATCCTCTAGAGGTTCTGTCTCTTATTCTCTTACTTCTTGGTTGGCCAAAACCCTCACTCCCTTTCTTGGTACTTTTTCTCCTGCCCACCTCCGTCACTCTCAAGACTTCATTGAACGGGTTTGCTCTCTCCCAACCTGTAAGATGCTTAGTCTTGATGTTGAGTCCCTCTTCACCAATGTCCCTCTTGATGATGTCCTTGATTTCCTTAGAGAGAAGGCCCTTGAAGGGTTTCTACATCTCCCTACACCTAGTGAAGTCTTTCTTGATCTTATCTGCCTCTGTGTGGACTCTAATTCCTTTTCCTTCCAAGGGAAATATTATTCTCAAACCTTCGGTGTCGCTATGGGCTCTCCTCTCTCTCCTGTCCTTGCTAATCTTTATATGGAATACTTCGAGACTGTTCTTCTTCCTACCATCAATGTGCAACCTTCACTCTGGCTCTGCTATGTAGATGACATCTTTGCTCTGTGGCCTCATGACTCCAATCTCTTCCAACCTTTTCTTGAAGCTCTTAATAATCTTGCCCCTTCCATTAAGTTTAAAGCTGAATGGGAATCTAATTCCTTGCTTCCTTTCCTTGATGTCCATGTCCACCGCTCAGATACAGGTTTTTCCTTTTCCGTTTACCGAAAACCTATGCATAGTGGCATGTACATTCACTACTTTTCCTATCATGCTTCCCCTGTCAAGAAAAGTGTTCTTATCTCCCTCTTTCATCGTGCCCTCCGCATTTGTGATCCTCAGTTCCTTCCAGCAGAAATTTCCACTCTTCATAATTCGTTTTCCCGTCTTGGCTACCCTTCCCATTTCATAGACTGCCTTCTCACGAGCTAAACGTAATTTCTTCTCTCCCAAACTCTCTACTCCTGGGAACTCTTCTGTCCTCTGCCTTCCCTACATTTCTGGTCTTTCTAATCTCAACAATTCTCTCCATCCCTTAGACATCAAGCTTACTTTCCGCCAGACTAACACTCTTCGCACTAATCTCGTTCATACCTCTCCTCCATCTACAGATGTTCCTGGTGTCTACTCTATTTCTTGCTCCTCCTGTCCTCTTTAATACTTTGGAGAAACTGGCCGATCTCTTTCTGACAGACTTAGGGTGCACAAAAATAGTGTTAGGCTTGCCGACACTAACAATGCTCTTTTCTGTCACGTCAGAGGTCACAGCCATCCTATAGACTGGTCTTCTGCTAAAACTGTCTTCCCTACTTCCAACTTTAACAGTCGCCGTCTTGTTGAATCCTCTCTAATACACAACTTTCCTTGTATGAATCTTAGTACTGGCTTCGTCTCTGTAGATGCCTTCCTCTCCCACTACATTGTAAAATGCTCCAAACTTCAGAACACCCATGACTTAACCTGAATCCTCATTTTTTTCTTCTTCTCCCTCTTCCCCTTTCCTTTTTTTGTCTTTCTTCTGCCGCGTGTTTCTGTTCCTTCCTTATTTATTTCATCACTTCCCCTTCCCCCCACCTCTGTGCACTTGCTCTCCCTCTGTGGGCACCTAGCTCCCTTGCAGTGCTCCCTTTTCTTTGTATTTGACAGGCTCCTCCTCCTTAGTTTCCCACTATAATACTACTACTACTACTACTACTACTACTACTACTACTACTACTACTACTATTACTATTACTACTACTACTACTACTACCCTATATATAGCCATCCTGCTCCACTTCTGGTTAGTGTGACTTTGTAAATGGTCCAAGTCGGACCGAAATGTCGTCGTAAGCTCCTCTCTTCTATGTGCGGGTTATTTGTGTATAAGTTGTCTCCACAGTGGTACAGTAGAATAAATAAAGAGCAACACTTCCATTCTCATGTAACATCATTTTTAGAAGGAATGACACTCTGACAAGTTATTACAGAAGACTAAATAAACAGCAACACTCCCATTCTCATGCAACACACAGTTTTTAAGAGTGAATGATGATACTATTTTTATAATCATAATAAAAAAAGTGCTAAACCCACAAGGGTCGTGAATAGCTATAGAGTGAAGGCATACGAAAGGAATATTTTTCTACAGTTATCCCCCAGTAATTGGTGTCTGACTAGAGAAAGCGTAATTCTTCCGACACTCCTACAAACTGCTTGGTAAACACATCTCATATTTATGTCAATTTTTATACTGCGGGTGTATGTATCAAGTTGATGTGTTATGTAACGTGTTTCTTATATAATTTTGAAAAAATATCATAGATGGATTTATGGAAATGTCTACATTAACATAATATACGACATTTAATGTGCCCACGAGATTATTAGTATGGCATCTTCAAGAGTAGAGAGACTCTTAGTGATTTTAATGTGTACCTGCATGCCAACACAGTGTGTAAGTATATTTAGGTACAGGTACACATAAGTATAACAGAGTACATATAAAATATGCACTAACTTTAACACACTTGAAATTTTTGAAAGTTTCCAGACATAACAGAGAAATGTGCTCACAGAGAATGTAAACAAACCGGGTGGGGCGCACCATATTAGAAAGACGGGGAGCTGTATAGCAAGTTTTAGTCATAGTTTGAAATTGTTCTGCTAATTTGAATTAGCAGAATGCCGTAAGGTGTAACGCCATAAAGCGGGGCCCTGCTGTATGCATTGTAAAAAGTTCTTTTATCATTTTCCTATCCATATAGTATCTAAATGTTATTCTAAAGTTGGCCAGTGTCACATATGAGTGATTCACTGTGATTCACTTGTCAGTGGGGACTCCTAGGCCTCTCTGTAGCTAATGCCTCTAGTCTTTTGTTGAAGTTCACATTCTGTATGTATCCTGTTTTCATTTTAACCTAAATCCATTACACAGCATTCATCTGCATTAAATCTATCATCCATGTCTTACTCGACTTACTCAATTTTGTCCAGTTCTTCCTGTAAGGATACACTGTCATTTCTTTTGCTTATCTAAAATAGAACTTTTACATCATTTACAAGCATGTTCATTTACATAGTCAATAAATTCTCCCGTAGTTTTTAAATAATTTTTATTCTTTCCTCTTGAGACAGATCATTGATTGACATGTCCATGCAAACTTCCTGTTTCATTATGTCCTCGACTTTGTTTAGCTGATTTTCGTTATACATTAGCCCATTCAGTGGCCATCATGTAGAACTATGTCATTGAGGCCAGGGTCCCTCACATAATTCTACATCATGTGCTCAGCTCACTCAGATAAGCTGTCAGTGATAAATTTTGGCCTAGATGTGAAAGAACTGGTCTGAACAGAGAGTGTGTACAGTATAAAGTAAATCCTGCCCCATTTTTTGCATGATGGGAAAAGCAAAACTCTGTGCATGTGTTGTTGAGTTATTTTCCAGATTGGTTTTGTTGGCTGTTTCTTGGTATCTTTTGACAGAATAGATGACATACTACTGAAACAGAGATGCTTTTGGTTTCAGTGCTGAAAGTAGTTGAAATTGGGCTCAAAATAGTGGAAATACTCAATATTTGCCAATTTTCCTAAGGATGGGTAAGGCCTCCCTACACCCCCAGTCTATTGTATGGGTTAACCCTTAACCCTTTGACTGTTTCAGGCCCCTCTCTGAAACTGTCATTCTATGTCGCCAAATATTCAAAAAAAAAAATTATTTTTTCTTATGAAAATGTTAAGATTATTTTTCTGAGTGTTTTAGTCCAAAAAAAAAATTTTTGCCATTGGTACTTACCGAGATATAGAGCCGTGAAGTTTGCAGAAAATGAGCCGCGTATGGCAACAGCGGCGACTGCCGCTCACCCGGTAAACTTTAGTTTACTTGTATTTGAAGGTTTGTTGTTTTTTTCACTATTTTATTTTTTCACATAACTTATGTGGCCTATGAGATCAAAGTAAGGTGCAATGTATATATATACACTCGTTGTATACAACACAATAAGCACACAAACATAATTATCAATATATTGTTTACAAAACTTGTTTACACAAACAAACAAACAAACAAACAATTCTTCTTCTTCTTCTTCTTCTTCTTCTTCTTCTTCTTCTTCTTCTTCTTCTTCTTCTTCTTCTTCTTCTTCTTCTTCTCCTTCTTCTTCTCCTTCTTCTTCTCCTTCTTCTTCTTCTCCTTCTTCTTCTTCTCCTTCTTCTCCTTCTTCTTCTTCTCCTTCTTCTTCTTCTCCTTCTTCTTCTTCTCCTTCTTCTTCTTCTCCTTCTTCTTCTTCTCCTTCTTCTTCTTCTCCTTCTTCTTCTTCTCCTTCTTCTTCTTCTCCTTCTTCTTCTCCTTCTTCTTCTTCTCCTTCTTCTTCTTCTCCTTCTTCTTCTTCTCCTTCTTCTTCTCCTTCTTCTTCTCCTTCTTCTTCTCCTTCTTCTTCTTCTTCTCCTTCTTCTCCTTCTCCTTCTTCTCCTTCTCCTTCTTCTTCTTCTTCTTCTTCTTCTTCTTCTTCTTCTTCTTCTCCTTCTTCTTCTCCTTCTTCTTCTCCTTCTTCTCCTTCTTCTTCTCCTTCTTCTTCTCCTTCTTCTTCTCCTTCTTCTTCTCCTTCTTCTTCTCCTTCTTCTTCTCCTTCTTCTCCTCCTCCTTCTCCTCCTCCTTCTCCTCCTCCTTCTCCTCCTTCTTCTCCTCCTTCTTCTCCTTCTTCTCCTCCTTCTTCTCCTCCTTCTTCTCCTCCTTCTTCTCCTCCTTCTCCTCCTTCTCCTCCTCCTCCTCCTTCTCCTCCTTCTCCTCCTTCTCCTCCTCCTTCTCCTCCTTCTCCTCCTCCTCCTTGTGTGCGAGTGTGTGGCTTATAATTGTTTTGAGTCAGAAGTCGGCAGCTGTCAAAGTGACATATTATCTCATTAGTCACTACCCCTACCCCTGTCAAAACAATGGGGTCGGATGCTGCTTCCCCTCCTCCATTCTATCTAATTATCTTTCTCCCTCATTCTATATCTTTCAATCTGTCTCTCTTTCTGTCTGCCTATCTCTGTCTCACAGGTACACATAAATACAAGTATACATAGTGTAAATTACCTAGGATAACCCAAGAAATCCAGACAAAGTGCTATACTCTGCTTGAAGATGTGAGTAAACGTGATGACACAGTCTTGTGGCTCTCTCTGAGACAGAGAGCTAGATGGACAGACAGGGAGCTTGACAGACAGACAAATAGACAGACAGAAATGTTTGTGTACCAGCAAAAACAAAGGGAGGCGATGGTCATGTAATATTACCCTCCTTTACGCTCATCAAAGTCAGCTCTTATCAGATGTTATCTCCCCTTATCTTGTCACTGTCATGGGGTGGACTTTTTTTTTTCTTGCTTCAAGGGAACAATATTATTACATCTTCTTCTTCCTCCTCCTCCTCCTCCTCTTCTCCTCCTCCTCCTCCTCCTCTTCCTTCCCTCCTCCTCCTCCTCCTCCTCCTCTTCCTCCCCTCCTCCTCCTCCATTGCTTTTGGTCTCAAACTCCTCCAAATCATGAAATTGATCTTCACTGACACTTCCATCTGTGTTAGAGCATCACTTGGGAAGAGAAGAGTCCCAGATTTGCTGGGGAATCACATATTTCTTACCACTAGACATGCTGAAAAATGACAACTGAAATGGCATTCCCACAATGCACCACTGGCTCCCCGATTTTTTTTATATGGTGCACAGTGACCATGGAGACCCATTCTCTCACATGTGGGCCTAGCAGCTTTCTCCTGCTTGATTTGAAGCTGCTAGAATTTATGCGTATAAATACGTCAGAAACATTGGCTATATATATACGTCGGAAACAGTCAAAGGGTTAAACTGTCCAAACAGCTCTACGTTCACATGCGTAGTGCTCCAAAAGTAGATCTACGTTTTTTTACATACTTTCAAATAGTATAACAAAAAAAAACGTAAATCAAAGTTTTTTTACACATTTTCAAATGTAAAAAAAAAAAAGGAAGCTCTACCTTTTTTTACATACTTTTCAAATGTTGAAAAAACGTAGTTTTTTCAACATTTAAGGGTTAATAATATGTCTGATTCAATTACTGAGATGCCATAAACCATGATCAACTGTTCCTGGTTATGTTGTATTATCTGGGAAATGAGAGTAAATTTTCTATTTTTGTGTGATTATTAATTAAAAATGGAAGGCAAATGTAATGTAGGAAAGGCCTGGGAATTTGATTAATGAAAAGTAGAAATGTTGTTTTAGTGCCAAGAATGTCTAAATTGTTTATTTTACACACTATTTTAAAAATAGATTTTTTACTTTTCTGTAAAACTGGCCAAATTACTGACTTCTGTGCACTTTATACTGTAGTTGTAATAGTTGAATGGGCAGTTTCTTGTTTTCAATCAATACAACAGAAGGCATGTTAGTCAACTGGAGTAATAGAAATGACTTAAAACAGAATTCAAAGTCAGCAAAATTGCTGATGCGTAAATTGCGCCAAGACCACTAACTTTGTCTCTACGTAATTCTGTGAGTTTACCATCAAATTTTGTACTTTTGGTGTTATTACCTTCATAAAAAAAATCTCTACCATTTCATAAGAATTTTTTTATTTTTTTAAAGTGGACACTGGAAGCAATATTAACCCCTTGACTGTCACAACCCCAAATCCTGAGGTGTCTCCCAGTGTCGCAAAATCCCCCCAACCCAAAAAAAAAAAAAAAAAAAAAATTTCTTATGAAATGATAATCTTTTCCCAATTGTAATGACACCAAAAGAACGAAATTTGATATAAAACTGATGGAATTTCGCTCTCGCGAAGTTAGTGACCTTGACGATATTTACGAATTGGCAATTTCGCCCACTTTGAGCCCTATTTTCGGCTAATTCCATTGTTCCAGTCGACCAAACTCATAGCTATTTCTTTAGAACTTCATTTTTTTCTATCAATTGAGTACAAGAAACTGCCCATTTACTGATTTCAACTATCCAATAATGTGGTCAGAAATTTGCAATTTGGCCAATTTCACGAAAATTAAAAAATATGACAGTTTCAAAATAGGGTCCAGAATGAACAATTCAGGTATTCCTGGCTCTAAAATAACATCTTCTTTGTTCATCAGTCACGTCTCCAGGCCCCTCTGATTTGCTTTCTATTTTGAATTTTTATTCAAACAAAAAATAGAAGATTAACTGTTATGCAGACTACTACAATATTGTAATAATCGTATAAATAATGTCAACCAATTCATGACTGCATATTAGAAAGGCTACTTGGACATTTATTGGAAAATAACATCATTTGTTTACTTTTGAACATTGGCAAAAATCAAACATTTCCCCTAATTTGAGCTCCATTTCAAGGTTCTTTTCATAGTAAAACCAATCAAAACCACCTTTATTTCTATAATGTGTTTTCCATTCTATCAAATGAGACCAAGAAAACGAGAATACAACTATAAATACTATAGAAAAATAGACCACAAAGTCGGCATTTTAATTAAAAAAAAAAAAGTTTTTTTTCTCATTAAGCACTGCGTGCTACAGGATTTTTTTTATATGGTGCACACTGACCACACAGACCCATTCTCTCACATGTGGGCCTACCAGCTTTCTCCTGCTTGATTTGAAGTTGCTAGAATTTATGAGTACAGTGGACCCCCGCATAACGATTACCTCTGAATGCGACCAATTATGTAAGTGTATTTATGTAAGTGCGTTTGTACGTGTATGTTTGGGGGTCTGAAATGGACTAATCTACTTCACAATATTCCTTATGGGAATAAATTCGGTCAGTACTGGCACCTGAACATACTTATGGAGTGAAAAAATATCGTTAACCGGGGGTCCACTGTACATATACGTCAAAAACAGTGGCTCGTAAGACGTATACATATGACCAAAACAGTCAAAGGGTTAATTTTGGTGGTTTGGACAGCGAAAGAGTCAAGTGCAGCTGCTTGTTTTGATCCTCCTTGTATTTTTGTACTTGATTGCTATATGCTCTTTATTTGTAAAAATAAATTTTATTATATTTTCAAAGCATCCAAAACTAATAATTGTTTTGTCTACAGTCTCAATTTGATCATTAATGCCTTTATAAACTCTTAATATTTAGCTAAGGTAATTTTTAAATTTACCTAGTGTACTTGTTTTTTCAATTCTGGAAAGACCATATCTTTTCTGCCAGTTTGCTCTAAACTGAAGATGAACATTTACTGTGGTGTGCAATAAGACAGGTTAAGCCAGTGGAATGTCCAGTTTTTAAAGTTTCTGCAGTAAAAATTTCAGGATTATTTTAGCCTTTGACTAAGTTATGCCTTTTAAACATTACAGAATTGCAATTTATAATAAAATTAAAGATGCCCTAAACATGAAAAGAATGTTATGACAGTCATAACTCTATCATAACACAGGAAGAATGACTATTTTAGATACAGATAATATACAGCAAAATAACTAGTAAGTTAGCATACATCCCAGCCAGGAAGGTACTACAGTCCTGTTATGTGAGCATAAAACCTAACTTTTTTTTTTGTAAACAAGATTTCAGATATTTTCTTTCTGTCTCATGAACTTGTATGATGACAGGTAATTATTACAAACTTCTACAGTGGTACCTCGAGTTTCGTACTTAATCCGTTCCAGGAGCTAGTACTAAAGTCGAATCATACTAAAGCCAAAGCAATATTTCCCATAAGAAATATGTATATCCAAATTAATCCGTTCCTGCTGTCAGGAGGCATGACAAAATAGTAATTCAATATGACGTTATCATCAGCTCTACGGGTTATTTATCTATCACAATTCATCTGACATAATAAACAATATAAATAACATAAAAACCTGAATAAAATATGTATGCCAATACGTACATATGTGGTGGGGAGGCAGGACAGCACTCACGAGCATTCTTGCTCTAGCTACGAAAACATTCTTTCCTCCTTCAGATGTGTTAGTATAAGAGAAAATGGAGCTTGTGAGGCCAACTGCATTAGATCACAAGAAAACCATAATGTACAAAAGAACTGGTGTACACACACCATTTACATACCTTGCAGAAGATACACAGAGTGGCTTACGCTTAACTGCTACACTCTTAATGCTACACTTTGTCACTAAACTTAACTGCTTTAAATTCCACATGTTGTGCCTGTGCTGGTGTGCAGGAACACATTAAAAGCACTAAGAGTGTTATTAGTCTTGAAGTTGCCATATTAATTATTTTTTTATTTTATTAACACACTGGCCAATTCCCACCAAGGCAGGGTGGCCCAAAAAAGAAAAACTTTCACCATTATTCACTCCATCACTGTCTTGCCAGAAGGGTGCTTTACACTACAGTTTTTAAACTGCAACATTAACATCCCTCCTTCACAGTGCAGACATTGTACTTCCCATCTCCAGGACTCAGTCCGGCCTGCCAGTTTCCCTGAATCCCTTCATAAATGTTACTTTGCTCACACTCCAACAGCACGTCAAGTATTAAATACCATTTGTCTCCATTCACTCCTATCAAACACTCTCATGCATGCCTGCTGGAAGTCCAAGCCCGTCACACACAAAACCTCCTTTACCCCCTCCCTCCAACCTTTCCTAGGCCGACCCCTACCCCACCTTCCTTCCACTACAGACTGATACACTCTTGAAGTCATTCTGTTTTGCTCCATTCTCTCTACATGTCTGAACCACCTCAACAACCCTTCCTCAGCCCTCTGGACAACAGTTTTGGTAATCCCGCACCTCCTCCTAACTTCCAAACTACGAATTCTCTGCATTATATTCACACCACACATTGCCCTCAGACATGACATCTCCACTGCCTCCAGCCTTCTCCTCACTGCAACATTCATCACCCATGCTTCACACCCATATAAGAGCGTTGGTAAAACTATACTCTCATACATTCCCCTTTTTGCCTCCAAGGACAAAGTTCTTTGTCTCCACAGACTCCTAAGTGCACCACTCACCCTTTTCCCCTCATCAATTCTATGATTCACCTCATCTTTCATAGACCCATCCGCTGACACGTCCACTCCCAAATATCTGACTACATTCACCTCCTCTATACTCTCACCCTCCAATCTGATATCCAATCTTTCATCGCCTAATCTTTTTGTTATCCTCATAACCTTACTCTTTCCTGTATTCACTTTTAATTTTCTTCTTTTGCATACCCTACAAAATTCATCCACCAACCCCTGCAACTTCTCTTCAGAATCTCCCAAGAGCACAGTGTCATCAGCAAAGAGCAACTGTGACAACTCCCACTTTATGTGTGATTCTTTATCTTTTAACTCCACACCTCTTGCCAAGACCCTAGCATTTACTTCTCTTACAACCCCATCTATAAATATATTAAACAACCACAGTGACATCACACATCATTGTCTAAGGCCTACTTTTACTGGGAAATAATCTCCCTCTTTCCTACATACTCGAACTTGAGCCTCACTATCCTCGTAAAAACTCTTCACTGCTTTCAGTAACCTACCTCCTACACCATACACCTGCAACATCTGCCACATTGCCTTAGTATCCACCCTGTCATACGCCTTTTCCAAATCCATAAATGCCACAAAGACCTCTTTAGCCTTATCTAAATACTGTTCACTTATATGTTTCACTGTAAACACCTGGTCCACACACCCCCTACCTTTCTTAAAGCCTCCTTGTTCATCTGCTATCCTATTCTCCGTCTTACTCTTAATTCTTTCAATAATAACTCTACCATACACTTTACCAGGTATACTCAACAGACTTATCCCCCTATAATTTTTGCACTCTTTTGTCCCCTTTGCCTTTATACAAATGAACTATGCATACTCTCTGCCAATCCCTAGGTACCTTACCCTCTTCCATACATTTATTAAATAATTGCACGAACCACTCCAAAACTATATCCCCACCTGCTTTTAACATTTCTATCTTTATCCCACCAGTCATGGCTGCCTTACCCCCTTTCATTTTACCTACTTCCCCCACACTCACAACTGGCTCTTCCCCACTCCTACAAGATGTTATTCCTCCTTGCCCTATACACGAAATCACAGCTTCCCTATCCTCATCAACATTTAACAATCCCTCCATTTAATAACTCTCCTCTCCTATTTTTAACTGACAAATCCATTTGTTCTCTAGGCTTCCTTAACTTGTTAATCTCACTCCAAAACTTTTTCTTATTTTCAACAAAATTTGTTGATAACATCTCACCCACTCTCTCATTTGCTCTCTTTTTACATTGCTTCACCACTCTCTTAACCTCTCTCTTTTTCTCCATATACTCTTCCCTCCTTGCATCACTTCTACTTTGTAAAAACTTCTCATATGCTAACTTTTTCTCCCTTACTACTCTCTTTACATCATCATTCCACCAATCGCTCCTCTTCCCTCCCACACCCACTTTCCTGTAACCACAAACTTCTGCTGAACACTCTAACACTACATTTTTATACCTACCCCATAGCTCTTTGACCCGATTGCCTATGTTCTCATTAGCCCATCTATCTTCCAATAGCTGTTTATATCTTACAATAACTGCCTCCTCTTTTAGTTTATAAACCTTCACCTCTCTCTTCCCTGATGCTGCTATTCTCCTTGTATCCCATCTACCTTTTACTCTCAGTGTAGCTACAACTAAGAAGTGATCTGATATATCTGTGGCCCCTCTATAAACATGTACATCCTGAAGTCTACTCAACAGTCTTTTATCTACCAATACATAATCCAACAAACTACTGTCATTTCGCCCTACATCATATCTTGTATACTTTTTTATCCTCTTTTTCTTAAAATATGTATTACCTATAACTAAACCCCTTTCTATACAAAGTTCAATCAAAGGGCTCCCATTATCATTTACACCTGGCACCCCAAACTTACCTACCACACCCTCTCTAAAAGTTTCTCCTACTTTAGCACTCAGGTTCCCTACCACAATTACTCTCTCACTTGGTTCCTATACATTCACGTAACATCTCCCAAAATCTCTCTCTCTCCTCTACATTCCTCTCTTCTCCAGGTGCATACATGCTTATTATGACCCACTTTTCACATCCAACCTTTACTTTAATCCACATAATCCTTGAATTTACACATTCATATTCTCTTTTCTCCTTCCATAACTGATCCTTCAACATTACTGCCACCCCTTCCTTAGCTCTAACTCTCTCAGATACTCCAGATTTAATCCCATTTATTTCCCCCCACCGAAACTCCCCTAACCCTTCAGCTTTGTTTCGCTTAGGGCCAGGACATCCAACTTCTTTTCATTCATAACATCAGCAATCATCTGTTTCTTGTCATCTGCACTACATCCACACACATTCAAGCATCCCAGTTTTATAAAGTTTTTCTTCTTCTCTTTTTTAGTAAATGTCTACAGGAGAAGGGGTTACTAGCCCATTGCTCCCGGCATTTTAGTCGCCTCATACGACACGCATGGCTTACAGAGGAAAGATTCTTTTCCACTTCCATATTATATTATATAATAAACATGCTACGTCGGCTTGACGGAGTGAACAAAAAACATTCGTGCCTGGACTGGTAATAACAACAACAACTGGTTTCTTTACAAAACTCAGTGAGCCTTCTACACTCTCATGTACTCATCTTGTTTACTTATCTCTCACTCTACATTAAGACTACAAATATTTTAATCCTTTCAGGGTCCAGAGGCCAAATTTCAAAGTGTGCACCAGGGTCCAAGAATTTTCAAAAAAAAAAAAATTTTTATATTTTTACTTATGAAATGGTAGAGAATCTTTTTCTGAAGATAATAAAACAAAAAGTACGAAATTTTATGAAAAATTGATGAAATTATGCTCTCGCGAATTTTGATGTGTCAGCGATATTTAAACAGCGGCGATTTTGCCGACTTCGACTCCCATTTTAGGCAAATTACATTATTACAGTCAATCAAATTCTTAGCTATTTGACTAGTATTATTGCTATTCTATCGATTGAGCACAAGAAATCGCCAAGTCAACTGTTTCAACTACAAAATAAAGTGATCAGAAATTGGTAATTTGGCCAATTTAACACAAAGTTCAAAATACGTACACCAGTTTCAAAATAGGGTCCAGAATATACAATGCAGGCATTCCTGGCACTAAACTAACATTTCCTCTATTTATTAGTTATGTTTTCAGGCTTTACAAATGA
Organism: Cherax quadricarinatus; assembly: GCF_038502225.1. Taxonomy (NCBI): domain Eukaryota; kingdom Metazoa; phylum Arthropoda; class Malacostraca; order Decapoda; family Parastacidae; genus Cherax; species Cherax quadricarinatus. The sequence goes on from NC_091340.1 coordinate 16,797,341, forward strand.
ATTCCATTTTGATTTTTTATTCACATAATTAATTTTTGTTCAAACCAAAAAATAGAAGATTTACTGTTATGCAATATTCTAATAATTGTATAAATCATATCACCACATTTGTGAATGTATATTAGACCCACCAGCTGGCGTGTATTAGATGTGTGAGGTCATGTGCTTACTCTTGAACATTGGCAAAAATTTAACATTTCCGCTACTTTGAGCTCAGTTTCAAGCCATTTCCAATACAAAAACCAATCAAAATCATCTCTGTTTCTGTAATATAATTTCCATTCTCTCAAATGAGACCAAGAAACTGCAAGTACAACTATAAAAAATGGACGATAAAACATTGCAAAGTTGCTGTTTTAATCGAAAATTACAGTCTCAGGTTTTTTCTCTCATTATGTACTGTGTGCTGCAGGATTTGTTTTATGTGGTGCACACATACCACATAGATGCATTCTCTCATATCTAGGCCCAACTTTACTGCTCACAGCTTATCAGAGTGAGCTGAGCTCATGACATAGATCTAGGGTTTGGATCCTCAACTCAAAGCCGTAGAACTACAGCATGGATCCTGAAAGGGTTAAGGTAAGTAATGAGTGTACTGTATATGCATTTTATCGCTCTAGGGCAATTTAAAAGCCTTGTATATAATGTGTGGATGGGGTAGCCAGATGGGGGTTACATACCTACCACACTTTCATACCCACCTACCATACTATTCACCTTGCACCCTATATTAACCCTTTCAGGGCCCGTGCCGTGGATCTACGGCTTTACATTGAGGGTCCAAACTGTAGATCTACACCATGAGCTCAGCACACTCTGATAAGCTGTGAGCTGTAAATTTAGGCTTAGATATGAGAAAATACATCTATGTGGTATGTGTGCACCACATAAAACAAATCCCGCAGCACACAGTGCATAATGAGAAAAAATGAGACTGTAATTTTCGATTAAAACAGCAACATTGCAGTGTTTTTTCATATGTTTTTGATAGTTGTATTTGCGATTTCTCGGTCTCATTTGATAGAATGGAAGATATAATACAGAAATAGTGATGATTTTCATTGGTTTTAGTACTGAAAATGGCTTGAAACTGAGCTCAAATTAGCAGAAATGTTAAATTTTTGCTGATGTTCAAGAGTAAACAAATGACCTTACACATCTAATACACACCAGCTGGTGGGTCTAATATATGTTCACAAATGTGGTGATGATATTTATACAATTATTACAATATTGCATGACAGTAAATCTATTTTTTGGTTTGAATAAAAATTCATTAGGTGAATAAAAAATCAAAATGGAATTCATTTGTAAAGTCTGAAAACATAACTAATGAACAGAGGAAATGTTAGTTTAGTGCCAGGAATGCCTGCATTGCTCATTCTGGACCCTATTTTGAAATTGGAATATTTTGAACTTTTGCACTAAATATGCCAAATTACCAATTTCCAATTACTTTATTTTGTAGTTGAAACAGTCAAGTTGGCAATTTCTTGTGCTCAGTCGATAGAATAGAAGTAATACTAGTGAAATAGCTAAAAATTTGGTCGACTGGAATAAGGTAATTGGCTTAAAATGGGAGTCAAATTCGGCAAAATCACTGATGCGTAAATATTGCTGACAAGTCAAAATTCGCAATTTTCCATCAAATTTTGTACTTTTTGTTTTATTACCTTCAGAAAAAGATTCTCTACCATTTCATAAGAAAAAATAACAAATTTTTTTTTTTAAATTCTTGGACACTGGTGTGCACTTTGAAATTTGGCCTCTGGACCCTACAAATATTTTAAGGTAAGTAATGAGTATACTGTATATGCATTTTATTGCTCTAGGGCACTTTAAATGCCTAGTACATATAATGTAATGTTCACTGGAGGAGAAATAAAGCCAGACTGACACACAATGGGTGTGTGGGGAGGCGTGCAGGCAGGCGGACAGGTCTGGTATGCAGGAAGAAACATGGAGCACAGTGCAAAATTCGGGACAAAATTTAGGCGAAAAAAAAAAAAACGGTTCTAAACTTGAAACGTACGATACTCAGGGCGTACAAAACTCGGGGTTCCACTGTACTTACATTTACTAATCTAATCTTTACTTTCCAGTATTTTTCTTACTATCTTTTATTTTTTATTTTTTTTCAATGAACTGGCTGTATCCCACCAAGGCGGGGTGACCTGTAAAGAAAAACAAAAGTTTTTCCTTTTAAATTTAGTAATTTATACAGGAAAAGAGGTTACTACCCCCTTTCTCCTGTTCTTAGTACGTGTATTTGTTATTCCTATAGTATTTCCTTTCAAATTCTGGAGGCCATGTGTGAGACCAGATGGGAACAATGATCCACAAAACCATTAGCAGATATAACTATTTCTTTAAGTCCTAGAAAATTATCAAATTCACGTTAATTAATTTAAAGGCTTAAGTAAGCTGCATTTTGACCTGTTATTATGACCACTACTAGAAGCCCTGAAGCTGTCATCTATTCATCACTTAAATGCTACACTATTTTCTTAACACATTATTTTAAAGCATTACTGAAACAGAAGTAGGAATCTTATATACAAGCATTTATTTTTCAAGATAAACCCATTACAATTCAAACTCTATTGAAAAGGAACAGGTTTTTGATATAGTGTACAGAATAATGCAGTCACCAACTTATATATTTATCACAGAAACACTGTTTACACCTCAGTGTATGGTAACACAATACATAATAATTCTCCCATGAGGTGCATGCCTTTCTTCTGAATGTTTTTTTAATATACAAAAAAAAAAAAAAGTCCTACATTGCAGTCACATGTGTCATCTTGCCTACAAATATACAAAAGAATTGTATTATTATCTCATGCAAAAAAAGTAACACAATATTTTATGACTATTACGACCATGCAAAACATATCATTATGAAATAAACATAACAGAATAAACATTACCTACAATTACTAGCATTTACTTACATTACAGCAATTACTAGCAAATATGCTTGTAATGCACTTCGTACCTATGACTCAGGCAAATACCTATTTCCGTTTAAAAATAAAACATTCTTAAATATATGTTTTTAATATTGCCATATATTAAGAGTTTCCAAGTTAAATTTGACTTGAAACATCCATATATGTCTACATTATAACAGAGTGGAAGAAGGTCCAACATTGGACATAATACTTGCTTGCATCATGGATGACTGAGCCATTCCCATCCCTGGGTTGCTCATGTTGTGTTGTATTGGTTGTCCAGTGGGACCCATTGGTGATGGCCCCATACCACCACCCACAGGACTCAAACCTGGCATTGGAACAGCATTATGAGAGCTTGTTTGAGTAGCCATCATTCCTGGATGCAAGGTTGATCCTGGGGGACCTGGTGGCCTTGGCCCTATGGAAGGTGATGTTCCCAGTCTTGTCTGCATTGATGACAGAAGTCCTTGCCACTCATTCAGTTTGTCTGCATGTTTTTTAAGAAGTTCATCTTTTCGAGCTAGCTCATTACGCATTTCAATGATGTCCTGAAATGGGAGGAAAAAAGTGGTACAGTACACTTTGAAAATAAATATTGAATATTTTGTGTAAAAGAGAGCAGATCTGAATATTTGTTGGAAAAATTCAGCCAAGTGACTAAATAGACATAAGTTAAAGCAAATAATGTAACAAGTTTATGAATCTAAGTAAGATGCTGAAAGAGAACCAAGTTCAGCCAGGCCATGAACATAAATAATCACTTGAAGCTTTTGTGTATAGAAATGTGTGTGGCATCACTGTTTCAAAAAATCCAATTTATCTGATACCCTGCAAGACCCTTTCACTTGCACCATACCTTTGATATACCTTTGAAGAGTTTCGAGAGTTTCACTACTCTCGGAGCCCGGCCATGGGCCAGGCTCATCTGATGCTTGCCTGGTCAACTAGGCTGCTGCTGCCCAAGGCCTGCTGCCCTACATATCCATCAAAGCTTGGTTGATCTGGCACCTGGTGAAGATACTTGTCCAGTTTCCTCTTGAAAGCTTCTAAACTTGTTCCAGCCTTGTTTCTAATATCTCCTGGTTGAATAGTCTGGGATCCCAAATGTTGATACAGTGTTCCTTTATCATCCCCACCACACCTCACTGGGTTTATTTTACACTTCCTCCCATATATCTCACTCCAGTATGTTGTTATGGCAATGTGCAGATTTGGGACCAGACCCTCAAGTACTTTCCAGGTACAGTGGTACCTTGATTTACGAGTGCCTCAACTTACGAGTTTTCTGAGTTACGAGCCGTCAATCTGTCAATTTTTTGCTTTGAGTTGCGAGCCAAAATCTGAAATATGAGCAAGCTTCAGATACGCTGCCACTAACTGGCGCAGTGAATGCAACAACATCTGCCCAGCATCCCAGCATTTTGTGCTTTTTGTGCAGTTATTTTACCAAATTTCTTTTTTCTAACCATGGGTCCTACGAAAGTACAGTGGTCCCTCGATAATCGTCGGGCTCGATAGTCATCCTTTTCGGAAATCATCACATTATTTTCGTCCAAACATTGGCTCACAAATGGTCGGTTGACTCGCTAATCGTTGTTCATCCTGGACGCGTACTCACTGCTCTAAGCCGCCTTGGCCTCCCTTCCCAGCCAGTGTGCCATTGTTTACATAAGAACATAAGAATGTAGGAACACTGCAGAAGGCCTACTGGCCCATGCGAGGCAGGTCCTTATCAAAACGACCTCTACCTAAAGCTACCCAAGAAATAACTCCCGTACCCAATGACACCATTCAAACCCAGCCCCTCCCACTCATATACTTGTCCAGTCTCTTCTTAAAGCTACCCAAGGTCCTAGCCTCTATCACCCCACTGGGAAGACTGTTCCACGCATCTACAACTCTGTTAGAAAACCAGTACTTACCTATGTCCTTTCTAAATCTAAATTTATCCAACTTAAATCCATTATTTCTGGTTCTTACCTGGTTCGACACCCTCAGTACTTTATTAATATCTCCCTTGTTTATGCCCGTCATCCACTTACACACTTCAATGATATCTCCCCTCATTCTACGCCTCTCCAGAGAGTGGAGATTTAAGGCTTTAAGTCTATCTTCATTTCTCTTTACCCTTCCTGCTCATTTCTGTTTTTCTACTTTTATATATTTATTTATTTATTTAGTAATTTGAGCATACATACAGAGGTACAAAAAAATACAGGTAAGAGCAGCATGCCAAAGCATGCTGCTCTTACGGGCAGGCTTAAAATTAACTTAAGACTAACTAAGCAATGATGTAATCAGTGATAAAACATTATTGTAAACAGATAACAATTAAGCACAAATGAGTATTACAAAGACAGGTCATATGGTTGCATGCATTGCTGTACATTCAGTCGAATGGAGTATTCTGTTAGGTAGTGAATTTAAAAAATAACAAAGTTAGATTGGGTCCTAGGTTTAACATTTATGTGATATAATTGTGAGAAACATTTAAGATATACAATTTATAAGGTTCAGTTATTCAGTATTTATTTGGTTTTGGGTGAGTAAGTGATCTTTGAGAAGAGACTTGAATTTATAAACAGGTAGTGTTTCTTTTATATTTACAGGTAATGAATTCCAGATTTTAGGGCCTTTTATGTGTATTGAGTTTTTGCATAGCGTGAGATGGACACGAGGAACATCAAAGAGTGATCTGTGCCTTGTGTTATGGTCATGTGTTCTGTTGAGGTTGGCAAGGAGATGTTTGAGGGGAGGGTTAATATCAGAATTAAGTGTTCTATGTATGTAATAGGTGCAGTAATAAGTATGGATGTTTTGTATGGTGAGTAGGTTTAGTGTTTTGAATATTGGTGGAGTGTGCTGCCTGTAGTAGGAATTTGTTATCATTCTGACTGCAGCCTTTTGTTGGGTAATTAGTGGTCTGAGATGGTTAATTGTTGTTGAGCCCCATGCACAAATTCCATAGGTGAGACAGGGGTAAATAAGAGAGTGATATAGGGCCAGGAGGGCTGACTGTGGAACATAGTACCGTATCTTCGATAGTATGCCTACGGTCTTGGAAATTTTCTTAGAAATTTGTTGTGTATGTGTATGAAATTTGAGTCTATTATCAAGGTGGATTCCTAAGAATTTTCCCTCTGTTAGCTTTGTGATAGGTGATCCGTTTATCATTATGTTAAGAGGGACATCTGTAGCTCTGTAACCAAAGTGAATGAAGTAGGTTTTGTCAATGTTTAGTGTAAGTTTGTTAGTCCTCATACAGGTAGATATTTTCTGTAATTCGGTATTTACAGTATTGGCTAGCGTGACTGGGCTCGGGTGAGAGAAGACGTATGTAGTGTCATCTGCAAATAGTGTGGGTTTGAGTAATTGTGATGCATTTGGTAGGTCATTTATGTACAGGAGAAAGAGAAGAGGGCCAAGGACACTTCCCTGTGGGACACCAACTGTAATTGGTTGTGCGGAAGAGTTTGCCCCATTTGCATACACATATTGGCTTCTGTTGCTGAGGTATGACTTGAGGTAGTTGAGGGAGTGCCCTCTTATACCATAGTGTGACAATTTTATGTGGAGCAAGTCATGGTCAACTGTATCAAAAGCTTTACGTAAGTCAATGAAGATCCCCAGTGGGACTTCTTTTTTCTCTATTGCAGTGTATATATGTTCTAGCATGTGTATAATAGCATCATTAGTATTTTTATTAGGCCTGAATCCAAATTGGCAGGGGTTGAGTATGTTTTGGGAGATGAGGTAGGAGTAGATTCGTTTATGAATTAATTTTTCGAAGATTTTTGAGAGAGGGTGTAAGTTGGATACTGGCCTATAGTTATTCAACTCTGTTTGGTCTCCTCCTTCATGGATCGGGGTGACCCTTGTTATTTTGAGAACTGCAGGGAAGGTGGAGGATTCAATGGATTTGTTAAAGAGTGTTGCAATGATTGGTGATAGCACTTGTGACACTTTTTTGTATATAAAGGGTGGTAAGGTATTTAAATCTCCTGCCTTATTTTTTAGTGCGTTGATAATAAGGGAAACTTCATATGGGTTAGTCAGAGCTAGGAACAGTGTGTTCGGGTAGTTGCCACCATTTGGTGGGGTATCTGAGCTTGGGATTTTATTGGCAAGGTTTTGTCCTATAGTGGAGAAGAAATCATTGAGTCTGTTTGCTGTTTCTGTTGGTGGGAGTTGGAGTTCATCTGATTTTGCTAATTTTATTTCGTTATTTCGTGATAACTTTTTTCTTCCTAGAATTTCTGATAGGGTTTTCCAGGTCTTTTTTATATCACCTCGTAAGTTGGATAATCTGTTCTCATAACACAATTTTTTTGCCCTTCTTATCAGGCTGGTTAGGATTGACGAGTAACGTTTTGTTTGGTCTCTGGTTATGTGACCCATTCTGTACTGTTTTTCATATCGGTGTTTTGTATTTATGGATTTGCGAATGCTGGGTGTTAGCCAGGGACTGTTCAGTCTCTTAGCTGCCATCTGTTTAGTTTTTTTAGGGCAGTGCTTGTTATAGAGGTATTGGGTCTTTTTTAGAAAATTATTAATACATTCGTCAATATCTGTATAGATTTCTAGCTCAGTGTGCCAGTCAATGTTTGTTACTGCTGTTGTGAAGTTATTAATGGTTGCCTCATTGTGAAGTCTGAAGGTGACTTTAGTAGTGTCTTGGGGTAATTTACCAAGAGTTGTTATGAGGAAAGTAGGGTAGTGGTCTGTGGTATTATCTGTAATTATGCCTGATTTTAAAGGGGATATGGTGTTGGTCCAGATGTGGTCAAGTAGGGAAACACTAGTCTCTGTAACTCTTGTAGGTTTTGTTACTGTTGGTAGGAACATGCAGTTACTCATTGTGTTTGTGAATTCAGTAATGTGTGGGTCCTGGTCTTGCAGGAGATTTATATTGAAGTCACCTGAGAGTAGTAAGTGATCTTTGTTCATGCGTGCATCAGTTATCATACTTCCTAGGTTTTGACTAAATTGGCTAATGTTTGACTGTGGAACTCTATAGATGTTTATCAATGTGAGAGGTTTTTGTAGGTATTTGGATTTGAATTTAGCTATTATATATTCCCCATGTTCATCCCTTGTGCAAGTATTAGTGATACATTCTAGTTGGTCTGAGTAGTATATAGCTGTGCCACCCCCTTGTTGGTCTGGCCTACAGTTGTGTATGGCTGTGTAACCAGGAATGACATAGACATCTGTAGTATCAGGCTTTAGCCAGGTTTCAGTTAGTGTAATGATGGACATATTGGCATGCAAGGAATTTAGTAATGCTATGAGGTCATCGTAATGCTTGCTTAAAGATCTGATATTGTAGTTAAAGACAGTTATGTTGTTGTTGGCTCTGAGGAGTGCCTTTGATTGTTCTGCTGTGTAGTAATTACAGTAACTGTTTGATTCATTTAAGTCCTTATCACCTAGTGTCACTGGCTTTTCAATATCTACCTCGTTCTGCTTATTACTAGTTCCCCTACAACTCATAATATTACTACACTGGGACTTCACTGTTTTCCTGCCAAAACCCATACCACTAACTATTCCTAGTTTAAAGTCCTAACAGCTCCCTCCACTGCAGTTGCCAGTGCCCCCACCCCAGACCTAGATAAGTGAACCCCAACCCTGGCATACATGTCATTTCTGCCATAGAAGAGGTCCCAGTTGTCAATGAATGTTACTGCATTTTCCTTACAGTATTTGTCCAGCCAGCAATTGACACCAATTGCCCTGGAAAACCATTCATTTCCAACTCCTCTCCTTGGCAAAATACCACATATGACAGAGTTCCCACCCTTCCTCCTAATTATTTCTATTGCTGACCTGTACCTGCTAATCAGGTCTTCACTCCTACGTCTGCCAACATCGTTGCCTCCAGCACTGAGACAGATAATAGGATTGCTCCCATTACCTCTCATGATGTCATCCAGATGGCTAACAATATCCTCCATCCCAGTCCCAAGAAAGCAAACCCTCTGTCTCCTACTCCTGTCCTTCAAGCAGAACGCCCTATCCATATACCTAACTTGGCTATCCCTAACAACAACAATATTCTTACCTTCCTTGGTGTCGTTCGTCGTGACGTTCCCAGTAAGTGACGGTCCCCTCACTTGTTCATACGGAATATTTCATAATATTCCATTCATTTTAGTGCTTGCAAGTGCTAAATAAACTACCATGGCTCCAAAGAAAGCTTCTAGTGCCAAGCCTTTGGTAAAGAAGGTGAGAAATACAATTGAATTTAAGAAAAACATCATTGAACAATACGAAAGTGGCGTACGTGTGGCTGAACTGGCCAGGATGTATAACAAACCCCATACAACCATATCTTCCATCATGGCAAAGAAAAAGGAAATCAAGGAAGCTGTTGTTGCTTGGAAAAAACTGTGGCCAGATTGTGTCCACAAGAGGGAATTTGAAGGGTTTGTGGCTGACCCTGATGAGCCTATGTCAGTTGTGAAATCTATTGTGGCATTGGGGAGTTCAATGGGGTTGGATGTGAGTTTGGAGGATATGGAAGAGTTGGTGGAGGACCACAACGAAGAGCTAACCACTGAGGAGCTGCAAGAACTTCAGCAGGAACAGCAACAGATCGCAGCTCAGAATCTCGCCGCAGAGGAGGAGGAAGAGATGGAAGAAGGTGCCTTCTTCAAAAATTAAGGAGATTGTTGAAATGTGGGGTAGGATGGAAAGACTTATGGAGAAACATCACCCTGAGAAGGATGTTGCAAGCCATATCGGCAACTTGTACAGTGACAGAGTCTTGGCCCATTATATGGAAGTTTTAAAGAGACGCCAGAAACAGAGCTCTCTGGACACTTTTTTTTGCGAAACAGGACTCCAGTGACTCTCAAGCTGGCCCTAGTGGCATTAAGAAACAGAGAAGAGAAGTATGTAACCCCAGAAAAGGACTTGGTACCTGAGGTGTTGATGGAAGGGGATTCCCCTTCCAAACAGTAACTAATCCAATCTCTCTCCTCCTCCAGTCTTCCATACACTAAGAAACCCCAATAAAAATAAGTGTTATGCTGTTAATGTTTCATTCATCATGTCCCATTGTATTGTTTATGTACTACATCTATATTTAATGTAAAAATTTTTTTTGTTTTAATACTTCTGGGTGTCAGGAACGGATTAATTGTATCTACATTATTTCTTATGGGGAAAATTGATTCGAAAATCGTCTATTTCGATAATCGTCGCACTTCCAGGAACAGATTAATGACGATAAACAAGGGACCACTGTAAGTGCAAAGGACAGTGATGAGAAGAAGAGGATCATGTCCATTAAATTAAAGCACGAAATCAAAGAAAAACACAAGATAATCGCTCGTTTCAGTGTTTTCCTTATGAAACTAGTGACCTAGTGTAGTTAGCCTCACAAACACTCCATTTTCTCTTATAATAAGACCTCAGAAGGCAGAATGGGTCAAATAACTAGAGACCAGTCTAAACGTTACTTGTCAGCTCTTACCAGCCTGATAAGAAGATCTAAAAAATTGTATTATGAAAACAGATTACATAACATCAAAGGTGATATGAAAAAGACCTGGAAAACCCTATCTGAAATTCTTGGAACTAAAAAGCTATCCAAAAACAAAACAATCAAATTAACAAAATCAGACAAACCCCTACTCCCACCAACTGAAACAGCAAACAGACTCAATGTTTTTTTCTCCACCATAGGAAATAACCTAGCGAGCAAAATCCCAAACTCAAACACCCGTCCATCAGACTACCTCACGAGCACCTACCCGAATACACTATTCCTAGCTTCAACCAACCCAATAGAAGTCTCGCTCATCATCAACACCCTTATAAAGAAGGCAGGAGACATAAACATCTTGCCAACTTTTATGTACAAAAAAGCCTCTCAAGTATTGTCACCAATTATTGTAACACTCTTTAACAAATCCACTGAATCATCTACCTTCCCAACAATTCTCAAAATAGTGAGGGTCACTCCGATCCACAAAGGAGGTGACTAAGCTGACTTGAATAACTATATACCAATACCTAACTTACCACTGCTCTCTCTAAAATCTTTGAAAAATTAATTCACAGACAGATCTATTCCTACCTCGTCTCACACAACATACTAAACCGCTGTCAGTTTAGATTCAGGAATAATAAAAGCACAAATGAAGCTATCATACACATGCTAAAACTAATATATACTGCTCTCAAAAAGAAAAAAGTCCCGCTGGGAATTTTCACTGATTTACGTAACGCTTTTGATACAGTTGACCATGAACTGCTGTACATTAAATTAAATTAACACACTATGGTGTAAGAGGCCACTCCCTCAACTACCTAAAATCATACCTTAGTAACAGAAGCCAATATGTGTACACAAATGGTGCAAACTCTTCCACTCAACCAATCACAGTAGGAGTCCAACAGGGAAGTGTCCTTGGACCACTCCTCTTTCTCATCTACATCAATGACCTACTGAACGCATCACAGCTAATCAAACCCATATTTGCAGATGACACTACATACATCTCATACCCAAACCCAGTCATACTCACCGACACTGTCAATGCCAAATTGCAGAAAATACCTGCCTGGATGATGACTAATAAACTTACCCTGAATACTGATAAAACCTATTTCATTCAGTTTAGAAACAAAGCTACCTATGACTGCTGCACCTCTCCTCCCAACGGTTTATAAGCTCCTTCTCAGCACGTATGCCGTATTCTGCTCAAGATTGATGGACTGACCACATCGACTCAAGGTTGAGGGACTGATTACCTCATTCTCCTCCTGTTCTTCAAGATTCTCCTTTGTATGGACTGATGAAGCCACTGTGTGGCGAAACGTTTCCTCAATAAAGATACCCAAGAGTTGCACATGTGTCTAATTTATCAACATGTCGGTTCTCTGAACCATTCATCTACAAACCTGTCAGATACTGCAACTTCTTGGGATCTTAATACTTGGGAATTCTTCGCTTGCCTAATTCTTGGGCACGACCTACTTCCACATTGAACAAATGTGACACTACCTATGACTGCTGCACCTCTCCTCCCAACGGTTTATAACCCCCTTCTCAGCACGTATGCCGTATTCTGCTCAAGATTGATGGACTGACCACATCGACTCAAGGTTGAGGGACTGATTACCTCATTCTCCTCCTGTTCTTCAAGATTCTCCTTTGTATGGACTGATGAAGCCACTGTGTGGTGAAACGTTTCCTCAATAAAGATACCCAAGAGTTGCACATGTGTCTAATTTAACAAACAAAGCTGCAAATGTTCCACTTAACATGACGCTAAACGGATCACCCGTCACAAGACTCGCAGAGGAAAAATTCCTAGGAATCCACCTTGACAGTAGCCTCAAGTTCCAGAGACATACAACAAATCACCAAGAAAATCTCTAAGACTGTAGGCATACTATCAAAGATATGGTACTATGTTTCACAATCAGCTCTCCTTACACTGTATCATTCACTCATATACCCTTATCTCACATATGGAATTTGTGCATGGGGATCAACAACATTAAATCACCAAAGACCACTAATAACCCAGCAAAAGGCAGCAGTCAGAATGATAAATTCCCACTCCCAACAGCATATTCCACCAATTTTCAAAAGTCTATATCTGCTCACCATTAACCCTTAAACTGTTCAAATGTAGGTCTACATTTTTTCAACATTTGAAAGTATGTAAAAAAGTAGATCATCTTTTTTTTTTTTTTTTACATTTGAAAATGTGTAAGAAAACTTTGATCTACTTTTTTTTGTTATATTTGAAAATGTGTAAAAAAACGTAGATCTACTTTTGGAGCACTACGCATGTGAACGTAAATTTGTTTGGACAGTTTAACCCTTTTGGGGTCCGTCCCATAGATCTACGGCTTCACGTTCAGTGTCCAAAATGTAGATCTACGCCAAAATTCTAGCGCCGTCAAATTTAGCACAAAAACGCTCACAGGCCTACACGTGAGAGAACAGGCCTGCGTGGTGGGCGTGCGCCATAAAAAAAATCTAGGCGCCCGCATAGCATTGTGGGAACGCCAGCTCAGTTACCCTTGTTCACCATGCCTCGTCGCAAAGCAGCTCTCACTCCAAGGAAAATTGGGACTCTCCTCTTCCTATCTGATAGTTCTGACAGTGATGGAAGTGGAAATGAAGACGAATTCTTTGGCTTTGATCAGTTAGTGACCGAAAGGAATGACCAGGATATCAATAATAGTGCAGAAAACCCTGATGATCCTCAACCTTCTACCTCCAGTGTGGGCACTCCTCAGTCACAGTCAGTTGTACCTCAACGCAAGAGAAAACTATTATTTTCGCGTGGCCAGGCCTCTGACTTCAGTAATGATGATGATAGTGATGTGGATTGTGATTTTATTGTTCTTGACGATCATTCGACTAGTGATAGTGAGGAAACATATTCACCAGTGAAGCGTTGGTATGTATGCCACCGCATGCGCTCGGGTAGTGTACCCTATGCCGTGCCCAGGGGACGGAGTACATCCCATGGCCCTACACCAGGTATAGACAGTGATAGCCACAGGATAATGTGGCTACACTTGGCATGGATAGACCACAGGAATCAGTAGATGGTGGTAGTGGTGACGGTAGTGCCACGGCCATGCGTGACTCACCAGCCCAGGCTGGGACCCACGCTGCTGACTCCTCAGTTCAAGGACAAAGCGGAGCGTCAGCCACCAGCCCACCACAACCACAACCACCCGCACAACCAGCCTATGATGTCCAGTATCCACCAGCAAACCGTATCTGGGATTGGCAGCAAAATCCCAATTTTGTTCCCAAGCCCCACCACTTTGATGACTCTCAAAGTGGAATTCTACCTACTTGTCCCCTTGGAACCACGGCCAATGAACTGGAACGGTGGAAAGAGACAACTGTTGCAGAAATGTATTTGTTTTTTGCAACAATAATGCTTATACCTCATGTCTATAAGCATAATATAAAAGCATACTGGTCCACAGATCGGCTAATTTCTACCCCGGTCTTCAGTGAAATCATCCCAGTGAACAGGTTTATCTTACTGTTACGTATGTTGCGCTTCTCTGACAAAACCAGGCCTGACAGAAGTGACAGGTTATACAAGATTAGAAATGTTTTTATGTATCTCAAACAAAAGTTCAGCATGTACTTTTATCCATTCAAGAATCTTGTAATTGACGAGTCTTTGATTTTGTTCAAAGGTAGACTGTCATTCAAGCAGTATATACCGAGCAAGAGGAAACGCTCTGGTATAAAACTGTTTGTACTCTGTGACTGTGACAGTGGCCTGGTATTGGATATTGTTGTATACACGGGAAGTAAAACATTGAAAGATACCAAGATGTTATTGGGTATCTCAGGTGACGTAGTGAGAAGCATGATGGCACCTTATCTTGGTAAGGGGCATACATTATATACCGATAACTGGTACACAAGCCCATTACTCAGTGATTTCTTGCAAGTGAACAAGACAGATGTGTGTGGCACAGTGTGTTCTAATTGTAAACACATGCCCAGGCTCAATGCAGGTGCTCGTGGTGATGACGTGCAGGTGTTTACTGCCAATGACATCATGGCATTACGGTGGCATGACAAATGAGATGTCACAATGTTGACAACCATTCACCGTAACAAAATGCAAGACAGTGGCAAAGTTGATCGAGTGACTAATGAACGTGTTTGAAAACCAGTGACAGTGATTGATTATACACAAAACATGCGCTTGGCTGACAAATGTGACATGCAGATTGACTTTGTTGATTGTGTTCGTAAAAGTTACAAGTGGTACATGAAACTCTTCTTTCATCTCATGGACATTTCAATGCTCAATGCATATAATATGTATCAAATAAAGACTGGCAACAGACCACTGTATGGTGAATTTTGTTTATCTGTTGTCAGACAACTCGTAATGAAGTACCAGGTAACAACACCTGCTATACAACAAGGTCCTCGAACTCCTCAGGATATACCCAAGCGTTTGAGGGAAGGTGATCATTTCATAATACAGCTTCCTTCAACTCAGAAGAAATTTGCTCAGAAGAGATGTGTTGTCTGTGCACAAACAAAACGACGGCAACAAAGATGCAAAGGCACTCGGTTTATGTGTGAGGAATGTAAGGTACCTCTGTGCATGGCGCCTTGTTTCAAGGAGTTCCACAAGCTCCAGCAGTTTTAAAACCATGTCCAGTGATTGTAAATATGTAAATATATGATAGAACATTAGTATTATACAAGATTTGTGCATGTTTATTGTAATAAACAAAAGTGGTAAACAATATGATAATAACTTTAGTGCGGTTATTGTGTTCAATACAGCTAGTTTATATATATACATTATATACACCTGTAATTGTTTTACATGATGGTAGGATTGCTGGTGTCCTTTTTTCTGTCTCATGAACATGCAAGATTTCAGGTACGTCTTGCTACTTCTACTTACACTTAGGTCACACTACACATACATGTACAAGCACATATATACACACCCCTCTGGGTTTTCTTCTATTTTCTTTCTAGTTCTTATTCTTGTTTATTTCCTCTTATCTCCATGGGGAAGTGGAACAGAATTCTTCCTCCGTAAGCCATGCGTGTTGTAAGAGGCGACTAAAATGCCGGGAGCAAGGGGCTAGTAACCTCTTCTCCTGTATATATTACTAAATGTAAAAGGAGAAACTTTCGTTTTTCCTTTTGGGCCACCCCGCCTCGGTGGGATACGGCCGGTGTGTTGAAAGAAAGATACACTATTGGTCTCTCAGGCCCCAAATGTTAGTAGGAAAAGAAAAAAATTAGAAAAGAAAAGAAAAAACTACAAAAAACGTTAAATAAAGTAATACGCGTATGTGGAAATCGTCGATGTTGCCGCCACCACGTCATTTTGGGTCAACTTCTTGGCACTGTATCTCGGTAAGTACTGATCAGAAAAATTTTTTTTTGTCTTATTACCTTCACAAAAATATACTCTTTAATTCCGTAAGAAATTTTTTTTTTTTTTTTTTTTTTCAAAATTTCTTGGGACACTGGAGCACCACTTCAGATTTTGGCCTTGGACCCTGAAGGGGTTAAGGGTTAAGAATATCCATACTTATGCATGTGCCTACTACATACACAGAACAATACACACAACCATAAACCCTCCTCTCAAAAAACTTCTCCTCACCAACCTTAACCCTTAGACTGTCGTGGCCGTATATATACGTCTTACGAGGTACTGTGTTTGACGTATATAGCGGACCCGCGACCAGCAATGGCATCGATTAATGATAAATCTGACTAGCGATACATTTTAACGCAAAAATTTTGCCTCAACTAGCGCTTAAAAACCTGACCAGCACTATTCGTTCCGTGCCATACGCGTCCACTTTGGCCTGAGCGCGCCTCACTTGTCCCTTGGGTGCCAGTGTTTACAAGCCAGCCAGCCACCGCGGTCGCTTCCAAACACACAACAACTAGAACATTTCATATTACCACAGCCTTTTTAGTGATTGCACCTGCAAAATAAGTCACCATGGGCCCCAAGAAAGCTTCTAGTGCCAACCCTACAGCAAAAAGGGTGAGAATTACTATGGAGATGAAGAAAGAGATCATTGCTAAGTATGAAAGTGGAGTGCGTGTCTCGGAGCTGGTCAGGTTGTATAATAAACCCCAATCAACCATCGCTACTATTGTGGGCAAGAAAACGGCAATCAAGGAAGCTGTTCTTGCCAAAGGTGCAACTATGTTTTCGAAACTGAGATTGCAAGTGATAGAAGATGTTGAGAGACTGTTATTGGTGTGGATAAACGAGAAACAGATAGCAGGAGACAGCATCTCTCAAGCGATCATATGTGAAAAGGCTAGGAAGATGCATGACGATTTAATTACAAAAATGCCAGCAACTAGTGATGTGAGTGAATTTAAGGCCAGAAAAGGTTGGTTTGAGAGATTTAAGAAGCGTAGTGGCATTCATAGTGTGATAAGGCATGGTGAGGCTGCCAGTTCGGACCACAAATTGGCTGAAAAATATGTGCAGGACTTCAAGGAGTACATAGACAGTGAAGGACTGAAACCTGAACAAGTGTTTAATTGTGACGAAACAGGCCTGTTTTGGAAGAAAATGCCAAGCAGGACGTACATTACTCAGGAGGAAAAGGCACTCCCAGGACATAAGCCTATGAAAGACAGGCTTACTCTGTTGATGTGTGCCAATGCTAGTGGTGATTGCAAAGTGAAGCCTTTATTGGTGTATCACTCTGAAACTCCCAGAGTGTTCAGGAAAAACAATGTCCTCAAGGCTAATTTGTGTGTGCTGTGGAGGGCAAACAGTAAGGCATGGGTCACTAGGGACTTTTTCTATGACTGGTTACACCATGCATTTGCCCCCAATGTGAAAAATTACCTAATTGAAAAGAAATTAGACCTTAAGTGCCTCCTGGAATTAGACAATGCCCCTGGTCATCCTTCAGACTTGGCAGAGCAACTTTCTAGGGACATGAGCTTCATTAAGGTGAAGTTTTTGCCTCCTAATACCACTCCTCTCCTGCAGCCCATGGACCAGCAGGTTATTTCCAACTTTAAGAAACTGTACACAAAAGCTATGTTTGAAAGGTGCTTTGTAGTGACCTCAGAAACTCAAATGACTCTAAGAGAGTTTTGGAAAGATCATTTTACCATCCTCAATTGTGTAAACATTATAGGTAAGGCTTGGGAGGAAGTGACTAAGAGGACATTGAACTCTGCTTGGAAAAAACTGTGGCCAGAATGTGTAGACAAAAGGGATTTTGAAAGGTTTGAGGCTAACCCTGAGAATCCTATGCCAGTTGAGGAATCCATTGTGGCATTGGGGAAGTCCTTGGGGTTGGAGGTTAGTGGGGAGGATGTGGAAGAGTTGGTGGTGGAGGAAAGTGAAGAACTAACCACTGATGAGCTGCTAGATCATCTTGAACAGCAAGAGGGCAGACCTGAGGAAACTGCTTCGGAGGAGGGGAGAGAGAAATTGAAGAAGTTGCCTACTTCTAAGATAAAGGAAATGTGTGCAAAGTGGCTTGAAGTGCAAACCTTTTTTGATGAAAATCACCCTGACACAGCTACTGCAAGCCGTGATGGCAACCTGTACACTGACAATGTTTTATTTATTTATTTATTTATTTATTTATTTATTTCCAATTTGTGCACACATACAGAGGTACAAAAAAAATACAGATAAGAGCAGTATGCCAAAGCCACTTATACTATGCATAGCATTACGGGCTGGCTTAAAATTAACTTAAGATTAACTAAGCAATGATTATTATTATTATTATAATCAAAAAGAAGCGCTAAGCCACAAGGACTATACAGCGCTGCTACTAAGCAATGATGAAATCAGTGATAAAACATTAATGTAAACAGATAACTTTAGGAAAGTCATAAAGGAACGAGAGGTACAGGTATCTATGGACAAATATGTTGTGCGACAGAAGTCCAGTGACTCTGAAGCTGGTCCTAGTGGCATTAAAAGAAGAAGGGAAGTAACCCCAGAAAAAGACTTGCTCCCTCAAGTGCTAATTGAAGGGGATTCCCCTTCTAAACAGTAAGAAGATAACGCTCTCCCCTCCTCCCATCCCATCAATCATCACCAGATCTTCAGTAAAGGTAAGTGTCATGTAACTGTGCATGTAATCTTCAGTTTGTGTGTATTAAAATTAATATTTCATGTGGTAAAATTTTTTTTTTTTTCAATACTTTTGGGTGTCTTGCACGGATTAATTTGATTTCCATTATTTCTTACGGGGAAAATTAACTTGACTAACGATAATTTTGACTAACGATGAGCTCTCAGGAACGGATTAATATCGCTGGTTGAGGGTCCACTGTATACTCATAAATTCTAGTGGCTTCAAATCAAGCAGGAGAAAGCTGGTAGGCCCACATGTGAGAGAATGGGTCTGTGGTCAGTGTGCACCATATAAAAAAAAATCCTGGAGCATGCAGTGCATAATGAGAAAAAAAAACTCTGACCGTTTTTTTTAATTAAAATGCTGACTTTGTGGTCTATTTTCGTATAGTATTTATTGTTGTATTCTCGTTTTCTTGGTCTCATTTCATAGAATGGAAAACATATTATAGAAATAGAGGTGATTTTGACTGATTTTGCTATAAAAAGAACCTGGAAATGGAGCACAAAGTACGGGAAATGTTTGATTTTTGCCAATGTTCAAAAGTAAACAAATGATGTCATTGTCCAATAAATGTCCAAATAGCCATTCTAATATGCAGTCATGAATGGGTTGATGTAATTTTTACAATTATTGCAGTATTGCAGTAGTCTGCATAACAGTAAATCTTCTATTTTTTGTGTGAATAAAAATTCAAAATAGAAAGCAAGAGTAATATCAGAGGGGCCTGGAGACATGACTGATGAATAAAGAAAATGTTATTTTAGAGCCAGGAATGTCTGCACTGTTCATTCTGGTCCTTATTTTGAAATTGTCATATTTTTTAATTTTCATGAAATTAGCCAAATTGCAAATTTCTGACCATGTTATTGGGTAGTTGAAATCGGCAAATGGGAAGTTTCGTGTACTCAATCAATAGAAAAAATGGAGTTCTGAAGAAATAGCTATGAGTTTGGTTGACTGGAATAGTGGAATTAACCAAAAATAGGGCTCAAAGTGGGCGAAATCGCCGATTTGTAAATATCGCTGAGGTCGCTAACTTCGCGAGAGCGTAATTCCGTTAGTTTTCCATCAAATTTCGTTTTTTTGGTGTCTTTACAATCGCAAAAAGATTCTCTATCATTTCATATGAAAAAATAATTTTTTTTTTTTTTTTTAAATTTCGTGACACCAGGAGACACCTCAGGATTGGGGGTTGCGACAGTCAAGGGGTTAACAGGACACGCGACCAAACACAAGACAAAGATCTCTTTTTGATGTATCCTGTGTCCATATCACACAGTAAAAACTCTATGCACTTAACCCTTTGAGGGTTTCGGATGTACTAATACAGATTATGCGCAGGGTTTTTTGACGTACTAGTACGCATAAATTCTAGCGCCATCAAATCTCGCGGGAAAAGGCTGGTAGGCCTAGATGTGAGAGAATGGGTCTGTGTGGTCGGTGTGTGTGTGGTAGAAAAAAAATCTGGGACCCAGTGGTGCATTGTGGGAATGCCATTTTAGTACACAATGTCCACCATGCCTCGCGGTAAGAAGTTCCTCACTCCTCAGCGAACTGGGACACTTTTGTTCCCCAGTGACAGTTCTAATACAGATGGAAGTGCCAGTGAAGATGAGTTTCAAGGTTTTGGCGAGGTTTTGACCGAAACTAATGACCATAATATCAGTAACAGTGAGGAAAACCCAGACGACCCTCAGCCTTCCACCTCTGGTGCTGGGCCGTCTTGTTCACGTTCAGTTGTACCAGAATCAAAGAGGAAACTCCTATTTTCCCAAATCCCAGACTCAGATGTGAGCATTTGTGATGCTAGTGATAGTGATTATGAACTACAAGCTCTTGAAAAAAGCTCCAGTAGTGATAGTGAAGTGGAATATTCCCCAGTGAAGCGTCAGTATATACGACGATATATGCGCTCTGGTAGTGTGCCATATGCTATTCCAAGGGGAAGGAGTACATCTCAGAGTACATCCCGTGGCTGTACAACAGGAACAGACAGTGAAAATGACGATGATAGTGTTGCAATTGGGATGGAAAATGTGCATGGTGGTGGTAGTGGTGGTGACGGCCGAGAGGCACCAGCAGTGGGCCATGCTGCCACCCATGCCGCTGCCTCAGCTAATCTACAACAAAGGCCACCATCCCCCACCCACCCACCACACCAGCCCCCACAACCACAACCTCCACAACCACAACCACCTGTCATTGTCCAGTACCCACCAGCAGACCGCACCTGGGATTGGCAGGAAGCTGTCAATTTTGTTCCAAATGCCCACCAGTTTGATGACAGCCAAAGTGGAATACGGCCATCTTGTACACTTGGGAACAATGCCACTGAACTGGAATGTTTAGAGTTATTCTTTGACGAACCCCTGATGGAAAGTATTGTCATGGAAAGCAACACATTCTACGAGTACACCATGGCAATCACAATACAGTGGACCCTCGGTTAACGATATTTTTTCACTCCAGAAGTATGTTCAGGTGCCAGTACTGACCGAATTTGTTCCCATAAGAAATATTGTGAAGTAGATTAGTCCATTTCAGATCCCCAAACATACACGTACAAACGCACTTACATAAATACACTTACATAACTGGTCGCATTCGGAGGTAATCGTTATGCGGGGGTCCACTATACTTTCATCAAAATCACGTCTACACCAGTGGAAGGAGGCAACTGTGGAAGAGATGTATTTTTCTTTGCCACAATAATGCTTATGCCACGTGTGTATAAGCACAAAGTGAAATCATACTGGTCAACAGACCGCCTGATTGCAACCCCAGGTTTCAGTGATATAATGCCAGTGAATCGATTTGTGCTAATGTTACATATGCTTCACTTCTCAGACAAAACCAGGCCTGACAGAAACGACAGGTTATATAAGATAAGGCATGTGTTTGTGTATCTGAAAGAGAAATTCAATATGTATTTTTATCCCTTCAGGAAGCTTGTAATTGACGAATCTTTGATTCTGTTCAAAGGAAGACTCTCTTTCAAGCAGTACATACCAAGCAAGAGGAAATGCTTTGGCATAAAGTTGTTTGTGCTTTGTGATTGTTACAGTGGTCTGGTATTGGATATTATTGTGTACACTGGAAGTTATACATTGCAAAATACCAGGAAGTTATTGGGCATCTCGGGTGATGTGGTTAGAACAATGATAGAACCATACCTTGGTAAGGGGCATATATTATATACTGATAACTGGTACACAAGCCCCTCACTCAGTGATTTTTTGCGAGTGAACATGACAGATGTGTGTGGCACAGTGCATGTAAATCGGAAACACATGCCCAGGTTTGACGCTGGCACTCGTAGAGGTGAGGTGCAGGCGTTTGCTGCCAATGGCATCATGGCATTTCGGTGGCATGACAAATGAGATGTCACGCTGTTGTCATCAGTTCACCTTAATGAAATGGCAGACACTGGCAGGCACCATAAAGAGAGCAATGAACCCATTCTAAAACCTGCAGCTGTGATTGATTACACCTTCAATATGCGTTCAGTGGACAAATGTGACATGCAGATTGGGTTTGCTGATTGTGTTCGCAAGAGTTATAAGTGGTACATAAAACTCTTTTTCCATCTTCTGGACATTTCCATGCTCAATGCTTATAATATGTATAAGATGAGGACCAGAAACAAACCACAATATGGCGAATTCTGTTTGTCTGTCATCAGACAAATAGTATTCAAGTACCAAGGAAGAACACCTGCAATAGACCGCCCACCAAATTATCAACAACTACCTTCTCGTCTGAAGCATGGTGATCACTTCCTGGTAAAACTGCCTGTTACTGCTTTCAAGAAAAAGGCTCAGAAGAGGTGTTACGTCTGTGCACATACAAGGAAACGCCCACAACAATGCAGAGACTCGTTTTAAGTGTGAGGAATGTAAAACACCACTGTGCATGACACCATGTTTCAAAGACTTCCACAGGCTGCAGAACTTCTAGAAACATTCCCTGTGACTGTATATGTGTATATAAAATATAGAAAAATAGTAATAAGCAACATTTCATATCGTTTGTTTGTGTAAATATTTTTTAAAAACAAAACAATGACAACAGTGTTTACGCCTTTACTGTGTAGTACTGAAAAAGAAAAACTTACAAAATACTGATCATATTGGTCTCACAGGCCATAAAAGTTACTTGGAAAAAGAAAAATGAAAAAATAATAGAAATTAGTACATAAGAAAGTAAATAAAAGAATACCGGGAGACGGCAGTCGGCGATGTTGCCACATTGTCCCCCTTTTTCATCAACTTCACGCCTCCATATCTTGGTAAGTATTGATGGTAAAAATTTTTTGTTTAGCCTATAATATTTAAAAAAAAAAATATTTTTTCATAAGAAAAAATCATTTTTTTTTTTTTGAAATTTGGTCGACCCTGAGAACGAGTCTCTGACAGGACCTGTCGACCCTCAAAGGGTTAAAGGGCCCCAAAATATGGAATTCATTACCAGAAAATACTAAAGTAACCTGGTCTGAAAATCAATTTAAGACTCTTCTCAAAAGCCACTTAATCACCCTAGACTAAATGCTCAATACTCAGTATTCCCATAATGTAATTTTAATATGTATTTACTTTTGAACCTATTGTCCATTGTCGACAGGAATATAATTGAATCATGTTTCACAAAAAGCATTTTGGAATATATGAATATATCCTTTGGTTTATATAAATGTGATTCACTTATAATTAATAGATCTACTTCATAACTATGATAAATTTCTTTAGTGTTAAGTAGTCAGTAAGCCATTAAATTAAGTCAGCCCATAATGCCTAGGCATAATAGAGGCTCTCTTTGCATTGCAACCCATTATTGTAAATACGTAATGTGAAGAATTGAGACACATGCAACATGTTTTCAGTCCATCACTCTTGTGATGGACTGAACACATCGATTCCAGGCTGGGGGACTGATTACCTCAATCTCCTCCTCTCTTTACCCATTTCTACTTTGTATTGGACTGATGAAGCCACTGTGTGGCAAAACATTTCGTCAATAAAGATTCCCATATGCTGCATAAGTGTCTCAATTCTTCAACTTGTTTGTTTTCCAAACCATTTATCACACAAATACATAATCTCAATGTACTACACCTACCATCCGACTTACGACCGAGTTCGGTTCTGAGAAACCGGTCGTAAGTTGAAATGGTCGTAAGTCGAACTTTACTACTGAATATCAACAAAACATTTTTGCAATGACTTTATTTTATTGTTTTATTTTGGTATTTCACGTTTTACTTTACTTTTTATGCTGGTAGTACTGTATTTTATACTGTAAGGTTTAGGATAAACACTTTATACAACACAAATACAGTGGTCCCTCGTTTTTCGTAATTAATCCGTTCCTGGAGAAGCTACTATAAACGAAATTTACAATTTGCGAATCAATTTTCCCCATACGAAATAATATAAATACAATTAATCCATTCCTGACACCCAGAAGTATTAAAACCAAAAAATATTTTTCATGAAATATACATGTAGTACATAAACAATACAATGGGAAGTGATGAATGAAACATTAACAGCATAACACTTACCTTTATTGGAGATTCTTCTTAGTGTATGGGAGACTGGAGGAGGAGAGAGATTGGATTGTTTACAGTTTGGAAGGGGAATTCCCTTCCAGCAACACCTCAGGTACCAATTGCTTCTCTGGGGTTGCTTCTCTGTTTCTTAATGCCACTAGGACCACCTTGAGAGTCACTCTAGTCCTGTCTCGCAAAGTAACTGTGGAGAGAGCTCTGTTTCTGGCGTCTCTTTAACACTTCCCTAAAATGGCCGAAGACTTTGTCACTGTACATATTTCGCACCTTCTTTACCACAGGCTTGGCACTAGGAGCTTTCTTTGGAGCCATGGTAGCTTATTTAGTACTTGCAAGCACTATAATGAGTGGAATATTATGAAATATTTTGTAGGAGCACTTGAGGGGACCTTCACTCACTGGTAAACAATGCCAGACTGGCCAGGTAGGGAGGCCTCCCCGGCTCACACCGTGCGTACGCGTCCCAGACGAACTACTATTCGCGAGTCAACCTATGAAAAGCGAGTCCATGTTTATACGAAAATACCCCTATGATTGGTGAAATTTACGACTGCCGAGAACTACGAAAAGTGAGGGACCACTGTAGTTGTTTATTTCCCAGAAATTTGGCATAAAAAACACGGTCGTAAGTCGAGTGGTCATAAGTCGAGCAGGTCGTAAGTCAGATGGTAGGTGTACTTGCAAATAAATAAATAAATTTGAATTTTTGAACTTGAATTTGATATGGTCAAAGCAATAATTATTTTTACCTCGGGAGTGGCTGCCACCACTCATCACACAATGACATACCGTGGACCCCCGCATAACGATATTAATCCGTTCCTGAGAGCTCATTGTTATGCGAAATTATCGTTATGCGAATGAATTTTCCCCATAAGAAATAATGGAAATCAAATTAATCCGTGCAAGACACCCAAAAGTATGAAAAAAAAAATTTTACCACATGAAATATACATTTTCCTACACACAAAGAGAAGGATACATGCACAATAGTAGAGTAGTACATGCACAGTATATATTGTGCATGTACTACTCTACTAAATGAAGAATAAATGACGCTTACCTTTATTGAAGATGCAGCAATGACTGATGAGACACTGTGTCCTGGGAGTGCCTTTTCCTCCTGAGTACTGTAGGTCCTGTTTGGCATTTTCTTCCAGAACATGCCTTATCACACTGTGTATGCCACTACGATTCTTAAATCTCTCAAACCAACGTTTGCTGGCTTTAAATTCACCAATATGAGCACTAGTTCCAGGCGTTTTTCCCTGTTCACCTGGGTGTTAGTCGACTGGTGTGGGTTGCATCCTGGGAGACAAGATTAAGAACCCCAATGGAAATAAGTTAGACAGTCTTCGATGACACACTTTTTTGGGTTATCCTGGGTGGCTAACCTTCTGGGGTTAATTGTTTCTTGGTATTCTCAATAAGCCACACCAACAACGATGCTACAGCAGCAGCAGCAGCAGCAGCTGACAGTGCTACAGCAGCAGCAGCAGCAGCTGACAGTGCTACACCAGCAGAAGACGATGCTACAGCAGCAGCAGACGGTTCTACAGCAGCAGCAGCAGCAGACGGTACTACAGCAGCAGCAGCAGCAGCTGACAGTGGTACAGCAGCAGCAGCAGCTGACAGTGCTACAGCAGCAGTAGCAGCTGACAGTGCTACAGCAGCACCATCAGCTGACAGTGCTACAGCAGCAGCAGCAGCTGACAGTGCTACAGCAGCAGCAGACAATGCTACAGCAGCAGCAGATGGTACTACAACAGCAGCAGCAGATGACGGTGGTACAGCAGCAGCAGCAGCTGACGGTGGTACAGCAGCAGCAGCAGCTGACAGTGCTACAGCAGCAGCAGCAGCTGACAGTGCTACAGCAGCAGCAGCAGCAGCTGACAGTGCTACAGCAGCAGCAGACGATGCTACAGCAGCAGCAGACGATACTACAGCAGCAGCAGCAGCAGACAGTACTACAGCAGCAGCAGCAGCTGACAGTGGTACAGCAGCAGCAGCAGCTGACAGTGCTACAGCAGCAGCAGCAGCTGACAGTGCTACAGCAGCACCAGCAGCTGACAGTGCTACAGCAGCAGCAGCAGCTGACAGTGCTACAGCAGCAGCAGACAATGCTACAGCAGCAGCAGATGGTACTACAACAGCAGCAACAGCAGCAGCAGCAGCTGACAGTGGTACAGCAGCAGCAGCAGCAGCAGCTGACGGTGCTACAGCAGCAGCAGCAGCTGACAGTGCTACAGCAGCAGCAGCAGCTGACAGTGCTACAGCAGCAGCAGCAGCTGACAGTGCTACAGCAGCAGCAGACAATGCTACAGCAGCAGCAGATGGTACTACAACAGCAGCAGCAGCAGCAGCAGCAGCTGACGGTGGTACAGCAGCAGCAGCAGCTGACGGTGCTACAGCAGCAGCAGCAGCTGACAGTGCTACAGCAGCAGCAGCAGCTGACAGTGTAGCAGCAGCAGCAGCTGACAGTGCTACAGCAGCAGCAGACGATGCTACAGCAGCAGCAGACGATGCTACAGCAGCAGCAGACGGTACTACAGCAGCAGCAGCAGCAGACGGTACTACAGCAGCAGCAGCAGCTGACGGTGGTACAGCAGCAGCAGCAGCTGATGGTGGTACAGCAGCAGCTGACGGTGCTACAGCAGCAGCAGCTGACGGTGCTGCAGCAGCTGACGGTGCTACAGCAGCAGCAGCATCAGCAGTTGACCATGGTACCACAGTATTTCAATAATATTTCTCACCCTTTTTACCACAGGGTTGGCACTAGAAGCTTTCTTGGGGCCCATGGTCACTTATTTTGCAAATAAAATCACCAAAAACACTGTAATAATACGAAATGTTACGATTGTATGCTTGGATGTTACCGCGGAGGCTGGCTTGTAAACAATGCCACCGGCGGAACATGTGAGGCTGGCTCAGGCCGCACATTAGACGCATCTCGGGCGAACAGCATTGAGCGGGCTTTTTAGCGGTATGCGAGGCAAAATCTTAACAATAAAATGTATCAGTATGCGGATTTAACGTTATGTAAGGCCAACGGTATGGGGGGGTCCACTGTACTTTATTCATTCTAGAGTACATAATATGTACAGTGGACCCTCGACCGACGCTGGCATTGTCTAATGATAAAATCGCCTAACGATGCGTTTCTACGTAAAAATATTGGCTCGACCAACGGTGAAAAACTCGGGTAACAACATTCGTCACAAACGCATCCGCCTGTCTGTCCAGGCTGAAAGCGCCTCAGCTGCCCTGCATTCAGCTAGTGTGCCATTGTTTACAAGCCACTGCGGTCGGTTCCACATGTACCTGCGATACATTTTGTATTATTCCAGTGTTTTTAGTGCTTGTAACTGCTAAATAAGCCACCATGGGCCCCCAAAAAGCTTCTAGTGCCAGCCCTGCGGCAAAAAGGTGAGAATTACAATTGAATTGAAGAAAGAGATAATCACAAAGTATGAGAGTGAAGTATGTGCCTCCGAGCTGGCCAGGTTGTATAGCAAACCCCAATCAACCATTGCTACTATCTTGCCCTATCTTGCCAACAGAAAGGCAATCAAGGAAGCTGTTGTTGCAAAAGGTGCAAGTATGTTTTCGAAAGAGATCGCAAATACTCGAAGATGCTGAGAGACTGTTGTTGTTGTGGATAAACGAAAAACAAATATCAGGAGATAGCATTTCTCAGTCAATAATATGTGAAAAGGCAAGGCAGCTGCATGATGATTTAATTAAAAACATGCCTGCAACTAGTGGTGATGTTAGTGAACTGAAGGCCAGCAAAGGCTGGTTTGAAAGATTTAAGAATCGTAGTGGCATACACAGTGTTGTAAGGCATGGTAAGGCTGCCAGTTCAGACAAAAAGTGGCTGAAAAATATTTGCAGGAATTCAAGGAGTACATAGACACTGAAAAATTAAAACCCCAACAAGTGTTTAATTGTGATGAAACAGGCCTGTTTTGGAAGAAAATGCCAAACATCACCTACATTACACAGGAAAAAAAGCACTGCCAGGGGACAAGCCATGAAAGACAGGGTAACTCTCATGAGGATTGCAAAGTGAAGCCTCTACTCGTGTATCACTCTGAAACTCCCAGAGTGTTCAAGAAAAACAATGTCATCAAGGCTAAGTTGTGTGTGATGTGGAGGGCAAACAGTAAGGCATGGGTCACTAGGGACATTTTCTATGGTTTTATCAAGTGTTTGGTATTAGATAATGCTCCTGTTCATCCTTCAGACTTGCCAGAGTGAACTGTGGGGGACTTGAGCTTTATCAAAGTGAAATTCTTGCCTCCTAATACCACTCCTCTCCTCCAGCCCATGGACCAGCAGGTCATTTCAAATTTCAAAAATTGTACACCAAAGCAGTGTTTCAAAAGTGCTTTGAAGTGACCTCAGACACTCAACTGACCCTAAGAGACTTTTGGAAAGCTTACTCTAGTATCC
Organism: Cherax quadricarinatus; assembly: GCF_038502225.1. Classification (NCBI taxonomy): domain Eukaryota; kingdom Metazoa; phylum Arthropoda; class Malacostraca; order Decapoda; family Parastacidae; genus Cherax; species Cherax quadricarinatus. The sequence goes on from NC_091340.1 coordinate 16,825,955, forward strand.
TCAATTGCATAAACCTTATAAGTAATGCTTGGGAGGGAGTGACTAACAGGACCTTGAACTCTGCTTGGAGGAAATTGTGGCCACAATGTGTACAAGAGAGGGATTTTGAAGGGTTTGGGGCTAACCCTGAGAAGCCTATGCCAGTTGTGGAGTCTATGGTGTCATTGGGGAAGTCCATGGGGTTGGAGGTTAGTGGAGAGGATGTGGAAGAGTTGGTGGAGGACAACGATGAAGAACTAACCACTGATGAGCTGCAAGAGCATCTGCAACAGCAAGAGACCACAACTGAGGAAATTGCTTCAGAGGAAGGGAGAGATGGAGGAAGTTGCCTTCTTCAACGATTAAAGAAATTTGTGCAAAGTGGATAGACATGCAAACCTTTATGGATGAAAATCACCCTAACACAGCTATTGCAAGCTGTGCTAGTGACTTTTACAAGGACAATGTTGTGGCCCACTTTAGAAAAATCTTAAAGGAACGCCAGGTACAGAGCCCTATGGACAGATTTTTGGTGCGACAGAGGTCCAGTGACTGTCAAGTTGTTCTCAGTGGCATTAAAAAAAGAAAGGAACCCCAGAAAAGGACTTGCTACCTGAAGTCCTTATGGAAGGGAATTCCCCTTCCAAACAATAATACACCTCCATCTCCCCTTCTCCCATCTGATCACTCACCAATAAATCTTCAATAAAGGAAAGTGTCATTTATATTTCATGTAGTATTTATTGTGCATGTATCCTTGTTTTTCTGTGTAGGAAAATATATATTTCATGTGAATTTTTTTTTTTTCATACTTTTGGGTATCTGGAACAGATTAATTGGATTTCCATTATTTTTTATGGGGAAAATTAAATCGGATAACGATAAATTCGGCTATGGACAAGCTCTCTGGAATGGATTATTATCGCTGGTCAAGGGTCCACTGTATAATAATAATAGAATAATAATAATAATAATAATAATAATAATAATAATAATAATAATAATAATAATAATAATAAAAATAATAATAATAATAATAAAACAGTGGAACCTCGCCTAACGAACGCATCGCATAACGTTAAATCCGCCTAGCGATACATTTTAATGCAAAAATTTTGCCTCGGCTAGCGCTAAAAAACTTGCACAACGCGGTTTGTTCGAGACGAGTCCACGTGCTGCCTGAGCCCGCCTCACTTGTTCCGTGGGTGCCAGTGTTTACAAGTCAGCCACCGCGGTCGCTTCCAAGCATACAATCGGAACATTTCATATTATCACAGCCTTTTTAGTGATGGCACCTGCAAAATAAGTCACCATGGGCCCCAAGAAAGCTTCTAGTGCCAACCCTACAGCAAAAAGAGTGAGAATTACTATGGATATGAAAAAAGATCATTGCTAAGTATGAAAGTGGAGTGCATGTCTCCGAGCTGGCCAGGTTGTACACAAAACCCCAATCAACCATTGCTACTATAACGGCCAAGAAAACGACAATCAAGGACGCTGTTCTTGGCAAAGGTGCAACTTTGTTTTTGAAACAGAGTTCGCAAGTGACAGAAGATGTTGAGAGGCTGTTATTGGTGTGGATAAACAAAAAACAGATAGCAGGAGATACCATCTCTCAAGCGATCATATGTGAAAAGGCTAGGAAGTTGCATGACAATTTAATTAGAAAAATGCCTGCAACTAGTGATGATGTGAGTGAATTTAAGGCCAGCAAAGGTTGGTTTGAGAGATTTAAGAATCACAGTGGCATACATAGTGTGATAAGGCATGGTGAGGCTGCCAGTTCGGACTACAAAGCGGCTGAAAAATATGTGCAGGAATTCAAGGAGTACATAGACAGTGAAGGACTGAAACCTGAACAAGTGTTTAATTGTGACGAAACAGGCCTGTTTAGGAAGAAAATGGCAAACAGGACGTACATTACTCAGGAGGAAAAGGCACTCCCAGGACATAAGCCTATGAAAGACAGGCTTACTCTGTTGATGTGTGCCAATGCTAGTGGTGATTGCAAAGTGAAGCCTTTATTGGTGTATCACTCTGAAACTCCCAGAGTGTTCAGGAAAAACAATGTCCTCAAGGCTAATTTGTGTGTGCTGTGGAGGGCAAACAGTAAGGCATGGGTCACTAGGGACTTTTTCTATGACTGGTTACACCATGCATTTGCCCCCACTGTGAAAAATTACTTAATTGAAAAGAAATTAGACCTTAAGTGCCTCCTGGCATTAGACAATGCTCCTGGTCATCCTTCAGACGTGGCAGAGCGACTTTCTGCGGAAAAGAGCTTCATTAAGGCCAAGTTTTTGCCTCCTAATACCACTCCTCTCCTGCAGCCCATGGACCAGCAGGTCATTTCCAACTTCAAGAAACTGTATACAAAAGCTATGTTTGAAAGGTGCTTTGTAGTGACCTCAGAAACTCAACTGACTCTAAGAGAGTTTTGGAGAGATCACTTTAGCATCCTCAATTGTGTAAACATTATAGGTAAGGCTTGGGAGGAAGTGACTAAGAGGACCTTGAACTCTGCTTGGAAGAAACTGTGGCCAGAATGTGTAGACAAAAGGGATTTTGAAGGGTTTGACGCTAACCCTGGGAATCCTATGCCAGTTGAGAAATCCAATGTGGCATTGGGGAAGTCCTTGGGGTTGGAGGTTAGTGGGGAGGATGTGGAAGAGTTGGTGGAGGAGGACAATGAAGAACTAACCACTGATGAGCTGCAAGATCATCTTCAACAGCAAGAGGCAACATCCTGAGGAAACTGCTTTGGAGGGGATAAAGAAATTGAGGAAGTTGCCTACTTCAAAGATTAAGGAAATGTGTGCAATGTGGCTTAAAGTGCAAACCTTTTTTGATGAAAATCACTCTCACACAGCTACTGCAAGCCGTGTTGGCAACCTGTACACTGATAATGTTGTGAAACACTTTAGGAATGTCTTAAAGGAACGGGAGGTACAGGCCTCTATGGACAGATATGTTGTGCGACAGAGGTCCAGTGACTCTCAAGCTGGTCCTAGTGGCATTAAAAGAAGAAGGGAAGTAACCCCAGAAAAGGACTTGCCACCTCAAGTCCTAATGGAAGGGGATTCCCCTTCTAAACACTAACACCATCAACACTCTCCCCTCCTCCCATCCCATCAATCATCACCAGATCTTCAATAAAGGTAAGTGTCATGTAACTGTGCATGTCTTCTTCAGTTTGTATGTATTAAAATTAATATTTCATGTGGTAAATTTTTTTTTTTTCATACTTTGGGGTGTCAGGAACGGATTAATTTGATTTCCATTATTTGTTATGCGGAAAATTAATTCGCCTAACAATAATTTCGCCTAACGTTGAGCTCTCAGGAACGGATTAATAGCGTTAGGCGAGAGTCCACTGTCATAATAATAATAATAATAATAATAATAATAATAATAATAATAATAATAATAATAATAATGTATAATAATACAATGGACCCTCGACAACGCTGGCATCTTCTAACAATAAAATCGCATAACGATGCCTTCAAGCATAAAAATTTTGGCCCGACCAACGATGAAATACACGACAAACAACATTAGTCCTAAAAGCGTCCACGTGTCTGTCTGGCCTGAGCGCGCCTTAGCTGCCCTGCCTTCAGTTAGTGTACCAGTGTTTACAAGCCAATGCAGTTACTTCCACTCATAGATTCGGTACATTTTTTATTATCCCCATGTTTTTAGTGCTTGTAACTGGAGATGTCCTGTCTAAGGGCAGTGTGGTGTAAATATTATGCAGAAAATTCGGAGTGTGGAAATTAGGAGAAGGTGTGGAGTTAATAAAAGCATTAGTCAGAGGGCAGAAGAGGGGTTGTTGAGGTGGTTTGGTCATTTAGAGAGAATGGATCAAAGTAGAATGACATGGAAAGCATATAAATCTATAGGGGAAGGAAAGAGGGGTAGGGGTCGTCCTCGAAAGGGTTGGAAAGAGGGGGTAAAGGAGGTTTTGTGGGCGAGGGGCTTGGACTTCCAGCAAGCGTGCATGAGCGTGTTAGATAGGAGTGAATGGAGACGAATGATACTTGGGACCTGACGATCTGTTGGAGTGTGAGCAGGGTAATATTTAGTGAAGGGATTCAGGGAAACCGGTTATTTTCTTATAGTCGGACTTGAGTCCTGGAAATGGGAAGTACAATGCCTGCACTTTAAAGGAGGGGTTTGAGATATTGGTAGTTTGGAGGGATATGTTGTGTATCTTTATACGTATATGCTTCTAAACTGTTGTATTCTGAGCACCTCTGCAAAAGCAGTGATAATGTGTGAGTGTGGTGAAAGTGTTGAACGATGATGAAAGTATTTTCTTTTTGGGGATTTTCTTTCTTTTTTGGGTCACCCTGCCTCGGTGGGAGACGACCGACTTGTTGAAAAAAAAAAAAAAAAAAAAAAAAACTGTTAAATAAGCCACCACGGGCCCAAAGAAAGCATCTAGTACCAACCATGTGGTGAAAAGGGTGAGAATTACAATCGAAATAAGAAGGAATTTTTTTTATTATTTTTTTTTTTAACACACTGGCCGATTCCCACCAAGGCAGGGTGGCCCGAAAAAGAAAAACTTTCATCATTCACTCTATCACTGTCATGCCAGAAGGGTGCTTTACACTACAGTTTATAAAACTGCAACATTAACATCCCTCCTTCACAGTGCAGACACTGTACTTCCCATCTCCAGGACTCAAGTCCGGCCTGCCGGTTTCCCTGAATCCCTTCATGAATGTTACTTTGCTCACACTCCAACAGCACGTCAAGTATTAAAAACCATTTGTCTCCATTCAGTTGTATCATTTACGCTTGTGCATGCTTGTTGAAAGTCCAAGCCCCTCGCACACAAAACCTCCTTTACCCTCTCCCTCCAACCTTTCCTAGGCCAATCCTTACCCTGCCTTCCCTCCACTACAGATTGATACACTCTCGAAGTCATTCTGCTTCATTCCATTCTCTCTACATGTCCGAACCACCTCAACAACCCTTCCTCAGCCCTCTGGACAAGTTTTGGCAATCCCGCACCTCCTCCTAACTTCCAAACTACGAATTCTCTGCATTACATTCACACCACACATTGCCCTCAGACACGACATCTCCTTTGCCTCCAGCCTTCTCCTCGCTGCAAGAGTCATCGCCCATGCTTCACACCCACATAAGAGCGTTGGTAAAACTATACTCTCATGCATTCCCCTCATTGCTTCCAAAGACAAAGTTCTTTGTCTCCAGAGACTCCTAAGTGCACTGCTCACCCTTTTCCCCTCATCAATTCTATGATTCACCTCATCTTTCATAGACCCATCCTAAATATCTGAGTACATTCACCTCCTCCATACTCTCTCCCTCCAATCTGATACCCAATCTTTCATCACCTAATCTTTTTATCCTCATAACCTTACTCTTTCCTATATTCACTTTAATTTTCTTCTTTTACATACCCTACCAAATTCATCCACCAACCTCTGCAACTTCTCTTCAGAATCTCCCAAGAGCACAGTGTCATCAGCAAAAAGCAACTGTGACAACTCCCACTTTATGTTTGAATCTTTACCTTTTAACTCCATGCCTCTTGCCAAGTCCCTTGCATTTACTTCCCTTACAACCCAATCTATAAATATATTGAACAACCACGGTGACATCACACATCCTTGTCTAAGGCCTACTTTTACTGGGAAATAATCTCCCTCTTTCCTACATACTCTAACTTGAGCTTCATTATCCTCATAAAAACTCTTCACTGCTTTCAGTAACCTACCTCCTACACCATACACCTGCAACATCTGCCACATTGCCCCCTATCCACCCTGTCATATGCCTTTTCCAAATCCATGAATGCCACAAAAACCTCTTTAGCCTTATCTGAATACTGTTCATTTATATGTTTCACTGAAAACACTTCGTCTACACACCCCCTACCTTTCCTAAAGCCTCCTTGTTCATCTGCTATCCTACTCTCCGTCTTACTCTACCATACACTTTACCAGGTATACTCAACAGACTTATCCCCCTATAATTTTTGCACTCTCTTTTGTCCCCTTTGCCTTTATACAAAGGAACTATGCATGCTATCTGCCAATCCCTAAGTACCTTACCCTCTTCCATACCCTCTTACCAACAAGTACTCCAAAACTATATCCCCACCTGCTTTTAACATTGCCCATCAATCCCAGCTGCCTTACCCCCTTTCATTCTACCCAATGCCTCACAAACTTCTCCCACACTCACAACTGGCTCTTCCTGACTCCTACAAGATGTTATTCCTCCTTGCCCTATACACGAAATCACAGCTTCCCTATCTTCATCAACATTTAACAATTCCTCAAAATATTCCCTCCATCTTCCCAATACCTCTAACTCTCCATTTAATAACTCTCCTCTCCTATTTTTAACTGACAAATCCATTTGTTCTCTAGGCTTCCTCAGCTTGTTAATCTCACTCCAAAACTTTTTCTTATTTTCAACAAAATTTGTTGATAACATCTCACCCACTCTCTCATTTGCTCTCTTTTTACATTGCTTCACCACTCTCTTAACCTCTCTCTTTTTCTCCATATACTCTTCCTTCCTTGTACATGTACGTGTAGTAAATAAAGATATTATTATTATTATTAATATTATTATTGTTATTATTATTATTATTATTTTCTCAGTTGTTTGTTGGGTTATCTTACTGAAACTTGGGCAATGTATGATGGAAAGATACTTCTTCACGTACACCAAAAATGAAAGAAATCAGACCATAAATAGCGGAGTTCACTTCTCAGCCATTAGCGGTATATATAATATACCGCTTAGCGGTATATATAATATACCGCTTAGCGGTGTATTTTTGTATGGCTGTTATGGTTATATTCTCATTTTTTCGGTCTCATTTGATAGAATGAAAGATATATTACAGAAATAGATATGATTTTGATTGCTTTCATGACAAAAAGTACCTTGAAATTGCGCTCACAGTAGTGAAAATGTTCTATTCTTTAGTGAAGCTCAAGAGTAAACAAATGGCGTCACCGTCCAATACCTGTCTGCCTGCCAGCCCAAATTCCAGTACGGAGCCAAGAATGGATTGACATTATTTATACAAGTATTACAATAATGCAGTAGTCTGCATAACAGTAAATCTTCTATTTTTTTGTGAATAAAAATTCCAAATGGTAAGCAAGAGTAATATAAGAGGGGCCTGTAGCCTTGACTAATGAACAGAGAAAATGTTATTTTAGTGCCAGGAATGTCTGCATTGTTTATTCTGGATCCTATTTTGAAATTGGCATCTGTTGAAATTTGTGTGAAATTGGCCAAATTGCCAATTTCTGACCACTTTATTGGGTAGTTGAAATAAGTGAATGGGTGGTTTCTTGTACTCAGTTGAAAGACTAGAAGTAAGTTTATTCAGGTATACACAAATACAGTTACATAGATTATCATACATAGCAGTGTATGTATAGAGAACCTAGGATAACCCAGAAAAGTCAAACAAAGTGACTTATTTCCAGTACCTGGCTTGGGCTTGCCATATATGATTTTTGGTAAATATTTTTTTTTTCTCGGTTGTTTGTTGGGCTATCTCATTGAAACTTGGGCAATGTATGATGGAAAGATGCTTCTTAACGTACAACAAAAATAAAAAAGACAGATGATAAATAAGGGAGTTCACTTCTCAGCCATTTGCCGCCTCTTTGCAGTATATTTTCGAAAGATTTTTATGGTTGTATTCTCATTTTTTGGACTCATTTGATAGAATGGAAGATATATTACAGAAATAGACATGATTTTGATTGCTTTCATAATGAAAAGTGCCTTGAAATTGAGCTCAAAGTAGCGGAAATGTTCGATTTTTGCCGATGTTCAATGAACTGTGTAAGTCAAGTTGGTTAATTTTATTAAGTGTATTCTAACCTAACCACTCTGTAATTCGGCAAACTCAGTAATCCGGTACACTACAGATCCCAATGATGCCGGATTTGTGATGGAGGACCTGTACCAACAACTCAGTACACTGTTTACCTCACCATGGAAGCATTTTTCTCGTGTTTTGCTTACATTTTGTAGAGTTATTTTGCCAAATTTCTTTTTTCTAACCATGGGTCCCAAGAAAGAAAGTGCAAAGGACAGTGTTGAGAAGAAAAAGATGATGTCCATGGAATTAAAGCATGAAATCATAGATAAACAAGCGAGGTGTGCGGGTTGTAGGTTGAGGGGGAAGCTCGCTCGTAACTTGGATGTTGGCTCGTAACTTAGTGCAAAAAATCGACCGAGTGACAGCTCATATCTCAAAAAACTCATATGTTGGGACACTCGTAAGTTGAGGTTCCACTGTAGTCTTAAGTATTAGGTTAAGTCTGCCCGAAATGCCCTGGCATGATAGTGGCTTTCTTTGTACCAGTCTAATTATGAAATGTAAACACACATTGTAACCTTTAAAAAAGAAAAACTTTTTTGTTTGTTGTTGTTTGCTGATTATCATATATTACTGTACTGTATATGCTACAATACATGAAAAACCTTTAGATTAAATTGGTAGTTGTATTCCTGGCTGCTTTACTGTACTGTAGTGTACTTACCTCCAAGAGAATTAGCTCTGGCTTCTGGATTGACAATAAATAGCGTTTTTGCAAAAAAAATGCCTCCATTTGTCTAGCTAAGTCCAGGAAGCGTTGCCCACTTGATTCAGCATTTGTTCTCAGTTCTTCTTGATTGACTGCATTAAAACTATCTTCCTTGGTGAGAGGGGCCATGCAGTTCTGAAAGAAATACAGCTGTCAGCTTTAAAGAAAAGTTTTGATTTTATTTATTTATTTATTAACACATTGGCTGATTCCCATCAAGAAAGGGTGGCCGGAAAAAGAAAAACTTCAACACCATTCACTCTATCACTGTCTTGCCAGAGGGGTGCTTTGCACTACAGTTTATAAAACTGCAACATTAACACCCCTCCTTCACAGTGCAGACACTGTACTTCCCATCTCCAGGACTCAAGTCCGGCCTGCTGGTTTCCCTGAATCCCTTCATAAATGTTACTTTGCTCACACTCCAACAGCACGTCAAGTATTAAAAACCATTAGTCTCCATTCACTCCTATCAAATACGCTCACGCATGCTTGCTGGAAGTCCAAGCCCCTCGCACACAAAACCTCCTTTACCCCCTCCCTCCAGCCTTTCCTAGGCCGACCCCTACCCCCACCTTCCCTCCACTACAGATTGATACACTCTCAAAGTCATTCTGTTTTGTTCCATTCTCTCTACATGTCCGAACCACCTCAACAACCCTTCCTCAGCCCTCTGGACAACAGTTTTGGCAATCCCGCACCTCCTCCTAACTTCCAAACTACGAATTCTCTGCATCATATTCACACCACACACTGCTCTCAGACATGATATCTCCACTGCCTCCAGCCTTCTCCTCGCTGCAACATTCATCACCCATGCTTCACACCCATATAAGAGCGCTGGTAAAAGTATACTCTCGTACATTCCCCTCTTTGCTTCCAAGGACAAAGTTCTTTGTCTCCACAGCCTCCTAAGTGCACTGCTCACCCTTTTTCCCTCATCAATTCTATGATTCACCTCATCTTTCATAGACCCATCCGCTGACACGTCCACTCCTAAATATCTGAATATATTAACCTCCTCCATACTCTCTCCCTCCAATCTTATATCCAATCTTTCATCACCTAATCTTTTTATCCTCATAACCTTACTCTTTCCCATATTCACTTTTAATTCTCTGCTTTTATATACCCTACCAAATTCATCCGCCAACCTCTGCAACTTCTCTTCAGAATTCCCCAAGAGCACAGTGTCATCAGCAAAAAGCAACTGTGACAACTCCCACTTTATGTTTGATTCTTTATCTTTTAACTCCATGCCTCTTGCCAAGACCCTTGCATTCACTTCTCTTACAACCCTATCTATAAATACATTGAACAACCACAGTGACATCACACATCCTTGTCTAAGACCTTCTTTTACTGGGAAATAATCTCCCTCTTTTCTTCTTACTCTAACCTGAGCCTAACTATCCTCGTAAAAACTCTCTGTCTTACTCTTAATTCTTTCAATAATAACTCTACCATACACTTTACCAGGTATATTCAACAGACTTACCCCAATATAATTTTTGCACTCTTTTTTGTCTCCTTTGCCTTTATACAAAGGAACTATGCATGCTCTCTGCCAATCCCTAGGTACCTTACCCTCTTCCATATATTTATTAAATAATAGCACCAACCACTCCAAAACTATAGCCCCACCTGCTTTTAACATTTCTATCTTTATCCCATCAATCCCAGCTGCCTTACCCCCTTTCATTCTACCCACTGCCTCATGAACTTCTTCCACACTCACAACTGGCTCTTTCTCATTCCTACAAGATGTTATTCCTCCTTGCCCTATACACAAAATCACAGCTTCCCTATCTTCATCATTTAACAATTCCTCTAAATATTCCCTCCACATTTTTAAACCTACCCCATACATCTTCGACCCCATTGCTTATACTCTCACTAGCCCATCTATCCTCCAATAGTTGTTTATATCTTACCCTAACTGCCTCCTCTTTTAGTTTATAAACCTTCACCTCTCTCTCTTACCTGATGCTTCTATTTTCCTTGTATCCCATCTACCTTTTACACTCACTGTAGGTACAACTAAAAAGTGATCTGATATATAAGAACATAAGAGTGGAGGAACACTGCAGAAGGCCTACTGGCCCATGCAAGGCAAGTCCTTATCAAAACGACCTCTATCCAAAGCTACTCAAGAATTTGCTCCTGTACCCAATGACACCAATCAAACCCAGCCCCTCCCACTCATAAGAACATAAGAATGGAGGAACACTGCAGAAGGCCTACTGGCCCATGCAAGGCAGGTCCTTATCAAAACGACCTCTATCTTAAGTTACCCAAGAAATAACTCCCATACCCAATGACACAAATCAAACCCAGCCCCTCCCACTCATATATTTGTCCAGTCTCTTCTTAAAGCTACCCAAGGTCCTAGCCTCTATCACCCCACTGGGAAGACTGTTCCACGCATCTACAACTCTGTTAGAAAACCAATACAGTGGACCCCCGCATACCGTTGGCATCACATAACGTTAAATCCGCATACCGATGCGTTTTATCGCTAAGATTTTGCCTCGCATACCGCTAAAAAACCCGCTCAACGCTATTCATCCGAGACGCATCTATGTGAGGCCTGAGCCAGCCTCACATGTTCCACTGGTGGCATTGTTTACCAGCCAGCCTCCGCGGTAACATCCAAGCATACAATCGGAACATTTCGTATTATTACAGAGTTTTTGGTGATTTTATCTGCAAAATAGTGACCATGGGCCCCAAGAAAGCTTCTAGTGCCAACCCTGTGGTAAAAAGGGTGAGAAATATTATCGAAATACTGTGGTACCATGGTCAACTGCTGATGCTGCTGCTGCTGTAGCACTGTCAGCTGCTGCTGCTGCTGTAGTACCGTCAGCTGTTGCTGCTGCTGTACCACCGTCAGCTGCTGCTGCTGCTGCTGTAGTACCGTCTGCTGGTGCTGTAGCACCGTCTGCTGCTGCTGTAGCACTGTCAGCTGCTGCTGTAGCACTGTCAGCTGCTGCTGCTGCTGCTGTAGCACCGTTGTTGGTGTGGCTTATTGAGAATACCAAGAAACAATTAACCCCAGAGGGTTAGCCACCCAGGATAACCCAAAAAAGTCAGTGTCATCGAAGACTGTAACTTATTTCCATTGGGGTCCTTAATCTTGTCTCCCAGGATGCAACCCACACCAGTCAACTAACACCCAGGTGAACAGGGAAAAATGCCTGGAACTAGTGCTCATATTGGTGAATTTAAAGCCAGCAAAGGTTGGTTTGAGAGATTTAAGAATCGTAGTGGCATACACAGTGTGATAAGGCCTGTTCTGGAAGAAAATGCCAAACAGGACCTACAGTACTCAGGAGGAAAAGGCACTCCCAGGACACAGTGTCTCATCAGTCATTGCTGCATCTTCAATAAAGGTAAGTGTCATTTATTCTTCATTTAGTAGAGTAGTACATGCACAATATATATTGTGCATGTACTACTCTACTATTGTGCATGTATCCTTCTCTTTGTGTGTAGGAAAATGTATATTTCATGTGGTAAAATTTTTTTTTTCATACTTTTGGGTGTCTTGCACGGATTAATTTGATTTCCATTATTTCTTATGGGGAAAATTCATTCGCATAACGATAATTTCGCATAACAATGAGCTCTCAGGAACGGATTAATATCGTTATGCGGGGGTCCACTGTACTTACCTACATCCTTTCTAAATCTAAATTTATCCAACGTAAATCCATTATTTCTGGTTTTTACCTGGTTCGACACCCTCAGTACTTTATTAATATCTCCCTTATTTATGCCCGTCATCACCTTATACACTTCAATGATATCTCCCCTCATTCTACGCCTCTCCAGAGAGTAGAGATTCAAGGCTTTAAGTCTATCTTCATACGGGAGGTTCCTTACACAGTAAATCATTTTAGTCATTCTTCTCTGTATGTTCTCTAATGAGTCTATGTCCATCCTGTAGTAAGGGGACCAAAACTAAGCAGCATAATCTAAATGAGGCCTCACTAGTGATGTATAGAGCTGTAAAATAACTTTTGGACTTCTGTTACTTATACTTCTTGAGGTAAGTCCAAGTAATCTGTTGGCCTTGTTGCGCACACTAAGGCACTGCTGTCTTTGCTTTAGATTTCTGCTTACCATGACTCCCAAGTCTTCTTCACATTCTGTATGATCAAGCTCTACTTCACCTAGATTATAGCTTCGAGGGTTATTTTCATTACCAAGGGCTAGTACCTTACACTTATCCACATTGAACTTCATCTGCCATTTTTCAGACCAAGAGATTAATTTGTCCAAATTCTCCTGGAGTTCATTGCTATCCTCCTCAGAGTGAATTATACGGCCTATCTTTGTATCATCATCATATATTTGTCCAATCTCTTTTTAAAGCCACCCAAGGTCCTAGCCTTGATCACCCTACTGGGAAGATTGTTCCACGCATCCGCAACTCTGTTAGAAAACCAGTACTTACTTATGTCCTTTCTAAATCTAAATTTTTCCTACTTAAATCCATTATTTCTGGTTCTTACCTGGTTCGACACCCTCAGTACTTTATTAATATCTCCTTTGTTTATGCCCATCATCCACTTATACACTTCAATGATATCTCCCCTCATTCTATGTCTCTCCAGAGAGTGGAGATTTAAGGCTTTAAGTCTATCTTCATACAGGAGACTCCTTACACAGTAAATCATTTTAGTCATTCTTCTCTGTATGTTCTCCAACGAGTCTATATCCATCCTGTAGTAAGGAGACCAAAACTGAGTGGCATAATCTAAATGAGGTCTCACTAGTGAGGTATAAAGCTCTAAAATAACTTTTGGACTTCTGTTACTAATACTTATAGAGATAAATCCTAGTAATCTGTTAGCCTTGTTACGCACACTAAAGCACTGCTGTCTTGGCTTTAGATTTCTGCTTACCATGACTCCCAAGTCTTTTTCACATTCTGTATGATCAAGCTCTACTTCACCTGTGGCCCCTCTATAAACATGTACATACATCCTGAAGTCTACTCAACAGTCTTTTATCTACCAATACATAGTCCAACAAACTACAGTGGAACCTCGCCTTACGAATGCCCCACTATGCAAATTTTTCAGGATACAAACAGTCACTCGATTGATTTTTTGTTTCTGGATATGAACGAAATTTCAGGATGTGAACTTCCCCCTCAAGGGAGGTTCCTCGGTGAGGGGCTCTTGATCAAGGGAATTGGATCTGTGCACCACTTCCTTAAATTAATAATAATAATTATTATTATTACAATACATACGTACTAATAATAATACACTGCAGCAGGCCTGTTGGCCCATACTAGGTAGTTCCTTCACAATCCATCCCACTAACAGAATATTTGCCCAACTCAATTTTTGACGTTACCCAAGTAATAAGCTTTAAAAATCCTATTTACTCACTTGCAAGTCCCACTCAAATCCAACCCCTCTCACTCATGTATTTATCCAACCTAAGTTTGAAACTACCCAAGGTTTTAGCTTTGATAGTACCCTGGGTAGCTTTAAAAAGAGATTGGACACATATATGAGTGGGAGGTGATGGGTATGATTGGTGTCATAGGTACATAATAACATTAGAAAGGAGGAACACTGCAGTAGGCTTGTTGGCCCATACTAGGCAAGTCCTTCACAGATCCAACCCACTAACAGAATAAACGTACCCAAGCAATAAGCGTTGACAATTCTATTTACTCATCTTGACTGTGTATTAATGGAGTTACAGGAAGCTGACATCAAAGAAATGCTGAACACTGACAATGATGCACCTGTTGTGCATTCCTAGAGTGATGGTGAAATTAGATTAATTGTGATATATAAATAAGCTGTAGAGTTGATTATTTTTTTTTTTTTATTATCACACCGGCCGATTCCCACCAAGGCAGGGTGGCCCGAAAAAGAAAAACTTTCACCATCATTCACTCCATCACTGTCTTGCCAGAAGGGTGCTTTACACTACAGTTTTTAAACTGCAACATTAACACCCCTCCTTCAGAGTGCAGGCACTGTACTTCCCATCTCCAGGACTCAAGTCCGGCCTGCCGGTTTCCCTGAATCCCTTCATAAATGTTACTTTGCTCACACTCCAACAGCACGTCAAGTATTAAAAACCATTTGTCTCCATTCACTCCTATCAAACACGCTCACGCATGCCTGCTGGAAGTCCAAGCCCCTCGCACACAAAACCTCCTTTACCCCCTCCCTCCAACCCTTCCTAGGCCGACCCCTACCCCGCCTTCCTTCCACTACAGACTGATACACTCTTGAAGTCATTCTGTTTCGCTCCATTCTCTCTACATGTCCGAACCACCTCAACAACCCTTCCTCAGCCCTCTGGACAACAGTTTTGGTAATCCCGCACCTCCTCCTAACTTCCAAACTACGAATTCTCTGCATTATATTCACACCACACATTGCCCTCAGACATGACATCTCCACTGCCTCCAGCCTTCTCCTCGCTGCAACATTCATCACCCATGCTTCACACCCATATAAGAGCGTTGGTAAAACTATACTCTCATACATTCCCCTCTTTGCCTCCAAGGACAAAGTTCTTTGTCTCCACAGACTCCTAAGTGCACCACTCACTCTTTTTCCCTCATCAATTCTATGATTCACCTCATCTTTCATAGACCCATCCGCTGACACGTCCACTCCCAAATATCTGAATACGTTCACCTCCTCCATACTCTCTCCCTCCAATCTGATATTCAATCTTTCATCACCTAATCTTTTTGTTATCCTCATAACCTTACTCTTTCCTGTATTCACCTTTAATTTTCTTCTTTTGCACACCCTACCAAATTCATCCACCAATCTCTGCAACTTCTCTTCAGAATCTCCCAAGAGCACAGTGTCATCAGCAAAGAGCAGCTGTGACAACTCCCACTTTGTGTGTGATTCTTTATCTTTTAACTCCACGCCTCTTGCCAAGACCCTCGCATTTACTTCTCTTACAACCCCATCTATAAATATATTAAACAACCACGGTGACATCACACATCCTTGTCTAAGGCCTACTTTTACTGGGAAAAAATTCCCCTCTTTCCTACATACTCTAACTTGAGCCTCACTATCCTCGTAAAAACTCTTCACTGCTTTCAGTAACCTACCTCCTACACCATACACTTGCAACATCTGCCACATTGCCCCCCTATCCACCCTGTCATACGCCTTTTCCAAATCCATAAATGCCACAAAGACCTCTTTAGCCTTATCTAAATACTGTTCACTTATATGTTTCACTGTAAACACCTGGTCCACACACCCCCTACCTTTCCTAAAGCCTCCTTGTTCATCTGCTATCCTATTCTCCGTCTTACTCTTAATTCTTTCAATTATAACTCTACCATACACTTTACCAGGTACACTCAACAGACTTATCCCCCTATAATTTTTGCACTCTCTTTTATCCCCTTTGCCTTTATACAAAGGAACTATGCATGCTCTCTGCCAATCCCTAGGTACCTTACCCTCTTCCATACATTTATTAAATAATTGCACCAACCACTCCAAAACTATATCCCCACCTGCTTTTAACATTTCTATCTTTATCCCATCAATCCCGGCTGCCTTACCCCCTTTCATTTTACCTACTGCCTCACGAACTTCCCCCACACTCACAACTGACTCTTCCTCACTCCTACAAGATGTTATTCCTCCTTGCCCTATACACGAAATCACAGCTTCCCTATCTTCATCAACATTTAACAATTCCTCAAAATATTCCTTCCATCTTCCCAATACCTCTAACTCTCCATTTAATAACTCTCCTCTCCTATTTTTAACTGACAAATCCATTTGTTCTCTAGGCTTTCTTAACTTGTTAATCTCACTCCAAAACTTTTTCTTATTTTCAACAAAATTTGTTGATAACATCTCACCCACTCTCTCATTTGCTCTCTTTTTACATTGCTTCACCACTCTCTTAACTTCTCTCTTTTTCTCCATATACTCTTCCCTCCTTGCATCACTTCTACTTTGTAAAAACTTCTCATATGCTAACTTTTTCTCCCTTACTAACAGCACCTACACTTAGGTAACAGCACCTGCACTTAGGTAACAGCACCTGCACTTAGGTAACAGCACCTGCACTTAGGTAACAGCACCTGCACTTAGGTAACAGCACCTACACTTAGGTAACAGCTCCTGCACTTAGGTAACAGCACCTGCACTTAGGTAACAGCACCTACACTTAGGTAACAGCACCTGCACTTAGGTAACAGCACCTGCACTTATGTAACAGCACCTACACTTAGGTAACAGCACCTCCACTTAGGTAACAGCACCTCCACTTAGGTAACAGCATATCCACTTAGGTAACAGCACCTGCACTTAGGTAACAGCACCTGCACTTAGGTAACAGCACCTGCACTTAGGTAACAGCACTGCACTTAGGTAGCAGCACCTCCACTTAGGAAACAGCACCTCCACTTAGGTAACAGCACCTCCACTTAGGTAACAGCACCTCTACTTAGGTAACAGCACCTCCACTTAGGTAACAGCACCTCCACTTAGGTAACAGCACCTCCACTTAGGTAACAGCACCTCCACTTAGGTAACAGCACCTGCACTTAGGTAACAGCACCTCCACTTAGGTAACAGCACCTCTACTTAGGTAACAGCACCTCTACTTAGGTAACAACACCTCCACTTAGGTAACAGCACCTCCACTTAGGTAACAGCACCTCCAATTAGTTAACAGCACCTCCACTTAGGTAACAGCACCTACACTTAGGTAACAGCACCTACACTTAGGTAACAGCACCTACACTTAGGTAACAGCACCTCCACTTAGGTAACAGCACCTACACTTTGGTAACAGCACCTACACTTAGGTAACAGCACCTCCACTTAGGTAACAGCACCTGCACTTAGGTAACAGCACATCCACTTAGGTAACAGCACCTACACTTAGTTAACAGCACCTCCACTTAGGTAACAGCACCTGCACTTAGGTAACAGCACCTGCACTTAGGTAACAGCACCTGCACTTGGGTAACAGCATATCCACTTAGGTAACAGCACATCCACTTAGTTAACAGCACCTCCACTTAGGTAACAGCACCTCCACTTAGGTAACAGCACATCCACTTAGGTAACAGCACCTACACTTAGGTAACAGCACCTGCACTTAGGTAACAGCACCTGCACTTAGGTAACAGCACATCCACTTAGGTAACAGCACATCCACTTAGTTAACAGCACCTCCACTTAGGTAACAGCACCTGCACTTAGGTAACAGCACCTCCACTTAGGTAACAGCACATCCACTTAGTTAACAGCACCTCCACTTAGATAACAGCACCTCCACTTAGGTAACAGCACCTCCACTTAGGTAATAGCTCCTCCACTTAGGTAACAGCACCTCCACTTAGGTAACAGCACCTCCACTTAGGTAACAGCACCTCCACTTAGGTAACAGCACCTCCACTTAGTTAACAGCACCTCCATTTAGTTAACAGCACCTCCACTTAGTTAACAGCTCGTCCACTTAGGTAACAGCACCTCCACTTAGGTAACATCACCTACACTTAGGTAACAGCACCTCCACTTAGTTAACAGCACCTCCACTTAGGTAACAGCACCTCCACTTAGGTAACAGCACCTCCACTTAGGTAACAGCACCTCCACTTAGGTAACAGCACCTCCACTTAGGTAACAGCACCTTCACTTAGGTAACACCACCTCCACTTAGTTAACAGCACCTCCACTTAGGTAACAGCACCTCCACTTAGGTAACAGCACCTCCACTTAGGTAACAGCACCTCCACTTGGGTAACAGCTCCTCCATCCTACTGCCAGTCGTGGACAGCCTCACTAACTTATTAATATTAACGTCACCTGAAAAGCTTCTTCAAATTCATCAAAAATGTTTCCTGGGGTTGGCGTGGCTGCCATGTTGTTGTTGTTGGTATATAAGGTCACTCTCCAGCCTACAATCCTTTCACACACTCTCTCCAGCCTACACTCCTCTCACTCTCTCTCCAGCCTACACTCCTCACTCTACAGCCTACACTCCTCACTCTCTCCAGCCTACACTCCTCACTCTACAGCCTACACTCCTCACTCTCTCCAGCCTACACTGCTCACTTTCTCTCCAGCCTATACTCCTGACTACAGCCTACACTCCTCACTCTCTCCAGCCTGCACTCCTCACTCTCCAGCCTACACCTCACTTTCTCTCCAGCCTACACTCCTGACTCTACAGCCTACACTCCTCACTCTCTCCAGCCTGCACTCCTCACTCTCCAGCCTTCACTCCTCACTTTCTCTCCAGCCTACACTCCTCACTTTCTCTCCAGCCTACACTCCTCACTTTCTCTCCAGCCTACACTCCTGACTACAGCCTACACTCCTCACTCTCTCCAGCCTACACTCCTCACTCTACAGCCTACACTCCTCACTGTCTCCATCCTGCACTCCTCACTCTCCAGCCTACACTCCTCACTTTCTCTCCAGCCTACACTCCTGACTCTACAGCCTACACTCCTCACTGTCTCCATCCTGCACTCCTCTCACTCCAGCCTACACTCCTCACTTTCTCTCCAGCCTACACTCCTGACTCTACAGCCTACACTCCTCACTCTCTCCAGCCTGCACTCCTCACTCTCCAGCCTACACTCCTCACTCTCTCCAGTCTACACTCCCCACTCTCTCTCCAGTCTACATTCCTCACTCTACAGCCTACAGAATCAAATACCAACTTTCCCCCTACCTCTATGGGTTCATGAAAGGTAAAACTGTGCAGAACTGTATTTCCACCTATGTCACTGCACAGTTCCTCAAGCTTCAACATCCGTGCACACGAGGGCCTGGGATCTTCAATCAACTTGGCGTCCACCAGGACGCTGACAAGTCCCTAGGACAGCTCTCCATCGGGCTGCTAACGGAGTCACTGGCTTCTTGGACCTCTTGGGGAGGGTCGATGGTGCTCGTGCAAGCAGTAGATCCCTGGGCAACTTGCTGCTGTTTGCAATGGCTGTCTGCCTAGGAAAGACAGGCACCTAGCAGCATCTGTTGTTGGGGCAATGGATGAATTCCCTGCTATGTTTGTTAACTGCTCATTACTCTGTAATTTGTCTATGATTGTAATCATGTCATAACGTGTTTATCATTCATTACCTTTGAAACTTGTCATGATTGTGACCAGCTCTACCTAGAGCCCATTACCAGGCCCGGTGGCCTGGTGGCTAAAGCTCCCGCTTCACACACGGAGGGCCCGGGTTCGATTCCCGGCGGGTGGAAACATTCGACACGTTTCCTTACACCTGTTGTCCTGTTCACCTAGCAGCAAATAGGTACCTGGGTGTTAGTCGACTGGTGTGGGTCGCATCCTGGGGACAAGATTAAGGACCCCAATGGAAATAAGTTCGACAGTCCTCGATGACGCACTGACTTTCTTGGGTTATCCTGGGTGGCTAACCCTCCGGGGTTAAAAATCCGAACGAAATCTTATCTTATCTTACCTTTGCAATTATTCATGAGTGTGACCAGCTCAACCTGGAGCTCATTACCTTTGTAACTTGGTCATGATTATGACCAGATCTAGTTCATTACCTTTGTAACTTGCTCAGCTATCAAAACTTTGGAGTCCAGTCCCTGGACCAATTACGTACCTCTGTAATCTTTTGACTACCGCCCACAGGATGGGTATGGGGTGCATAATAAACATATTAAACTAACATGTGAACAGACTGACTGTTGTATTGGCCAGATTTAGGCTTGGTTGCAAGTACTACTGGCAGTTTGGGAGACACACAGATGATCAAACTAAATGCAAATTATGTGATCAGGCATATGAACACTATGTGTTTAATTGTCCACTTAGTGAGGAATACAGAGTTAGACAGTATAATAACCTTTGTGACATGTCAAGATATCTTATTAATGAAAATAAGATACCAGATATACTAAGCAAATTTCTTAAATTTGCTTGTAACAGATTGTGAGGGAAAAGTTCAGTAGATAGGAGTAGCGAGGGAGTATATAGTAACAATAGTTTCATTGCCGGCTACTTGTTAAGGTAGGGTAAGTCCAGCTCCCGCTATTCCCGCCTTTTCTCCCCCACCCCTAAAGTGATAGATTGATTGCCGGCTGCTTGTTAACGTAGGGTCAGTCTAGCTCCCACTATCCCTTCCCCTCCCTCTCCCCCCCCCCGAAAGGTGACGTGTGGGGCTCTGGTCAAACAGTAAATCACTCGATTCACAGCTCCCAACACTACTGTAAGTACATGCCTGCCTTGTATTCTAGTGGATTTATTGGTTGAAAGCTTCACTTTTGACCAATAATAAACTTAGTCTTTTCAGCCTTGCTCTAAGTAGACTGTTGTAATAATCACCACGTCTTTTAGGTATTGTACTTATCATGGAGAGTGATTATTTAAGCAGTGAGTAACCTGTCTATCTTTTCAGCTTGGATGACAGAGGGGGTCACCTGTCAATCAACGAGAAGAACTGATGGAGATGGACTAACGTCCTGGAGACGTCCCATTTTGGATTTAATTACCTGTGCACCTGTAAGAAATTGCTGGATGTAACCCCACATCATTGCAGCGGTAAAGAACCTGCTTTCCTGTCATCGGGATATAATACTCACGGCTATACTGTGAAGAACTAGCCAGTGGGTCGTAACCAACACCTGCGACCCCCCCCCCCCATCATCAGCAACGGCTACGATTTCAACAACAGTGTCACCAACACCAGACACCCCTATATATATTAGCGTTGAATTTAGTTATTTATATTTTTCATTTTTCATTTTCTTTAATGTAGGATTAATATTTCATATTTAAGTGTTTTATATTTTATATTTTCTGTATAATAAAGTGTTTATGTTTGTCTGTTATTATTTCTTTTTCTATTCATTAATTTTCCTGAGGAGGAGCAAGCCTGAGTAATACTGTCTGAAGTTATTACAGGGCTGAGTAAGCCTTCACAAGTGGCGACCTTGCCAGGATCAATTCGACTGAATCAAGATTCAACTCCATCTCGAATCTACCATTGGAACTTCAACGCCGCATACCACAGACGGTTACCACCAGCCATGAGTAATCATTCTCTATGGTAGGACTACAGTACAGGTATTTAAAAGATTTGGTGATTGTTATAGTCTCAATTTATTGTAAGTCAAGTCAGGCAGGATATAATATTTAATTCTGCCACCTTTTGGAGCTTGAAACACTTTGGAGGATTAGACTCTAGGGACCCGAGATTTTCCAGTGACAATTTGTTTCATTGAGCTCTTTATTATATCAAGGGAACTGTCATAGGACACTCTTGATTTGTTGGTGAGAAGATTGGATGGTCAAATGACCCCATTCTACTTACTGTTTGCTCGGAGCCGGCATAGAACCCTTCGTTTTAATTAATACATATTGTTTAATTGAAGCAGGGATCGAGCCCTCTGGTTTATTTACAGTTTGAGCGGAGCAGGAATTGAACCCTCCGTTTTCTTTAATACCCGTTTAATTTCCCCTGATAGTTTAAGTTATTCTTGCAAGCATGGAGGAATACCAGTTTTGGATGAATGCTGGAAGTAAGTTAGGAATAACAGGGAAAAATTTAGAATCTTTCATTAGTGCTAAGATCCAGGAAAGACTTGAAAGAGAGAGAATTGAGAGAGAAGAAAGACAGCTAGAAAGGGAAAGAGAAGAGAATAAGGAGAGAGATAGAATCAAAAGAGAAGAGAAAAAGGAGAGAGAGAGAATTGAGAGAGAAATCCGAGAAAGACAGTTAGAGAGCGAGAAGACCTAAAAGAGCGTGATAGACTTGATCATGAGGAAAGAGCTAGAGAACGTGAAGAACAAGCTAAGATATGTGAGGAACAGGTTAAATTAAGAGAACTTGAGGAAAGAGCAAAGGATAGAGAAGTTGAGGAAAAAGCTAGAGAACATGAGTTAATAGAGAGAGAAAAGGATCGCGAGCTCGAAAAATCTCGCCTTGAATTAGAGAATAAAAAGTTGGGTGACCCGGTGGCCTGGTGGCTAAAGCTTCCGCTTCACACACGGAGGACCCGGGTTCGATTCCCGGCGGGTGGAAACATTTCGACACGTTTCCTTACACCTGTTGTCCTGTTCACCTAGCAGCAAATAGGTACCTGGGTGTTAGTCGACTGGTGTGGGTCGCATCCTGGGGGACAAGATTAAGGACCCCAATGGAAATAAGTTAGACAGTCCTCGATGACGCACTGACTTTCTTGGGTTATCCTGGGTGGCTAACCCTACGGGGTTAAAAATCCGAACGAAATCTTATCTTATCTCTAACTTTTACACAACAACAATTAGAGGAAGGAGTAATGGAACAACGTGCAGTCAGTGCACATATTCCAACACCTAATTTACCTCCCTTCACAGAGGGGGAAGATATAACTTCATACATTATCAGGTTTGAAAATACCGCTACCCTCTGTGAATGGCCTGCTGACACCTGGGCTACCAGGTTAGGAATGTTATTTTCTGGTACAGCTTTGAATATCTATGCAACTTTGTCACAGGATATTATATGTAATTATAACCTACTGAAGAAGGCAATCCTTAAAGCATACCAAAAAACCACTATTTATTACAGGAAAGATTTCAGGTATGCCACCTTACAGCCGGGCAAGAACTTTCAGCAGTTACAGGTAACACTCTTTCGTTTGTTCGACTTTTGGATAGAGAGTTCAGGAATTGATCACAGTTATGAATCTCTTAGAGACTTCATGGTTGCTGACCAGTTCCTGACAGCTCCTCCTCACCAGATACGAACGTTCATTAGAGAACGTAACCTGATTAAGGGACATAAACGTCCAGATTGTCCTAAGAAGGTCCAAAAAGTTGGAAGATGTTTTAAAGACTGTAATGACCAAGCACCCTTCTGTTCAGGAACAGTTAATGGACTTAATGTATCTACCATTTTACGAGACACTGGATGCACATGAGTAGTCATTTCTGATAAGCTGTTCCCTAACCTTAAAGAAACTCATTCCTCTGCTATACTTTCAGATTACTTGGGCCGTACAGACACTTTTCCTACCATCCGTTGTTACATTAGGTCTAAATGGCTCACAGGTTGGTCTGAAGCCGTACTAGCTCCCATCACTTCTTGCTCCGTACTAATAGGTAATGTAAAAGGTGTCATTCTTCCTTCTGAGGTTGACCTTTCATCACCAAAGATGGATATAAGTGTTTCAGATCCTCTTCCTGTAGAGTCAGAGAAGCCCCTCGAAAGTTCAGATGAGACAATGTCTCGCGATATTCATGTGGGATTAAAAACAAGTGATGCTACTCTCGAAAGCGAGGAAGTAGGATCACCGGTTCACTTGTTAGATGAAAGTGAAGATATCACCTCCGATACTATAAATGTCTTGACTAGGGCTCAGACCAAGCCCAGGCTTCTCCTACTGTCCATCCTTTGATTTTCCCTGACTTCAAGCCTTTAGATGTATCGAAGGACTCCTTTGTCAATTTACAACGTAATTGCCCTTCTCTTCAGAATTGCCATAATGCCGCTAAACAAAATCAAGTTATCCAAAGGAAAAACTTTTCATATAAATTTGAATATATAAAAGGTATCTTGTACAAGTCGGTATTCAAATTAAATTCAGATGAGATAGACTATTCCATCTTAGTTGTTCCAAGTCAGTGCAGAGAGACTGTTCTTAAAATGGCTCATGACCTGCCAGTGGCCGGACATTTCTCGCATCGTAAAACCTTAAATAAAATTAGGGAAACCTATTTTTGGTCAAAAATGTCCTCAGATGTCACTACCTATTGTAGATCGTGTAAAGTTTGCCAACTGTCATCCTCCCGAGGTACCAGGCGAGTACCTATGGTCAAAATGCCTATCTTTACGGTACCGTTTGAAAGAGTAGCTATTGACATCGTTGGTCCTTTATCTCCACTTTCATCTGGGGGACATAGATATATATTAACATTAGTTGACTATGCTTCGAGCTTCCCTGAAGCCGTTCCCTTAAAGACCATAACTCCTACAGAGGTGGCTGAAGCCGTTTTGTCCATCTTCTCCAGAGTGGGCATCCCTAGAGAAATTTTGTCTGACCCTGGGACACAATTCACATCTGACTTAATGCAACATCTATACCAACTTCTGGGAGTGAAGCCTCTCTTCACCACACCCTATCATCCCAGCTGTAATGGGAGGATTGAGCGCCAGCATTCGATTCTCAAGTCCATTTTAAGGAAACTTTGCTCCCTTAAATCTAAGGAGTGGCATCGTTACCTACCCTGTGCTTTGTTTGCCATGAGGGAAGTTCCCAGTGACTCTTTGGGGTTTTCACCTTTTGAACTTCTCTATGGTAGACAGGCCAGAGGTCCATTGTCCATCCTTCATGACTTATGGACTAATGAGGAGGTGAGTGCTGAGGTTCAGTCTTCTTACCAGTTTCTCCTTGACCTTAGATCCAAACTTGAGGAGACCTCTGACATAGTTTCGAAAAACCTAAGCTTGTCAATGGACCAGTACAAAACCTATTTTGACTCCAAAAGTCAGAGGAAAAGTTTTAAAGTAGGGGATGAAGTTCTTGTCCTTTTGCCTATCAAGTCAAATAAATTATTAGTAGCATGGAAAGGTCCATATAAAGTATTAAAAATTTGTGGAAAAGTTGATTACCTCATAGAAGTCAAGGGGAAACCTAAGCTTTATCATATCAACATCCTTAAGAAATATTACCGAAGAAACCATACCCCAGGCCGGGATTGAACCCTCGGGTTCAATCCCGGCCTGGGGTATGGTTTGTTTGCAATCGTGTCATTACGATTTCTTGAGTCATTACCGAAGAAATTCGGTTAACTGCCTTAATAACTTTGACTTAGTTTTTCCACACGAACTTGATAAGACAACTGAAGAATGTAAGGTGTGCGTAATTGACACCTCTAACTTAGACTATGATGAACTACATGACTTGGTGACTTTTGACCACTCGGGCGCAACCAACATTAATATTAATGAATCTTTGGATGATCATCAGAGACATGAACTACTTCAATGTGTGAGTAACTTTTCAGACGTCTTTACTGATATTCCAGGTGTTACCTGGATGGAAATAAATGGTATAAAATACCGACACAATGGTAATATAAACACAAATGCAGTATAATGTGATCCTTTATTGACTACGTTTCGCCCACACAGTGGGCTTTTTCAAGTCACAAACAGAACTACCTGGGGTGGAAGGAACGCGAGTATTTATAGTCCGGCTGAAGTCAGGTGAAGAATGCTGCATCTGATGATGTACCGAGTTGGGTTGTAGAGTCTAAAAACTTGGGTAGCTTGGAAAGGAGACTGGACAAGTTTGTGAGCAGACCTTCTACAGTGTTCTTATGTGGGATAGCGATGAAGAAGTTTCTTGGCAAGTGGTTCAGCTATGTTATAGAAGCCACTATTCTGGTTGAATAGTGGCTTCTATATCCGACAACTTCAACCAGAATAGTGGCTTCTATAACATAGCTGAACCACTTGCCAAGAAACTTCTTCATCGCTATCCCACATAAGAACACTGTAGAAGGTCTGCTCACAAACCGAGCCAGCTCTCTATTTCAACATTACATCTCACCTGGCCCTATTACAGGCTCTGATCACATCCCAGTCATCTTACACATCTCCTCCAACCCTATCCTCATTCCAACCACACCTTCATTCTCCTACAAGAACGCTGACTGGGATGCTTTCAAACAACACATAGACAATATTAACCTCACCTATGACTACAACAACAAACCTATCTCTGACATCGATACTCAACTTGATCTCATCCAGGACACCATTACACAAGCAGCCAACATCGCAATACCAAAGAAAACTCACACCACTCGTTATTCCTTCAAACCGTCACTCAGAACAAGAAGACTAATTATCTGCTACCACAACCGCTTCCTCTACAACACACATAGATTTAATCAAGTCCGATTAGATCTCACTTACCTTAGAAACAACATTTTACACAGCCTAGACCAAGACCACAACAATCACTGGTCACGACTAATACAACAAGCGGACAGGCAGCGTGTTAAAAACACTAAAGCCTTCTGGAACTTTATCAAAAAAATCAGAGGCACTACTCCCACCAACAAATTCAAACACATCACCCACAACAACACACACATCTCAGACTCACAGGCTGCTACCAACATCTTCAAACACATCTGGGAGAACATCTTCCACGCTCACCCACCTCACCCTAACGTTATTCAACACATTCAGAACATAGAACACTGGAACACTGCACACACACAAGAAACAACACCAGACAGCCACATACATCTAGACACTCTTACCTCCTCCCAAGAACTCGACACTCCTTTCACCAACACAGACATTAAAACTCTCCTCAGACACCTTCCTCCAAAGGCTCCTGGTGCCTCTGGCCTAAACCATATTATCCTGAAACACCTTCCTGACTCTATCATTACTGCCTACACAAACCTCCTCAATGCCTCCCTTGCCTCTGGATACTTCCCTTCCCTCTTCAAAGCTGCTACTGCTATCCTCCTACCTAAACCCAATAAAGACCACTCTGACCCTAGAAACTATCGCCCTATCAGCCTCCTCGAAACTTTAGGAAAACTCTTTGAAAAACTCATTAATCATCGCCTTCGCAGATACCTGGAACATAATTCTGTACTTTCAGATGGCCAGTTTGGCTTCAGAACACACAGATCCACACAGGATGCCATTAACATCATTCTCAACTACATCCACATAAACACAAAACAAAGAAACAGGACAGCCCTGGTTGCAAAAGACGTTGAAAAAGCTTTTGACACTGTGTGGCACGAGGGGCTTAAGTACAAACTCTGCACTAACTTCAACCTGCCTCTCAATACTCGTAAACTCCTCTGCAACTTCCTAGACGGCCGTACCATGAGAATCAAATTCCAAGGCTGTTACTCTGACTACTTCACACTAAATGCTGGAGTACCCCAGGGATCTGTCCTTTCCCCTACCCTCTACATTTTATACACTAACGACATTCCAACACCTATATACCACAACTCCATCACACTAGCCTATGCAGACGACATTACACAACTTATCACTCATGCCAATATAGATACACTCACACACAAAACACAAAATGAGGTTGACAGGATAGCCATCTGGGAACAAAAATGGAGGATCAAAACCAATGCAGCAAAATCCAGCATTACGTATTTTAACTACAGGAAACGTGATCCTCCATTACCTGTCGAACTCAGAACAGCTGACACCCGCACTTACTTCCCTATCACACAATCTGTCACTGTCCTTGGCGTTAATCTTGACTACCTTCTTCGTTTACACGGACACATTCACTCAAGGCATGCAATAGCTAGTAAGGCCCTTGCGGGCCTCTACAAGCTGAAACATGCCTCTCAACGCACCAAACTACACCTCTACAAATCCCTAATACGTCCTCTGATAACTTACTCTCCTCTAGCCCTCTCTCTTGCAGCAAAAACAAACTTACTTAAGCTGCAGCGTGTCCAGAACAAGGCGCTGCGCTGGGTGCTTGATGTCAGATGGGAGGACTTCGCCACAAGCGAGTCTCTCCATGCCCAGTTAGACGTCCCTGCGCTGAATCTGTACTGGAAGAGGCTCAGTGACAGACAGATAGACAAACTTGAGACACGACATGACTACTGGACCTCTCTCCTTGACGAAGACATTCGCAGACCCACAAACCAACACAACCTTTTCTACTCCTTGCATGATCCTGCTCCTAACCCTACTTACAAATAACCTTGGATCCGCTGACAGGTACCTTCTAAGACAGGTACCATTCTCTGACCCACGTTCGCCTTAGCTTTTTTGGGTTAAGACATGACTCAGTTCTGCACTCCTCTCTAGCTCTAAAGGTCGCAAGTCCCTTACTCCCAGCTCACCCCACCGGAGTCCCAACAGAAGAACCGGAATTTCTCTTTTCAATATCTGTCCCACGATCGCCTTTGCTGCTGGGTTAAGCCCTGGCTCTATTTCTAAGACTAAGAACACTCCTCTCCAGCACTATTCTTCGTCTGTCCCGTCTTCCCCGCTCATCCCATTTGGGATCTTACCTGAACTTTCGTTCGTTCGTTCGTTCACCCCAGGTAGTTCTGTTTGTGACTTGAAAAAGCCCACTGTGTGGGCGAAAGGTGTTACCTCCACGGTAGTCCATAAGATTGACTTAGTGACGGACAATCCTATCAAACGAAAATTATACCCAGTTCCAGTTCACCTTGAGAATGATATACATAGCCTATGTTAGGTCCTTAATTGATTATGCTACTCCCATGTTGATATTAGCTAGAGAAAGTTCTCTCCGACCCTTGGAGTTAATGCAAAATGAAGCTCTCAGGATTATTCTTGGCTGTCCCAGATCTACAAAAGTTCTTAACATGAGGAAGGAGCTTGGTATTTCTAGTATCAGTGACAGGATTGTTGAAATTAACACTGTACTCGGTATTAGAATGTTGAGAAACGAACCAGACACTGTCACAGTGAATCTTACCAAGTGTCTAGAGGTAAATACACACAGATCTAAATGGATTGTGAAAACGTGCAATTGCATTAAGCTTTATAACCTGCATGAACTGTATCACTGTAGGCAACAAGAGCATTTCACCCCTCCATGGAAGATGTGTTCATTTAATATCACATACCTACAAGTCCCTCCCAAGAAGCTCATTGCTAGTAATCCCTTCCTTAAATCTCTTGTTAGAGCAACTGCTCAAGAAGAAATTTCTCACCTAGCTGGTAGTAACAAGTTATCACAAGTTATATACACTGATGGATCTAAACAGGAGTCTTCTGGCAGGGCTGCATCTGCTCTTGTTGCCACCTCCCTAGTTAAGAACGATAATAAATTTGTTGAGTTAGGCATAAGAATTAACAACTGGGCGTCTACACTGCAAACTGAATTGTTTGCAATCCTAATGGCGCTAAAGCTAACCTATGACACTGAGCTTGACTCTATCATCATTACTGATTCTATGTCATCATTGAAGGCTCTTGGCTCATATAATGACTCCAACAACATGCTCATTGGGGAAGCCAGGTAGAGATACTCAAAAATTAGGGACAAAGGAATTAATGTACAATTGCTATGGATCCCATCACACATTGGATTACTCCTTCATGATAAAGTTGATATGTTAGCCAAGAAGAGTATCGAGAAGGAGAATGTAGAATATAACTTTGGTATAACTGTGTCTAGCATTAGGAATAATATTAGGAGAGAAGTAAATAATGAAAATGATTGTTATAGGAATGCAGTTAGAAGCCTGAGTAGATCTATAACCCACTATGATAACATGAACGTAGATAAGTATGTTTATGGAGCAACTTGCAATGTGAACAGACTGACTGATGTTGTAGTGGCCAGGCTTAGGCTTGGTTACAAGTACTTCTGGCAGTTTGGGAGACACACAGATGATGATCAAACTAAATGTAAATTATGTGATCAGGCATATGGTCACTCTCTTGAACACTATGTGCTTAATTGTCCACTCATTGAGGAATACAGAGACAGACAGTATAATAACCTATGTGACATGTCAAGATATCTTATTAATGAAAATAAGATACCAGCTATACTAAGCAAATTTCCTAAATTTGCTTGTAACAGATAAGTGAACTATAGATATGTAGATATAAATCCATATGTATTCCTGTTAACCCTTTGGGGCCTAGTTCCTAGACCTTTTGTGTATCCATATGCTCTCGCGCTACCGTCCACAGGATGGATATGGGGTGCACAATAAACTAGCCACTTCGGTGGCAAAATCTAATGAAGAAGTTGTGACACTAGAGACAGTGGAAGTAGGTACTACCGAGATTGGAGGTCTCTTAGTAACTCAAGAATAAGAAAGTCGTGGAAGTCTCCCCTGGAGGTGAAGATGGCAGACTGCCATGGCACATGTGAAACTTTCTCTTTGAGACAAGATAAGATAAGATTTCGTTCGGATTTTTAACCCCGGAGGGTTAGCCACCCAGGATAACCCAAGAAAGTCAGTGCGTCATCGAGGACTGTCTAACTTACTTCCATTGGGGTCCTTAATCTTGTCCCCCCAGGATGCAACCCACACCAGTCGACTAACACCCAGGTACCTATTTGCTGCTAGGTGAACAGGACAATAGGTGTAAGGAAACGTGTCGAAATGTTTCCACCCGCCGGGAATCGAACCCGGGCCCTCCGTGTGTGAAGCGGGAGCTTTAGCCACCAGGCCACCAGGCCACCGGGCGAGACAACGAATTTCTCATTCTTTTACGTAAACTTGGCAATGACAAGAAAAAGCCGGGTGAGCCTCATTACAATTAAGGCAAGAGGGATTCATGTTACAGGATGTATTTGTATTTGTATGGTCGTCAGCACCACAGACTGGGCACTGTATCATGGACCTGCAGTATTTTGCTGGGTGGCCAAAGTGCCAGAAATTTATTTCCACACTGTTGTGGTGTAGGGATCAACTCACGGACTTGGAGACGGTGTCCAGCAATATAAACGGAGGACGGAAGCTCACGACAGTCAAAAGTTAAGCGAGCTACACAGCAGGGGTAGCGTTTCCACCTGCGGGCAGGTAGTATATGTGTCTACTTTGAGAATTGGGAGGTCTTGCAGCTCAAGTTGTTTGAGAATGTCGTCACCACATCTGGAAGTTATGTTGAACAATGGTATGAGGAAGAATGATGGTACCACTGCAAGAACAGAGTGGTGTTTTTGAACTGTTACAGGGATAGCATCTACTGTGGCAAGGAGAGAAAGATCGTGAGCTTGACGATGCATGCCGTGACGATGCATGCACCGCTCTTGAGAGCATGAAATAAAATATTTTAACCAACATGGCATAGGAGCGCCTTGCCGATACTATAAGCTGATAGTCAGTAGGAGACGTCGGCTATAGAGTAAAAAACCTAGTCCACTGTGTACTTTGAAACGTAGTGTGTAAGAGAAGGGAGTGTCGTGTCGGTATTTTCTGGGCAGAGTGAAAAGTAATAGTAGTGTCATCAGTTAATTAATGGTCTTGGTCGTTTAGGAGTAGGACCGAAGTTGGTCAGACTTGAAATGGGCGGGCAATCCGAGAATCATCGCACTGTAGAGGGAGAAGCAGGAAGTATGGTCAAAGAAGTGTGGAGGTTGAATGTATCGAAGGAGTCAGGCAGAACCATGGTACCTGGAGCTGGTGACGGCACCGGCACCATTAGAAAAGTCCAAAGAATAGTCAAATAATGAGATAGGGTTGGAACAGGGTGTGGTAGCAGAAAGGGGCCCAGGCCGAGCTTGTTAATGGACTTGGGACTCCATGGTTATGTCACTTCTTTCTTTTTGTTTCTTAGAAAACAAAAGAAAAAAGAATAAAAAAAAGGGGGGGGTGGGACGTGGAAGATTAGCTCCTAGGAGGAATGAAAGGGTCATAAATCATGCAGATGCGGCATGGAACCCATGCCATACCCTACCCTTCATGCCAGTAAACCAGCAATCCGGGATAACAGCCTCACATCCACCGAGCCACCTCGGTGGACAAGAGAGAGAGAGAGGGTGGCCAGAAACCCACCACAAAGCATACCTCCTACAGCCACCACCTCCCAGAATCTGACAGGCAGCCTCCAGAAATACACTTGTCACCCGAAAGACACCCAGAGCCGCCCCCCGAGAAAAGGAGAGGGAATGGGACATCCCCATTTGATCCAGATTCTATGGCAAACTACACCAGCACCAAGGACCTCAATGGAATGAGTTGGCACACGGTACCCTTTCCCCTACCTAGGAACTAGAATGCCTGAGGGAAGAATCCCATAGGTTGAAAACGGGAAGGGAATAGGGGAGGGATGGGGATAGAAGGAAGGGAGGAGAGGGATGGGGAGAGGAGAAAGGGAGGGGAGGGATGGGGAGGATGGGATAGGGAAGGGTGGATTGGGAGGTAATTAGGTTCAGCCTGAGGAAGAAGACTGTAGTGATACTGGTCCTGTGGGGAGCAGCAGCAGGTCCAATTCCTCAGAAAAATAGCCTCTTTACCACGAAAAGAGAGCTCCCCTTGAAGAGGTATGAAGGTCATGAGAGTGGACAAAATAGTGGAGGCAATGAGCATCGCGACGATTGGTCAAGGATGGGACATTTACTTCTGCACAGAGGCTCTTGATAGGTAAGGAGCGAGAAGCACCTAGACATAAACGTAATCCCTGATGATGGATGGGATTGAATTTAGAAAGAGTTGCAGGAGAGGCCGGAGAATACATCTGGTCACCATAATCTGGCTTCGATAAAATTAAGGCTGAATGCAGTCGAAGGAGAGCTCGACGATTCGCCCCATCCCCCCGCGAAAGATGAGCAAAGGCTTTAAGGAGGTTCAGCCGGCTATGGCAAGTTGCTTTCAGGAAGGTAATGCGAGATTTCCAAGACAACCGGCAGGCAAACAGTAGGCCGAGGAATCTGACCGTATCACGTTCAGGGATTCGTGAGCCATATAGGCACAATGGAATATCAAGGACAATGAATGTCTGGTGAAAGTAATTTGGTGTGTTTTAACGCTAGAAAACTTAAACCCATGAGTAGTGGCCAATAGGAAACACTGTTGACAGCATTTTGGGGTGATGCTGCTACTAGGTGGCAGTTAGCGCCTGCACAGTTATAGCGAAGTCAACATAGTGATGGCCAAATATTAAATGGAAGAACAGATACCTGATCATTTATAGCAAGGAGGAAAGTGGTGGTGCTACGGACACATCCTTGAGGGATACCTTTAGCTTAGACAAAGTCTGGGGAAAGCAAATTATTAACCCGAACATGTCTCTCAGATATGAAGTTTGCAAGAAAAAATGGCAGATTGCCTCAGAGGCCCAAGGAGTGAGTTTGGGCCAAGATGTTATATTTCCAAGTACTGTCATATGCCTTTTCAAGATAAAAAAAATGACTGCTGTAATGGAATGGTTACTAACAAACACATTACAAACATAGGTATCTAAGCAGAGACAAGGGTCAATAGTAGAGCAGCCCTTATGAAAGCCATATTGACAGGGGGAGACACTATTGTGTCTCTAAATACCACATCAAACCTCTATTTACCAGACGTTCCATCACCTTGCAAACTGCACTGATAAGAGCAACGGGATGATAGTGCAAGGTATCATGTCCTGAAGTATCTGGTTTACGAAAAGGTAGGACTATGACAGATTTCCACAGCTGGGGAAGAACTCCTCGTGACCAATTAAGACTGAAAAGACGTAAATGGACTGCAAGGGCTGATGGATGTAAATGCTGAAGCATATGAATATGAATGTCATCATTTAGCTTTATGAATGACATGTCGGGTGACCACTCTCGCCAGTTTAAAATCAAGATGCTCTGTGGTCCTATTGTAACGATATCGGTCCCATGCAACTTGTTTCAAATGTAATGCACAAGCACAAGTAGGAGACCACCAAGGCACGCAGTTCTGAGAATGCTTGCTTGAGGTTTGAGGTATAGAATGTGATGCTGCGGTTAAAACCGAGGTTGAAAATAAGTGTAACGGCTCATCACTAGAGGACGAAGAAAGGTCATCACTAAAAGCAGTTTGGCTCGAGTACATTATTATTATAATCACAGGGAAGTGCTAAACCCGCAGGATTACATAGCGCATGTGTGGGGGGATAGAAGGTATTCAGGCTCAATTCAGGGGACTGGAGCACAGATCCAATTCCCTAGATCAAGAGCCCCTCACGAGCGTCAAGGAACCTCCCTTGAGGGGAGGGGCTCGAGTACAGATCCCAATTTGCTCATTCAAATTGCCAACGTTGGTTTCGAGGAGGGTGAGAATATGAATGGGAAGTAAGGAGGATAGGAAAATGATCACTTTCATGTAAATCTGGGAACAGACCAGGTCAAGTCAAGTGCAGTTGATGCAGAGCAAACAGAGATATCAATGCAAGAGAGAAATTGAGCGTGAGGGTCAAAATGGGCGAAAATACTAGTATTTAAAGCATGGAGGGGAGAAGTGAGAAGAGCCTCTAACTTATCACCATGAGAGTCGCAGTGAGGACCCCTCCCCCAGAGGAAATGATGAGCACGAAAATCACCTAATAACAGAATAGGTGGCGGTACAGAAGTTTTTTAGTTTAATATGTTTATTATGCACCCCATACCCATCCTGTGGGCGGTAGTCAAAAGATTACAGAGGTACATAATTGGTCCAGGGACTGGACTCCAAAGTTTTGATAGCTGAGCAAGTTACAGAGGTAATGAACTCACAATTTACAAAGGTAATGAACTCACAATTTACAAAGGTAATGAACTCACAATTTACAAAGGTAATGAACTCACAATTTACAAAGGTAATGAACTCACAATTTACAAAGGTAATGAACTCCAGGTAAGTCTGGTCACAATCATGACAAGTTACAAAGGTATTTACAGATTACAGAGGTACGTAATGGGTCCAGGGACTGGGCCCCCAAAGTTTTGATAGCTGAACTAGGTACAAAGGTAATGAGCTCACAAGTTACAAAGGTAATGAATTCTGTAGAATGGTTACTTACGTTTATACTTTGGCTACAATCATGAACAAATTATAGAGTAATGAGCAATTCACACTTCCACACCCGGTCACAACTGTAATGAGTTATTGGTGCAAATATTGATTGTTGAGTCACACACCACACACACACACACACACACACACACACACACACACACACACACACACACACACACACACACACACACACACACACACACACACACACACACACACAGGAGCTAGGAGCTAGGACTCGACCCCTGCAACCACAAATAGGTGAGTACACACACACACACACACACACACTTTAGTTTAATATCTTTATGCACCCCAGACCCATCCTGTGGGCGGTAGTCAAAAGATTACAAAGGTACATAATGGGTCCAGTGACTGGACCCCAAAGTTATGATAGCTGAACTAGTTACAAAGGTAATGAACTCCAGGTAGATCTGGTCACTAATCATGGCAAGTTACAGAGGTAATGAATCAGCTTCACTCCTATACATGGTTACAGTCATGAACAAATTACAAAGTAATGAACCACTGATACGTCCACACCTGGTCACAATTGTAATGAGTTATAAATACAAATATTAAGTGGATCATACACCCACACTAGCGCGCGCGCGCACATACACACACGAGGGCGCACGCACGGACATGTGCACACGAGCGTACAAATATATGCATACACACAAGGACGCACACCCACACACACACACCCACACACACACACACCAACACCCACACACACACACACCCTCACACACACCCACACACACACCCTCACACACACCCACACACACACACCCACACACACACACACCCACACACCCACACACGCACACACACACCCACACACGCACACACACACACACACACACACGCACACACACACACACACCCTCACACACACCCGCACACACACCCTCACACACACCCACACACACGCACACACACACACACACACACACACACACACACACACACACACACACACACACACACACATGCACACATGCACACATGTGGTAATGCTTTATTTACAGCTAGCAAAGTCAGGGTATTTCTCCAGAATGGTCTGCAATATACCACTGTGGATAAAATACTTAGCCATTTCTTGAACACTTCTGAGTGAGTTGTTTCTAAATTCATTAATTTTATCACACTCCAGTACATAATGACGCAAGGTGTGACAATAATCCATCTGGCAAAGTTTACATTTCGTTTGGTCTACATCTGGTGGTGGTGATTTAACCTGCCAAAGATACTTGTAACCCAGCCGGAGCCGGGCAGTAGTGACATCCAAGAGTCTGCTTATTTTGTTGGATGCACCATAGACATGTGGCTCCTCCTGCATGATGGAATGATGATAGATGGACTGACTTGTGTCAATCTCCCTAAGTCTTAAGTCAATAAAGTTCATTTGAAGTTCTTTTCGTATTATTGTTCTCAAACTGCTAAATGACAACCCAATATTGTAATCTACCCCCTCTTTGGAAGCATACAGCTTAGCCAATTTATCAGTTCTATCATGCATCTGAAGACCAATGTGAGATGGAATCCACAGCATGTGCACCCTGACTCCACTGTCCACAATCTTACCATATCTATGTCTGGCTTCTGACACAAGCATGCCACAATTTATACTTAATGAGTTGAGAGCATTTATGGATGACAGAGAATCAGTTACAATTAAAGTGTCAACCTTAGATACATGGACACATTTGAGTGCAAGGAGTATGGCAAACAGTTCTGTTTGAAGGGTAGAGGCCCAGTTATTGATGCGTGCTCCAATTTCTTTATGAGAGCCATCACTCTTTGTGACAACAGCAGCACTACCAGCTGCACCGGTGGACTGGTGAACAGAACCATCGACGTAAATAATTTGTGAAAGATTGTTCTGTGTGACTAAGTTATCAATACAGCTTAAGGCATCATGTTTGGCTTCAAGACGAAGCTTTGGTTGTGATTTAAGAAGAGTTTTGGGGGGAAATGGAGGAATGGTAGTTTGGAATGGGGTAATATCCCATGGAGCAGGGAAATGTCTCTGTTGTCCAACTTGATATAGATCATGTAGCTGGTTCATGCGGAGGTCGGTTCCAGTTTTTTCGATCCATCTGGAAGGATGTTCACCAGTGCTGAGGAAAGTTTGGTGGGCTTCTGTGCAGGGGTTTGAATGGGCTAGCCTAAGCATATTGACCCCAATAAGGATATTTCTTTCAGTAACACGATCTCTAATGCTTGGAATATTAAGTTCTTTCCGCATATTTAAAATTTTGGCAGTACGAGGGCATCCTAGGATTATCCTCATTGCTTCGTTTTGCAGTTTTTCCAGCCCTCCAAGCTTCCAGTCAGACACGAGTGCAAGTAGTGGCGCTGCATAATCAACCAATGATCTAATATAAGCAAGATACATCATTTTCACAATTTTAACATTAGCACCATACCTGGGATGAAAACCTGCCACAACTCTAAGTGCTCTCAGCCTTTCTTTGTATTGGCGACAAAGTCTCGTTACAACAGGTCCAAGTAGTGGAACCTCAAAGCCTGTATCTGCTTACATATTCTAGAAGAGACCCATCATGCAACTGGATCTGACGAACTGTGCCTCTCTGCCGAGGAGGACGCCTGTTGAGTATCTTTGTTTTATCCCCTGAGATTATTAACCCCAGGTCCTGACACGAGGCTAGTACATGATTAAGAATGTTTTGGGTGTTGGAGAATCCGGTAGTGTGAATCATTATGTCATCAGCAAAACTAACCATATAATGATGGGGCTGGCTAGGCATGGCATTAAGTAAGGCATTAATCAAAATGTTGAAAAGGGTGGGACTAAGCACACCTCCCTGTGGGGTTCCTAATTCAAAATCTTTAGTTACACTTCTATGTCCCTGGAACAACACAGACGACTTTCTGTTGGACAGGTAACCTTTAATCCAGCGGAGAAGCCATCCTCCAACATCCATTCTGGCAAGTTCACTAATGATTACATGTCTGTTGGCTACATCAAAAGCGGATTTAAGGTCAAGGAACGTAGTGTATGAGCTGTCAGTGTGCAGAGTGAGAAAGGTGGTAATGCAATGATGCACACTCCTTCCATGCATGAAGCCATGCAACCGGGGTGACAAGAATTCCTTAATTCTGTGCATAAGACGATTAAGAATCATCCTTTCAAATGTTTTACACAAGCAGCTAGTAAGGGATATTGGGCGAAATGAGTTTTGTTGATTGGGCTTTGGAATGGGAATGATGAGGCTATTGGTCCATGATTTAGGGAGCTCCCCAGTGACATAACTCATGTTATATAATTCAAGTAAAGGATTACCTGGTACTCGACACAGCAATCTAAGTATGTTGTAAGTAATACCATCCTCACCAGGCGACGTGGAGTTGCCCTTAGTTAGTGCTGCATCAAGTCCATAATTAGTGAAAGGAATGTTGCAGTCATCTGCCTTGCTGAGCATAAAGCAAACAAGTCTCTCCCTTGCATCATATTTGTCCATTAATTTCGCCTGTGTGGTACTGGGAAGACTGTCATAGCTAGATGTAGCAGCCCAAGCATTGACTAACTCATTCGCCCTATGCAAGGGATGAGGGTGCGCGATCTGCCCAGTTCTGTTACCCTTAATTCTATTTATGTCCCTCCATGCCCGGCTAAGTGGGGTGTGAGCACTGAGACCATTGACAAATTGTTCCCAGTCTGTTTGCCGCAGCTCTGTCATACGCTCTCTGGCAGCAGCAAGGGCAGTTTGGAAGAGGCTCAGCATTTCAGGGGTACGATGGTTTCTATAGGCTAGGCCTAGTCTGCGAGCAGTACGTTTCAATGTTCGAAGTTTAGAATCATTGTAATAGGTATGATTTTTATAAGACTTATGATTATTATGGAAGTTTCCAATGCTTTTGTGTCTTGCATTATAATCACCAATAATGAGAGTAGGTTCAGACTGAGCACAAGTTGGGAGCTCCAAGTAATTAAACTTATCAGCAGGAGCGTACAAGTTAAATATGTTGAGAGCAGAGTTCCCAATATAAATCCAAACACCGTGATACTGTAGCACAGAAGCAACGAGAAACACAACATCTATGATAGATAATACTCGAGAAGGGGAAAGATACAAAGAACATACTGTATACCACTTGTTCAAGGAGATACTGTGTAATGCAGCGAAGTATGAATAAAGATCTGATGGTATGGTATACCGGTGCACACAAGAAGTGCACTTTCATTAAGAGTTCCATCGGGATAAGGATCAGATGAATATAATAAAACATAGCCCAAGATGGGATGGATAACAGCAGAGCATAATTTAGGTTCTTGTAAACAGACAAACAGGGGAAAATTGGGAGAGCAACACCTGAAGCTCATTGCGATTACCCGAGGCCTCGTATATTCCACTGTAAATAACTGAAGAGGGTTTCGGAAGCCAATGCCCCCACAGCCCAATCTGTGACCAAGTCTCATAAATAACAAAAAAAGGCACAATACCGTGACTGGAACGATACACAAATAACCTGCACATAAAAGAGAAGCTTACGACGACGTTTCGGTTCGACTTGGACCATTTACAAAATGACCGAAACGTCGTCGTAAGCTTCTCTCTTTTATGTGCGGGTTATTTGTGTACCAGGTCTCATGATAGATCAGGACCTGATGAGCCAGGCTGTTACTGTTGGCTGCACACAACCCGACGTATGAACCACACACGCACGCATGCATATACAACAGCAGTTAGGCCTGAGTGGTTGAGGGGAGAGGACGTGTGTGTTGAGTGAAGTCCTAGGCCTTCTATATCAGAACTGCTTATCTCACCTGACTGATAACTCATCATGCAACAAATATCGTTGGAGCGCAGCTGAATTGCTGCTGGAACTCTTATGTGTCAACTGTGACTAGTGATATACCTAGTGAAACACAAACATGTTGATTTGAAGTGGCTGTAGGAGGCTACACCTTCACCTCGCCTGTCTCCCCTCCTTCCTCGATTTGGAACTCAGGCATTCGCCTCTATTTACTTATGGTCTAGAGGCGGTTTTTGCCAGACCGCATAAATGCTTGAGTGCCCGTGTCAGTCCTCCGTGCCGCACTCCATTCATCTTACGAATATGTCTCCTGTGTGCCTACCTGCCTGCTACAAGCAAATATCCAAGTGGTTGACACGGGCTTAGCAAGCACATTCAAGCAGGCTTGAAAGCAGCATTTGAAGGCCCAGCATGTCTACGTATACGTTCTACAGTGCTGCTGGCATACCAGTGTTTCCTGCAGTGGCTTAGTTAAGAACAATTTAACGAGCATTGCAGTACTAACTTTTTAAGTGGGACATGCCAGAGGTTCACCTATGAACATAGTAAGTTTGTGCTAGAAGTGTTAAGTGCTGCAGATTTGTTGTAACTATTTGCACGAGTGGATTTCACTGACTTAAGCAGTTGTGCTACCATCAGTACCTACGTAGGCTTAAAATGAGTGAGGAATGTCTGGCCTGCTGGGTGACCTTGAAAATGGCACTATAAGACCCACATGCCACTTACACCCATACTGCGTGTGTCTAGTGAGGTGAATGTCCCTTCCTCGACTTTCCTATTCACCGGTATCCCTTAACTCATCGCCATTATCTACATATGGGATTTTTTTAGATTTTGCCACCGAAGTGGCTAGTTTATTGTGCACCCCATATCCATCCTGTGGACGGTAGCGCGAGAGCATATGGATACACAAAAGGCCTAGGAACTAGGCCCCAAAGGGTTAACAGGAATACATATGGATTTATATCTACATATCTATAGTTCACTTATCTGTTACAAGCAAATTTAGGAAATTTGCTTAATATATCTGGTATCTTATTTTCATTAATAAGATATCTTGACATGTCACATAGGTTATTATACTGTCTGTCTCTGTATTCCTCAATAAGTGGACAATTAAGCACATAGTGTTCAAGAGAGTGACCATATGCCTGATCACATAATTTACATTTAGTTTGATCATCATCTGTGTGTCTCCCAAACTGCCAGAAGTACTTGTAACCAAGCCTAAGCCTGGCCACTACAACATCAGTCAGTCTGTTCACATTGCAAGTTGCTCCATAAACATACTTATCTACGTTCATGTTATCATAGTGGGTTATAGATCTACTCAGGCTTCTAACTGCATTCCTATAACAATCATTTTCATTATTTACTTCTCTCCTAATATTATTCCTAATGCTAGACACAGTTATACCAAAGTTATATTCTACATTCTCCTTCTCGATACTCTTCTTGGCTAACATATCAACTTTATCATGAAGGAGTAATCCAATGTGTGATGGGATCCATAGCAATTGTACATTAATTCCTTTGTCCCTAATTTTTGAGTATCTATACCTGGCTTCCCCAATGAGCATGTTGTTGGAGTCATTATATGAGCCAAGAGCCTTCAACGATGACATAGAATCAGTAATGATGATAGAGTCAAGCTCAGTGTCATAGGTTAGCTTTAGCGCCATTAGGATTGCAAACAATTCAGTTTGCAGTGTAGACGCCCAGTTGTTAATTCTTATGCCTAACTCAACAAATTTATTATCGTTCTTAACTAGGGAGGTGGCAACAAGAGCAGATGCAGCCCTGCCAGAAGACTCCTGTTTAGATCCATCAGTGTATATAACTTGTGATAACTTGTTACTACCAGCTAGGTGAGAAATTTCTTCTTGAGCAGTTGCTCTAACAAGAGATTTAAGGAAGGGATTACTAGCAATGAGCTTCTTGGGAGGGACTTGTAGGTATGTGATATTAAATGAACACATCTTCCATGGAGGGGTGAAATGCTCTTGTTGCCTACAGTGATACAGTTCATGCAGGTTATAAAACTTAATGCAATTGCACGTTTTCACAATCCATTTAGATCTGTGTGTATTTACCTCTAGACACTTGGTAAGATTCACTGTGACAGTGTCTGGTTCGTTTCTCAACATTCTAATACCGAGTACAGTGTTAATTTCAACAATCCTATCACTGATACTAGAAATACCAAGCTCCTTCCTCATGTTAAGAACTTTTGTAGATCTGGGACAGCCAAGAATAATCCTGAGAGCTTCATTTTACATTAACTCCAAGGGTCGGAGAGAACTTTCTCTAGCTAATATCAACATGGGAGCAGCATAATCAATTAAGGACCTAACATAGGCTATGTACATCATTCTCACGATTCTCACATTTGCACCATAGTTGGGATTGTAGCCAGCAACAGCTTTGAGAGCATTTAGCCTAGCTTTACATTTCTTGTTTAGTTGTGGTATAGTGGATTTGTTAAAGGGTACATCTACACCAAGATATCTGTAAGTTTTAACGTAGCTAATGATTTCACCCTGCAAATAGATGGGTGGGGGATGTCGTTTGCTTGTTAATATCTTAGTTTTAGAGGAAGATATTATGAGGCCTAGTCGATTACAAATTGCTTGAACTTCATTAAGAATGGTATTCATCTTCTTATGCCCTGTTGTATGGATCATGATATCATCAGCATAGCTTATAGCTATATGTTTAGGTGAGGCAGGTAGAGCATTTAGGAGAGCATTAATCAGAATATTAAATAGCATGGGACTAAGAACTCCTCCCTGCGGTGTACCTAAAGACATTTCTTTAGAATCACTTCTGAAGCCTTGGTAAAGGACAGAGGATACTCTATTTGACAGGTATCCTATTATCCAGCAGAGTAAGCTACCACCAATATTCATTTTGGCTAGTTCATGTAGTATAACGGTTCTGTTCGCAATATCAAATGCAGATTTTAGATCAAGAAAAGTGGTAAAACTAGTAGAGGTATGTGCAGTGAGAAAGGTGGAAATACAGTTCTGCACACTTTTACCTTTCATGAACCTATAGAGGTAGGGGGAAAGTTGATCTCTGATTCTGTAGTACAGTCTGTTAAGCATCATTCTTTCAAAAGTTTTACAAAGACAACTAGTTAAGGAGATCGGCCTAAATGTATCAGGCTGTTGGGGCTTAGGGATAGGCACAATGAGACTATTGGTCCAGGAAGTAGGAAGAACGCCCTCAATGTAACTGAGATTATACAGTGCCAACAAAGGGTTATCAGGCACGTGCCTTAGAGTTCTGAGAATATCATAGGTTATACCATCCTCTCCAGGAGCAGTTGATCGACCTTTGGTTAATGCATTATCTAATTCATACTCGGTAAAGAGGCAATCACTCTCATCAATATTTTGGCTCATAAAATTAATCAGTTTCAACATTTCTTCAGAAGTACTCTCTAAATTTTTTCTAATATGAGATGGAAGGCTTCATGCCTGGATGTTTTGGACCAGTCATTTATGAGGTCATTTGCTTTTTCAAGAGGAAAGGGATGAGCAACATTGCCAGTCTTTTTCCTGGTTATTTTATTTATACCTTTCCAAGCCAAACTCAAAGGGGTGGACCTATTTAATCCACTAACAAACTGTTCCCATTCCTGTTGCCTAAGTTCTTCCTTTCTATTCCTTGCATTTGTTAGTGCAGCTTGGAACGTTCTGA
This sequence comes from Cherax quadricarinatus, assembly GCF_038502225.1. Classification (NCBI taxonomy): domain Eukaryota; kingdom Metazoa; phylum Arthropoda; class Malacostraca; order Decapoda; family Parastacidae; genus Cherax; species Cherax quadricarinatus. Next base: position 16,869,496 of record NC_091340.1, read on the forward strand.
GCAGGTCTGGGGTTCTACATTCACGGTATGCTTTACCAATCCTCCTAGCTGCATGTGTTAGATTGCGCAGCTGTGGATCATTGTAGTATTTACATTGGTTTTTATTGTTATTTATAGTGGAGGGTTTTTGTTTCCCATTCCTGCCCACTTGATCTGTGAGAACACTCTCAATAGTGGTAATTAAATCATCATTAAATTTTTGTGTGCCAATGGGCTCGTAATTCTTATACCATTGATCCAAGTGGTTAATAAAGTTGTCTCTGTGTTCTGGTTTGAGAATAAGTTTCCTCCTTCTGTATTTAGCTCCTTGATTGCTGGAGATGTGATCAAGATTGACAGTTGTTAGTCTTGGGAAGTGATCAGATAGAAGATCATCAACTATGACAGAGTCATGCATCGTATATGATGTATTAAATCCAAGACACAGATCTAGTATGCCACCATATATGTGAGTAGGCTCAGTAGTGCCCACAATTCGAACATTATCATGCTCATTTAGCAATCTCACTAGTTTAGTTCCATTGGTGTTTGTTATAGACCCACCAATATTCTTATGTCTGGCATTAAAATCTCCAAGAATGATGGTAGGTTCACTATTGATGCGATCTGGTAAAGCATCAGGTCGAAGCTGGTTCGCTGGGGCATAGAGATTAAAAATGTTTATGGAAAAATCGCCTGCATATACTTTGACACCATGATACTGCATGTTAACTCGACTCTGCAAGGAAAGGAGTGAATGTGGCAAGCTCTTTCTGACATACATCACACAACAGTTGGTTGACCTTAGGTTATACCTGGAGAGAGTTCCGGGGGTCAACGCCCCAGCGGCCCGGTCTGAGACCAGGCCTCCTGGTGGATCAGAGCCTGATCAACCAGGCTGTTGCTGCTGGCTGCACGCAAACCAACGTACGAGCCACAGCCCAGCTGATCCGGAACTGACTTTAGGTGCTTGTCCAGTGCCAGCTTGAAGACTGCCAGGGGTCTGTTGGTAATCCCCCTTATGTGTGCTGGGAGGCAGTTGAACAGTCTCGGGCCCCTGACACTTATTGTATGGTCTCTTAACGTGCTAGTGACACCCCTGCTTTTCATTGGGGGAATGGTGCATCGTCTGCCAAGTCTTTTGCTTTCGTAGTGAGTGATTTTCGTGTGCAAGTTCGGTACTAGTCCCTCTAGGATTTTCCAGGTGTATATAATCATGTATCTTTCCCTCCTGCGTTCCAGGGAATACAGGTTTAGGAACCTCAAGCGCTCCCAATAATTGAGGTGTTTTATCTCCGTTATGCGTGCCGTGAAAGTTCTCTGTACATTTTCTAGGTCGGCAATTTCACCTGCCTTGAAAGGTGCTGTTAGTGTGCAGCAATATTCCAGCCTAGATAGAACAAGTGACCTGAAGAGTGTCATCATGGGCTTGGCCTCCCTAGTTTTGAAGGTACTCATTATCCATCCTGTCATTTTTCTAGCAGATGCGATTGATACAATGTTATGGTCCTTGAAGGTGAGATCCTCCGACATGATCACTCCCAGGTCTTTGACGTTGGTGTTTCGCTCTATTTTGTGGCCAGAATTTGTTTTGTACTCTGATGAAGATTTAATTTCCTCATGTTTACCATATCTGAGTAATTGAAATTTCTCATCGTTGAACTTCATATTGTTTTCTGCAGCCCACTGAAAGATTTGGTTGATGTCTGCCTGGAGCTTTGCAGTGTCTGCAATGGAAGACACTGTCATGCAGATTCGGGTGTCATCTGCAAAGGAAGACACGGTGCTGTGGCTGACATCCTTGTCTATGTCGGATATAAGGATGAGGAACAAGATGGGAGCGAGTACTGTGCCTTGTGGAACAGAGCTTTTCACCGTAGCTGCCTCGGACTTTACTCTGTTGACGACTACTCTCTGTGTTCTGTTAGTGAGGAAATTATAGATCCATCGACCGACTTTTCCTGTTATTCCTTTAGCACGCATTTTGTGCGCTATTACGCCATGGTCACACTTGTCGAAGGCTTTTGCAAAGTCTGTATAT
>NC_091340.1:16871615-17011615 GCF_038502225.1 Cherax quadricarinatus
ATCATTCAACACTTTCACCACACTCACACATTATCACTGCTTTTGCAGAGGTGCCCAGAATACAACAGTTTAGAAGCATATACGTATAGAGATACACAACATATCCCTCCAAACTGCCAATATCCCAAACCACTCCTTTAAAGTGCAGGCATTGTACTTCCCATTTCCATTTTAAATGCATGTACTTGATTTCTGATTGTTTTCATTATGTAAATCTTTATTTAATTTGAAAAAAAATATTTTATTTTAATATTTTTGGGTGTCTGGAACGGATTAATTTTATTTCCATCATTTCTTATGGGGAAAACGGTTTCGAGTTTCGTGAATTTCGACTTTCGCCAGGCTCTCTGGAATGGATTAATCATGAAACTCGGGGATCCACTGTACTTTTTGTCGTGAAACCAATCAAAATCATAACTATTTCTGTAATATATCTTCCATTCTATCAAATGAGACCAAGAAAATGGGAATACAGTGGACCCCTGCCTTACGATGGCATCGTGTTACGTTAAATCCGCCATATGATACATTTTAAAGCAAAAATTTTGCCTCGCCTCATGCTAAAAAACTCTCCTTACGTGACTCGTCCAGGCCAGTGTTTACAAGCCAGCCAGTGCGGTCGCATCTATGCATACATTCGGTACGTTTCACATTATCCCAGTGTTTTTAGTGCTTGTAACTGCAAAATAAGTCACCATGGACCCTAAGAAAGCTTCTAATGCCATCCCGGTGGTAAAAAGGGCGAGAATTAGTATGGAATTGAAAAAAGAGATTAAGGAAATGTGTGTGCAAAGTGGGTTGAACTGCAAACCTTTATGGATGAAAATCACCCTCACACAGCTATTGCAAGTCGTGCTGGTGACTATTACAATGACAATGTTGTGAACCACTTTAGACAAATCATAAAGGATCGAGATGTACAGAGCTCTATGGACAGATATGTTGTGTGACAGAGGTCCAGTGACTCTTAAGCTGGTCCTAGTGGCATTAAAATAAGAAGGGAAGTAACCCCGGAAAAGGACTTGATGCCTCAAGTCCCAATAACAACTTCCACACTCTCCCCTTCTCCCATCCCATCAATCATCACCAGATCTTTAATAAAGGTAAGATTCATGTATTCTATTCTAAGTAGAGTATTAACTGTGCATGTCTTCTTCAGTCTGTGTGTATTAAAATTAATATTTCATGTGGTAAATTTTTTTTTTTTCATACTTTGGAGTGTCTTGCACGGATTAATTTGATTTCCATTATTTCTTATGGGGAAGATTAATTTGCCTTACGATAATTTCAGCATACGATGAGCTCTGAGGAATGGATGTATATCGTAAGGCAGGGATCCACTGTATAACCATAAAAACCATACAAAAATATACCACTAAGGGGTGGCTAATGGCAGAGAAGTGAACTCTGTTATTTATGGTCTGATTTCTTTCAATTTTGGTGCATATTAAGAAGCATCTTTCCATCATACATTGCCCAAGTTTCAATAAGATAGGCCAACAAACAATTGAGATCCAATTCCCTAGATCAAGTGCAAGAGCCCCACCCCAGCGTCAAGGAAGCTCCCTCAAGGCCCACCCGTATCTTGAAATTGTCCTTGCATCTGGAAGCATAAAATCAACAGAGCAACTGCTCATATCTTGAAAAACTCACACGCTGGGGCACTCCTAAGGCGAAGTTCCACTGTATTTGGAGTGCTTGGTGAGAGAACGTAGATCACATCTATTTCTGTAACATATCTTCCATTCTATCAACTGAGACCAAAAAAATGAGAATACAACCATTAAACCATACGAAAATACAGTGGAACCTTGACTTATGAGTTTAATCTGCTCCGTGACCTAGCCCGTAACTCAATTTACTAGTACAGTGGAACCTCTACTTGCAAGCGTGTCCACTTGTGAGTTTTTCCAAATACGAACAGTTGATGGGTTGATTTTTTGCTTCCATACGCGAGCAAAATTTCCACAAGCGAGCAGACCTCAAGGCAGGTTCCTTGACACTGGTGAGGGGCTCTTGCTCTTGATCTCGGGAATTGTATCTCATTTGTTTGTTGGACTATCTTATTGAAACTTGGGAAATGTATGATGGAAAGGTGCTTCTTAACGTACACCAAAAATGAAAGAAATCTAAGCATAAATAATTGAGTTCACTTTTCAGCAATTAGCCACCCCTTCGCGGTAATTTTGAATGGTTTTTATGGTTGTATTCTTGTTTTTTTGGTTTCATTTGATAGAATGGAAGATATATTACAGAAATAGATATGATTTTAATTGCTTTCACAATGAAAAGTACCTTGAAATAGAGCTCAACCTAGGAGAAATGGTCCATTGCTTGGCTGTTTCAGAGTAAACAAATGACATCACTGTCCATTCCAGTATGCGTAGTGAATGGGTTGACATTATTTAAACAATTATTGCCATAAGGAATAACAGTAAATCTTAAATTTTTTGTGTGAATAAAAATTACAAATTATTTATATAATAATAATAATAACATGTATAATAATAATATGTACAGTGGAACCTCAAAAATCGAACGTATCACATATCGAATGTTTCGAAAATAGGACCATTTTTTGGGACAAACTGTGTCCCTATTATCGAACCTGCCCCTATTTTCGGACCGCCGGGTACGGGACATGTCCGTGGGCCCGCTCTGTCCATGTCCCTGCGCAGGCACCATGAGCAGTCTAGCTTTGTTTATGCTTGAGTGAACACTAACCTGCACTCCCATTCACACATTTTATGATTATTTCATTGTGTTTAGTGCTTGTGGGACTGTGAAATAAGCTGCCATGGGCCCCAAGAAACTTGCTAGTGGTACCCCTGTGGTAAAGAAAGTGAGAAACACCATAGAAGTGAAGAAGGAAATAATACAGAAGTATGAGAGTGGTGTGAGACTTGTTGAGCTTGCCAGGATGTATGGGAAAAACAAGTCGACAATTGGTTCTATCCTGTCAAAGAAAGAACAAATCAAGGAAGCTGATGTTGTGAAAGGTGTTAATATGCTAACCAAAAAAAGACCACAAATAGTTGAAGAGGTTGAGAAGTTGTTGCTGGTGTGGATCAAGGATAAAGAGATTGTAGGTGATAGTGTTTCAGAGACGATTATTTGTGAAAAGGCAAGGAAGTTGCATGCCGATCTGGTACAGAAAACTCCTGGAGCCAGTGCTGATAGTGAATTTAAGGCCAGCAGAGGCTGGTTTGAGAGATTTAAGAAGCGTAGTGGCATACATAATGTTGTAAGACATGGTGAGGCAGCCAGTTCAGACAAATGGGTGGCTGAGAAGTTTGTACAGGAGTTTAAGGGGTACATAGACAGTGAAGAATTCAAACATGAACAAGTGTTTGTGACGAAACAGGCTTGTTTTGGAAGAAAATGCCAAAAAGGACCTTCATCACACAGGAGGAAAAGGCACTGCCAGGACACAAGCCTATGAAAGACAGGCTTACTCTTTTGTTCTGTGCTAATGCTAGTGGTGATTTTAAAGTGAAGCCTTTACTTGTGCATCATTCAGAAAATCCCAGTGTGTTTAAGAAAAACAATGTCTTTAAGAACAAGTTATGTGTCTTATGGAAAGCTAATCATAAGGCATGGGTCACAAGACAAATTTTGAAAGAGTGGGTCTATGAAGTGTTTGGCCCCAGTGTGAAAAAATACCTCCAGGAAAAGAAATTGCCACTCAAGTGCCTCCTGCTAATGGACAATGCTCCTGCTCATCCTCCAAACTTATTAGACCTCTTGTCTAAGGACTTCAGTTTTATAAAAGTGAAGTTCTTGCCTCCTAACACCACTCCTCTCCTCCAGCCCATGGACCAGCAGGTCATTTCTAACTTCAAAAAACTCTACACAAAAGCAGTGTTTGAAAAGTGCTTTGAAGTGACCACAGACACTAAGTTGACCCTAAGAGAGTTCTGGAGGAATCACTTCAACAACTACAGCTCCATAAGCCTTATAGGTAAGGCTTGGGAGGGAGTGACTTCCAGGACTTTGAACTCTGCTTGGAGACAATTGTGGCCAGATTGTGTCCAAAAGAGGGATTTTGAAGGGTTTGTGGCTGACCCTGACACAGCTCACCCTCTGCCTGTTGTGGACTCTATTGTGGCATTGGGGAACACCCTGGGGTTGGAGGTGAGTGGTGAGAATGTGGAAGAGTTGGTGGAGGACCACAGGGAAGAGCTAACCACTGAAGAGCTGGAAGAGCTTCATCTGGAACAGTATCAGACCACAGCTGAGGAACTTGCTTCAGAGGAGGAGGAAGAGGGAGTGGATGAGGTGCCTTCTTCAAAGATTAAGGAGATTTGTGCCAAGTGGAATGATGTCCAAATGTTTGTGCAGAAGTACCACCCTGAGCAAGCTGAAACAAGCCATCTTTGCAACAAGTTCAGTGACAGAACCATGTCCCATTTTAGGGAAATGTTAAAGAGGCACCAGAAACAGAGGACTGTGGACAGTTATTTTGTGAGACAGGGGTCCAGTGACTCTCAAGCTGGTCCTAGTGGCATTAAAAGACAGAGAAGGGAAGTAACCCCAGAGAGGGCTTTACCTGAAGTCCTCATGGAGGGGGATTCTCCTTCCAAACACTAACCCTAACTCACTCTCTCCTCCTCCCTATCTTCCAGATGCCATCATTAATCTTCAATAAAGTTAAGTAAAAATGTTATTTTATATGTATTACTATACATAATTAAAAACTATAGTATTTGTTGTATGTAAAACTGTAATTAATCTATATAAAATGTATTTTTTGTGTGAATATTTTTGGGTTTTTGGAACGGATTAATTGTATTTCCATTATTTCTTATGGGAAATATTGCTTCGAATTTCAGACTTTTCAAATTTAGAACTAGCTCCTGGAACGGATTAAGTTCGATTTTTGAGGTTCCACTGTATAATAATAGTATAATAATATAATACAATAATAATAATAATATAATATGTATAATAATAATAATACATATATAATAATAATGTACTACATATAATAATTATAATAATAGACGGCTTCAAAAGGCCATCACTAGATGGCAGTGTTTACCACAACAAAGAGGGAGCAGTTGTGGCCACTTCCATCTGTTACATAATGACATATTTTATTCATTCTAGAAGTACATATCATGTTTCTATGTTATTTATATTGTTTGTTATGTCACATTAAATGAACTGTGATACAGTGGACCCCCGGTATACAATATTAATCCGTTCCTGAGAGCTCATCGTATGCCAAAATTATCGGAAGGCGAATTAATTTTCCCCATAAGAAATAATGGAAATCAAATTAATCCGTGCAAGACACCCAAAAGTACTATGAAAAAAAAAAAGTTTTACCACATGAAATATTAAGTTTAATGCATACAAACTGAAGAAGACATGCACAGTTGGTAGTACTCTACTAACAATAGAATACATGACACTTACCTTTAATGAAGATCTGGTGATGATTGATGGGGTGGGAGGAGGGGAGAGTGTCGAAGTTGTTAATGTTTAGAAGGGGAATCCCCTTCCATTAGGACTTAAGGTAGCAAGTCCATAGAGCTCTGTACCTCCCGTTCTTTTACGATTTGTCTAAAATGGGCCACAACACTGTCATTGTAATAGTCACCAGCAAGGTTTGCAATAGCTGTGTTAGGGTGATTTTCATCCATAAAGGTTTGCAGTTCAACCCACTTTGCACACATTTCCTTAATTTTTGAAGTAGGCACAATGGATTCCACAACTGGCATAAGCTTCTCAGGGTTAGCCCCAAACCCTTCAAAATCTTTCTTAATTTCCATACTAATTTTCACCCTTTTTACCACAGGGTTGGCACTAGAAGCTTTCTTGGGGCCCATGGTGACTTATTTTGCAGAAACAAGCACCAAAAACACTGTGATAATATGGAATGTACCAAATGTATGCTTAGATGCGAGTACACTGGCTGGCTTGTAAACACTGGCACTCATGTGGACGTGTCCAGGACGAATCGCGTGTGGCGGGTTTTTTAACGAGTGGCGAGGCAAAATTTTTGCGTTAAAATGTCTCAAATACCAGATTTAACGTATATCAATGCCATCGAATGCCAGGGGTCCACTGTATATAAATAAGTCGTAATGATATTAGCGAAATTATTCATGAAGTATTTTGCCCGGTCTCCAGACAAACTCTCATCCACCACCGACACCGCCCATACCACTACATGAATGATATATTTTATTCATTCTAGAGTATATATCATGTTTCTGTTATTTATATTGTTTATGTCATATTAGATGAACTGTGATAGATAAATAAGGCGCATAGATGATATTAGTGAAATTATTCAAGAAGTACAGTGGTCCCTCGTTTTTCGTAGTTAATCCATTCCTGGAGTTGCTACTATTAATGAAATCTATGATATGCGAATAAATTTTCCCCATAAGAAATAATGTAAATACAATTAATCCGTTCCTGACACCCAGAAGTATTAAAACAAAAAAAATTTTTACATGAAATATACATGTAGTACATAAACAATACAGTGGGAAATGATGAATGAAACATTAACAGCATAACACTTACCTTTATTGGAGATTCTTCTTAGTGTATGGGAGACTGGAGGAGGAGAGAGATTGAATTGTTTAAAGTTTGGAAGGGGAATCCCCTTCCATCAACACCTCAGGTACCATTTGCTTTTCTGGGGTTGCTTCTCTTCTCTGTTTCTTAATGCCAATAGGACCACCTTGAGAGTCACTGGAGTCCTGTCTCGCAAAATAACTGTGGAGAGAGCTCTGTTTCTGGAGTCTCTTTAATACTTCCCTAAAATGGCCCAAGACTTTGTCACTGTACATGTTGCCAACATGGCTTGCAACAATCTTGTCATGGTGATGTTTCTCCATAAAGCTTTCCATCTTACCCCACATAGCAAAAATCTCTTTAATTTCTGAAGAAGGCACCATCTTCCATCTCTCTTCCTCCTCCTCTGCAGCAAGATTCTGAGCTGTGATCTGTTGCTGTTCCTGCTGAAGCTCTTGCAGCTCCTCAGTGGTGAGCTCTTCGTTGTGGTCTTCCACCAATTCTTCCACATCCTCCAAACTCACATCCAACCTCATGGAACTCCCCAGTGCCACAATTGATTTAACAACAGACATAGACTCATCAGGGTCGGTCCCAAACCCTTCAAAATCCCTCTTGTCGACACAGTCTGGCCACAATTTTCTCCAAGCAGAGTTCAAAGTCCAGGTAGTCACTCCCTCCCAAGCCATACCTATAAGGGTTATGCAATGGAGGATGCTGAAGTGTTCTCTCCAAAATTCCCTTAGGGTCAAGTGAGTGTCTGTGGTCACAGTCAAGCACCTGTGAAACATTGCTTTGGTGTAGTTTTTTTTAAAGTTTGCAATGACATGCTGGTCCATGGGCTGGTGGAGAGGAGTGGCATTCGGGAGCAAGAACTTTACTGTGATGAACCCAAACTCCTTGAAAATTAGGTCATCCAAGTTTGGAGGATGAGCAGGTGCATTGTCCATTACTAGCAGGCACTTGAGATCCAATTTTTTTTCCAGGAGGTAATTCTTCACACTAGGGCCAAACACTTCATTGAACCACTCGACGAAAATTTCCCTCGTGACCAAAACACACACAATTTACTCTTCATAACATTGTTTTTCCTGAACACTCTGGCATTTTCAGAAAGGTGCACTAGTAATGGCTTCACTTTGAAATCCCCACTAGCATTAGCACAGAACATTAGCGTCAGCCTGTCTTTCATAGGCTTGTGTCCTGGCATTGCCTTTTCCTCCTGTGTAATGAAGGTCTCTGGCATTTTCTTCCAAAAGAGGCCTGTTTCATCACAAATGAACACTTGTTCAGGTTTCAGTCCTTCAGCCTCTATGTACTCCTTGAATTCATGCACATATTTTTCAGCTGCCTTGTGGTCCGAACTGGCAGCCTCACCATGCCGTACCACACTGTGTATGCCAGTACGGTTCTTAAATCTCTCAAACCAACCTTTGCTGGCCTTAAATTCACTCACATCACCACTATTTTCAGGCAATTTCTTTACCAGATCCTTGTGCAACTGCCTAGCTTTTTCACAAATAATCGAAGTCATAAGAGTATCTCCTGCTAATTGTATCTCATATATCCACACCAATATTAACTTCTCAACCTCTTTGAGTACTGGTGATCTCATTTTTGTCAGCATAGTTACCCCCTTTGCAACAACAGCATCCTTGATTTCCTTTTTCTTGGCCACTATGGAACATATGGTTGTGTAGGGTTACTTATACATCCTGGCCAGTTCGGCCACACTTGTGGCACTTTCATATTGTTCAATGATGTTTTTCTTAAATTCAGTCGTATTTCTCACCTTCTTTACCACAGGCTTGGCACTAGGAGCTTTCTTTGGAGCCATGGTAGTTTATTTAGTACAGTGGACCCCCAGTTAACGATATTTTTTCACTCCAGAAGTATGTTCAGGTGCCAGTACTGACTGAATTTGTTCCCATAAGAAATATTGTGAAGTAGATTAGTCCATTTCAGACCCCCAAACATACACGTACAAACGCACTTAAATAAATACACTTACATAATTGTTCGCATTCGGAGGTAATCGTTATGCGGGGGTCCACTGTACTTGCAAGCACTAAAATGAGTGGAATATTATGAAATATTTCGTAGGAGCACGTGAGGGGACCTTCGCTTACTGGTAAACAATGCCAGACTGGCTGCCGCCCCGGCTCACACCGTGCATACGCGTCCAGGACGAACTACTACTCGCGAGTCAACCTATGAAAAGCGAGCCCATGTTTATATGAAAATATCCCTATGATTTCCGAAATCTATGATTCCCAAGAACTACGAAAAGTGAGGGACCACTGTATTTTGCTCGGTCTCCAGACAAACTCGTCCACCGCCGACACCGCGCATACCACTACATGAATGACATATTTTATTCATTTTAGAGTATATATCAGGTTTCTATGTTATTTATATTGTTTATTATGTCATATTAGATGAAGTGAGATAGATAAATAAGCCAAGGAGTTGATATTAGCAAAATTATTGAAGTACAGAAATCCACTGGAATGGATTAATTGCATTTCAATTAATTTAAATGAGGAAAATTGACTCTGCAAATGAGCAAATCCAGGTCATGGAACAGATTAAACTCTCAAGTAGAGGTTCCACTGTATATCAAATCAATTTTCCTCATTTAAATTAACCGAAAAGCCATCAACGCGTTCCTGCACTCTGGAGACAAGACAATATAGTACTTCAATATGACACTAATATAAACTGTACAGCTTATTTATCTATCACAATTCATCTAATATGATATAATCAACAATATAATTAACACAGAAACATGATATATACTGTAGAATGAATAAAATAGGCCATAATATGGTGGCAGAGGCAGTGGCGGAAGCGTCCTCCACTCCATTTCCTGTCTAACTTTGACTTTAGTATCTTCCCATGCTCTTATTGTAAGAGAAAACAGAGTATTTGTGAGGTTAACTGCAGAAATCTAATATATAAAAACAAATCATAATAAACTACAGAATGTAAAGAAATGTTAAACTGTTTATATAAAGTGTATATGTACTTACACACTTGGAGTAGGGATGGTGGAGGAGGTTGAGGGTGGGGGTTGTATCTACATTGATACGGTAGAATAAATAAAGAAGAACACTCCCATTCTCATGTAACATCATTTTGAGAAGAAATGATGCTCTGAGTGAAGGCAATGGAAATAAGTCACTCTGACTTTTTTGGGTTATCCTAGGTTCTCTACACATATGTTGTTATGTATGATAATCTATGTAACTGTATTTGTGTGTACCTGAATAAACTTACATACATACGAAAGGAATAATTTTCTACGGTTACCCCCAGTAACACATTTTCTCTTATGTTAGATTAGAGAAAATGTTATTCTTGCCATCACTTGTACAAGTTATCTGGCTACCACATCTCATATTTATGTTTATTTATTCTATTGTGGGGTGTATTTATCATCTTTTTATGTTATGTACAGGAGGGCCCCACTTATACGGCAGGTTAGGTTCCAGGCTACCGCCGTAAAGCGGAAATCGCCGTAAAGTGGAACACCCTTTTTTTCCACTTATAAATGCATACAAACACTAGATAACAAGTTTACACTAACATATATTAAGTTAGCAATAGAACCAGGCATCAAAAAACAATAAAAAGGTACAATACACACATAGTGCACTCATTACTTACCTTAAAATATTTATAGTCTTAATCTAGGGTGAGACAAGTAGTATTTATTGTAAGAAATCAAGTGTGGTATGTATTGTAATAGCCAGGCTACCTCGCCAGGCCACCCCACCCACACATACTATTCTATGATATTTAAGCATCCCAGAGCGATAAAATGTATATACAGTTCACTCATTACTTACCTTAAAATATTTGTAGTCTTAATGTAGGGTCAGGAGTAAGTAAATGAGATAAAACGAATAAATGAGAGAGAGAAAGAATGAGTACATGAGAGGTAACAGGCGCAGAGTTATGTAAACAAACCAGGCTCCCACATCTTATATTTATGTTTATTTATTCTATTGTGGGGTGTATTTATCATCTTTTTATGTTATGTATCGTGTTTATTATATAATTTTGAAAAAAATATCATGGCTGGATTAATGAAAATGTGTATATTACCGCAATATACGACATTTAATGAGACTCGGTGAGTATTGTTATTATCACCACTTGTGCAAGTCGTCTGCTACCACATCTCACATTTATGTTTATTTATTCTACTGTGGGGTGTATTTATCTTATTTATATGTTATGCATCGTGTTTATTATATAATTTTGAAAAAAATATCATGGATGGATTAATGAAAATGTGTATATTACCGTAATATACGACATTTAATGAGACTCGGTGAGTATTGTTATTATGGCGTCACTTGTGGAAGTCGTCTGCTCACATCTCACATTTATGTTTATTTATTCTACTGTGGGGTGTATTTATCTTATTTATATGTTATGCATCGTGTTTATTATATAATTTTGAAAAAAATATCATGGATGGATTAATGAAAATGTGTATATTACCGTAATATACGACATTTAATGAGACTCGGTGAGTATTGTTATTATGGCGTCACTTGTGGAAGTCGTCTGCTCACATCTCACATTTATGTTTATTTATTCTACTGTGGGGTGTATTTATCTTATTTATATGTTATGCATCGTGTTTATTATATAATTTTGAAAAAAATATCATGGATGGATTAATGAAAATGTGTATATTACCGTAATATACGACATTTAATGAGACTCGGTGAGTATTGTTATTATGGCGTCACTTGTGGAAGTCGTCTGCTCACATCTCACATTTATGTTTATTTATTCTACTGTGGGGTGTATTTATCTTATTTATATGTTATGCATCGTGTTTATTATATAATTTTGAAAAAAATATCATGGATGGATTAATGAAAATGTGTATATTAACGTAATATACGACATTTAAATGACTCGATGTATGTAAGTTTATTTAGGTACAGGTATACATAAGTATAATTATCAGAGTATATATAAAATATGAAATAACTTTTAAAAACATTTGAAATTTTGGAGTTTCCAGACAAAATGGAGAGACTTAGTGCTTACTGAGCTCATGGAGAATGTAAACAAACAGGGTGGGGCACGGTGACCGTATTAGAAAGTCAGGTGGGGGGAGCCGTATAGTAAGTTTTGGTCATAATTTGAAATGTCCGTATTAGCGGAACGCCGTAAAGTGAAATGCCGTAAAGCGGGGCCTTCCTGTATTGTGTTTATTATATAATTTTGAAAAAATATCATGGATGGATTAATGAAAATGTGTATATTAACGCAATATACGACATTTAATGAGACTCAGTGAGTATTATTATTATTTCTAATATGGTGTCACTTGTGCAAGTCGTCTGCTACCACATCTCACATTTATGTTTATTTATTCTACTGTGGGTTGTATTTATCTTATTTATATGTTATGCATCGTGTTTATTATATAATTTTGAAAAAAATATCATAGATGGATTAATGAAAATGTGTATATTAACGTAATATACGACATTTAAATGAGACTCGATGATTATTATTATCATTACTAATATGTTGTCTGGAGACATAAGACACTCTTACTGATTTTAATGTGTACCTGCATGCCAGCACAGAATGTAAGTTTATTTAGGTACAGGTATACATAAGTATAATAATCAGAGTATATATAAAATATGAAATAACTTTTAAAAACATTTGAAATTTTGGAGTTTCCAGACAAAATGGAGAGACTTAGTGCTTACTGAGCTCACGGAGAATGTAAACAAATAGGGTGGGGCGCAGTGACCGTATTAGAAAGTCAGGTGGGGGGAGCCGTATAGCGAGTTTTGGTCATAATTTGAAATGACCATATTAGTGGAACGCCGTAAAGTGAAACGCCGTAAAGCAGGGCCCTACTGTACTGTCCTTTGCACTTATTTTCTTAGGACCCATGGTTAGCAAAAAGGAATTTGGCCAAATGACTGTAAAAAAAAGTGCAAGCAAGCACGAGAGAACTGCTCCTACAGCGATGTAAACATGTGTACTGCTTACTGGATGTTTTGGCAATAGCAGTGCCACTAGCAGCAACATACTGAATTATGTATGTATTGTGTACCATTATTATTATTGATTTAGGGAACTGAAGCTCTATCATTATTATTATATTATTATTAATTATTATTATTATTATTATTAATTTTGGGAACTGAAGCTCTATCGTTATAATAATAATCATAATAATAATAATAATTATTAATAATAATTATTATAATAACGAACGCTGCCAACTCAGTGCAGTGTTTACCTCGTTGTGAGAGCAGTTCTCTCATGCTTTGCTTACATTTTTGATAGTCACTTGGCCAAATATCGGTTTTCTAAGCATAGGTCCTAAAAAAGTAAGTGTAAAGGGCAATGCTGAGAAGAAAAAGAGGATGATTTCCATGGAATTAAAGCATGAAATCATAGATAAACAAGTGAGGTGCCCAGGTTTTGCGTTGATGGGGAAGCAGGGGAAGTTGGCTCGTAACTCAAATGTTGGCTCCTAACTCAGAGCAAAAAATCGACCCAGGGACAGCTCGTATCTCAAAAAACTCGTACGTTGGGACACTCGTAAGTCAAGGTTCCACTGTATACCACAAAGTCTGGTTTTCACCATAAACATGGTCATTTTTTTTTCTCATTATGCACTGCATGCTGCAGGAATTTTTTTATATAATGCACACTTACCACATAGACCTATTCTCTCATATGGAGGCCCAAATTAACCAATCACAGTTTATCTGAGTGAGCTGAGCTCATGGCGACCAACAGTGGCTTCAAAGCCACCTTATCTTTTATGGACAATGTATGGTCTATGTGTTTTACGTAACTAGAAGCATTTCTTTTATTCGTTGGAACCATGGCTAGGGCTAAAAGTAAACAGGTTATAATAATAAATGGAAAAAAAGAAACTGGAATGATTTATGCAGCAAGTAGCACCACCAAACAGTAGCGGTAGGTTAGTGGGGCGACCCAGGAAATTTTAAATTATGTAGCTGAAATTAGTGCTGGATTATTGATTGCTGGATTAGTGATGGCCAACCTGTAGTATAAAAGTAGCCTGGAAAATACAAAAAAATGGACAATGTGACAAACTTTCATTTAGATTATACAAGTAAGGAAACTATGAGGTTACACCGATGTGTCAAGTACACCAGCTCTGTTCATGGAGGGATAAAAATGTAAGAATATTTAGAAGCCATCAAAACATTAAATAAAGAGAGTCAAGAAAAAAAACCTTTGCTAGAGTTAACAGTATCATACCCATCTGTCAAACAAAATCTTGAGAACACAAGCTGAGCAGACAGCTGCCTGTCAAGAGTACATTCCTCAGGCTGCCTTCCCTTAATGTCATTTAAGAATTCTTTATATATTTTTATTGTAAACTAATAGCCTATCTCCAAATTCCTACGAAGAGGAGTCATTTCAGGAACATTCACTGATGCTCTTAGTCAGGATTGCTCCTCTACCTGTGGTGTCTGAGCCTAGAACTTCTCAGGCTTTAAAACCAAACTGTAAAACAACTTCCCCATCTGGGCTATGATTAATCAGTCTCAGTGCACCAGCACTGTCTCTTTTTGTTTTAAAAATCTGGGGCATTAGGTTTTATAAATGGACAGAGGACAAACTGATCTATGGGCTTTGTAAGTGATGAGTCAGTGACCTGAAAAAGAAACACTTTTACCGTCATTCACACTATTACTGTCTTACTAGAGGCAAGAAGATACAACAGTTAAGATATCCCTCTAAACAGCAAATATCCAAAACCCCTCCTTTAGAGTGCAGGTATTGTAATTCCCATCTCCAAAACTCAAGTCCAGCTAACCAGTTTCCCTAAATCCCGTCACAAACTGTTACCTTGTTCACACTCCAACAGCTTGTCAGGTCCCAAAAACCATTTGCCTCCACTCACTCCTATCTAACATGTTCAGACATGCCTGCTGCATGTCCAAGTCCCTTACACACAAAACCTCCTTTATCCCCAATCCACCATCCTTTCCTAGGGTGACCCCTACCCTGTCTTCCCTCCACTACAGATTTATACACCCTCCAAGTTATCCTATTTTTCTCCTTCCTGTCAAAATGACCAAGCCATCTCAAAACCTCCTCCTCAACCCTCTGGATAATACTTTTAGTAACTCTGCCCAAACTACGAATTCTCTGCATATTACTTACACCACAAATTGCCATCAGGCATGACATCTCCACTGCCTCCAGCCACCTCTTCGCTGTAACAGTATGTTGGTACCACTATACTCTCATACATTCCCTTCTTTGCCTCCATGGATAACATTCCTTGTTTTCACAGATACCTCACTGCACCGCCCATTTTTTCCCTTTATCAATTCTATGGTTCACCTTGTCTTTCATAAACCCATCCATCTACTCGTCCACTCCCAAACATCTGAACACAATCACTTCCTCCATACTTCCTCCCTCCCTCCAAACTTCCTCCTTCCCTCCAATCCAATATCCAGTCTTTCATTACCCAACTCGTTTGGTACCCTCAACACCTTGCTCTTAGCTATGTTCACTCTCAACTTCCTTCCTTTATACACCCTCACAAATTAATCCACTAACCTATGCAACTTCTCTTCAAGGGATTGAAAATTGTATGAGGTGGAAATATTTTGTAGGAAAAATATATTATGAGTCAATGATAGAGTAACCTGACATGATGAATATGATTAATATGTACTGTGTGGAATAATCACAACAATTATTAATGCTAGTAAAAATGTGTTCACGACAAGTCATGGTAATAGAATACTTACATACTCTTATGACTGCAATGAGAAGCTATATGAAACTGATCTATCTCACCGAATACAGAAAAAGAATTAAAGGAAACAGTGGCTTCATGATGAAGTTCCTCTCTACAAAATGTTTATCATTCCATCTGCCAGTCATGTGCCATTTGTCTTCATTAAGTAATGTGATGTTTACACATCACTATCACCTGGCTGAGATGAGTACTTCAGGTAGCTTTAAAAAGGTTAGATAAATACAGGAGAATGAGTGGGTGTGAACAGAGCATTGCTCCTGTTTTAATGCTAGGTTCTTAAGTCTAAATTTAAAAAGGAACTGTTTTTATTGAAATAATATGTACTGTACATGGAAAAATACTGCTCACCTATGATTAGTGGAAAATCCCTGTGGAGTGGATGATGAGGCATGCCATGATGCTGAAGTGTGTCCAACTGAGCGGTGTGTTGAACCTTCAATGGAAGAGCTAACAGATCTGGGAGGTAATTCAGGTGGCAGTGATGAGGGAGGACTGCTACCTCCTAGTCCACCTGTTAAAATAACTAGTCAAAAGATTACATTCATAAATAAATATGCAAATATTTAAGAAGTTTTCTATTAAATTGCAAAAGGAAAAGCAACTATAGTATTAACCCTTTCACTGTCGGTGCCGTAGTACTACAGCTTGCAAGCCAGTGTTGTTGCTGTAGTATTACGCCAAAATTCTAGCAGCCTCAAATCTAGTGGGAGAAAGCTGGTAGACCTACATGTGAGAAAATGGGTCTGCGTGGTCAGTGTGTGCAGTATAAAATAAAATCCTGCAGCACACAGAGCATGAGAAAAACAAAAACAATGACCATGTTTTTGGTTTAAAATGCAGACTTTGACATGTATTTTCATATGGTATTTATGGTTGTATTCTTGTTTTCTTGGTCTTATTTGATAGAATGGAAGATATATTACAGAAATAGAGATGATTTTGATTGGTTTCATGATGAAAAGTACCTCAAAATTGAGCTCAAAGAAGTGGAAATGTTCGATTTTTGCTGATATTCAAGAGTAAATAAACAATGTCAGCGTCCAACATGTGTCCAACTGGCCAGTCTAATATGCAGTCACGAAAAGGTTGACATTATTTATTCAATTAATACAATAATGCAGTAGTCTGCATAACAGTAAATCTTCTGTTTTTCGTGTGAATAAAAATTCAAAATGGAAAGCAAGAGTAATAGGAGAGGGGCCTGGAGATGTGGTTAATGAATAGAGAAAATGTTATTTTAGTGCCAGGAATATCTGCATTGTTTATTTTGGACTTAATTTTGAAATTGGCATCTTTTGAAATGTGTGAAACTGGCCAAAATGCCAATTTTTTACCACTTTATTGGGTAGTTAAAATTGGTAAATGGGAGGTTTCTTGTACTCAGTCGATAGAACAAATGGAATTCTAGCAAAATAGCTATGAGTTTGGTTGACTGTAACAATGAAATTGGCCAAAAATAGGGCTCAGAGTGAGCAAAATCGCTGATGCATATATATAGCTGAGACACTAACTTCGCAACAGTGTAATTCTGTAGGTTTATCATTAAATTTTGTACTTTTGGTATCATTACCCTATTACCATCAGGAAAAGGTTCTCTATCATTTCATAAGAATTTTTTTTTTTTTTTTTTTAAATTCTTCAACAGAGAGAGCAAGTTTTGAGCAGGGGTCTCGACAGTGAAAGGGTTAAAAACACACACACAGCCAGGAGCTATGACTCGA
Source organism: Cherax quadricarinatus (assembly GCF_038502225.1). NCBI lineage: Eukaryota > Metazoa > Arthropoda > Malacostraca > Decapoda > Parastacidae > Cherax > Cherax quadricarinatus. Next base: position 16,888,686 of record NC_091340.1, read on the forward strand.
CCCCTGCAACCACATATAGGCAAGTACACAAACACAAATAAAAAAACAGTGCCACAAGGTGAGGTGACACTAGATAGCTATCGTCTCCTGAAGCCTCCACACAGGAGTATTTTATAGAAAACTTTTAGTGAGACAGCACTGGTGAAAAGTGAAAGCCAAGATCAGATAAGCCAGACAATAGCAATACAGCAAGGAGAAATGGACTCAAACAAATCCAAGAAAGACGAAAGCTAGGCAAGTCAAACAAAATGGAGAAAAAGGAACAGAATAAATGAAATAAAATAAACTACCACCTCATTTATTATAAACAACTTAAAAGGACAACAACAAAAAACTCCAAGCTACTGAAAAAAGTTTTGAGCAGAAAAATAAATCTTTGGCTGCACTGAAAAACCCATATCAAAGACAGAAAATAAGAAAATACTGTATGTTAAAATGGTGAGATTACAAAATGTCTAGGAAAATTCAGAATTGTAGAACATTGTAGGATGCATCATAAGTGTATTTAAAAATAAGAGACAGACAAGAACTAATATGCCTGGGTCATACAGAATATTTCTTGTGTTAGGAACACAATTTTTTTTTTTAACATGATGGCTATCTCCCACTGAGGCAGGGTGACAAAAAAAGAAACATTTTCACCATCATTCACACATAATCACTGTCTTTATAGAGGTGCCTATATATGACAGTTTGTATGTTACTCCAAACAACCAATATTCCAAACCTTTCCTTTAACCCTTAAACGGTCCAAACGTATATACAGCGGACCCCGGAGTTTCATGATTAATCCGTTCCAGAGGTCTGCCGACTGGTGAAATTCACGATTGGCGAATCTATTTTCCCCATAAGAAATAATGAAAACCCAATTAATCCGTTTCAGACAGACAAAAGTATTAACAAAAAATAATTTTTTTAAAGATTAAATACAGATTTACATACAGAAAAAATGACAAATAAATATAAAGCACTAATAAAATGGATAAATGAACATTTAACATCACACTGAACCTTTATTGATTCTTGTTGGTGTAGGAGGTAGGTAGGAGGCAAGAGGAAGGAGAGTTTATTATGCTTCAATATGATGCTAATATCATCTCTACGGCTTATTTATCTATCACAATTCATCTAATATGACATTATAAACAATATTAATAACAGAGAAACATGATATATACTCTAGAATGAATAAATTTTATTTTTTTATTATCACACTGGCCGATTCCCACCAGGGCAGGGTGGCCCGAAAAAGAAAAACTTTCACCATCATTCACTCCATCACTGTCTTGCCAGAAGGGTGCCTTACACTACAGTTTTTAAACTGCAACATTAACACCCCTCCTTCAGAGTGCAGGCACTGTACTTCCCATCTCCAGGACTTAAGTCCGGCCTGCCGGTTTCCCTGAACCCCTTCATAAATGTTACTTTGCTCACACTCCAACAGCACGTCAAGTATTAAAAACCATTTGTCTCCATTCACTCCTATCAAACACGCTCACGCTTGCCTGCTGGAAGTCCAAGCCCCTCACACACAAAACCTCCTTTACCCCCTCTCTCCAACCTTTCCTAGGCCGACCCCTACCCCGCCTTCCTTCCACTACAGACTGATACACTCTTGAAGTCACTCTGTTTCGCTCCATTCTCTCTACATGTCCGAACCACCTCAACAACCCTTCCTCAGCCCTCTGGACAACAGTTTTGGTAATCCCACACCTCCTCCTAACTTCCAAACTACGAATTCTCTGCATTATATTCACACCACACATTGCCCTCAGACATGACATCTCCACTGCCTCCAGCCTTCTCCTCGCTGCAACATTCATCACCCATGCCTCACACCCACATAAGAGTGTTGGTAAAACTATACTCTCATACATTCCCCTCTTTGCCTCCAAGGACAAAGTTCTTTGTCTCCACAGACTCCTAAGTGCACCACTCACTCTTTTCCCCTCATCAATTCTATGATTCACCTCATCTTTCATAGACCCATCCACTGACACGTCCACTCCCAAATATCTGAATACATTCACCTCCTCCATACTCTCTCCCTCCAATCTGATATTCAATCTTTCATCACCTAATCTTTTTGTTATCCTCATAACCTTACTCTTTCCTGTATTCACCTTTAATTTTCTTCTTTTGCACACCCTATCAAATTCATCCACCAATCTCTGCAACTTCTCTTCAGAATCTCCCAAGAGCACAGTGTCATCAGCAAAGAGCAGCTGTGACAACTCCCACTTTGTGTGTGATTCTTTATCTTTTAACTCCACGCCTCTTGCCAAGACCCTCGCATTTACTTCTCTTACAACCCCATCTATAAATATATTAAACAACCACGGTGACATCACACATCCTTGTCTAAGGCCTACTTTTACTGGGAAAAAATTTCCCTCTTTCCTACATACTCTAACTTGAGCCTCACTATCCTCGTAAAAACTCTTCACTGCTTTCAGTAACCTACCTCCTACACCATACACTTGCAACATCTGCCACATTGCTCCCCTATCCACCCTGTCATACGCCTTTTCCAAATCCATAAATGCCACAAAGACCTCTTTAGCCTTATCTAAATACTGTTCACTTATATGTTTCACTGTAAACACCTGGTCCACACACCCCCTACCTTTCCTAAAGCCTCCTTGTTCATCTGCTATCCTATTCTCCGTCTTACTCTTAATTCTTTCAATAATAACTTTACCATACACTTTACCAGGTATACTCAGCAGACTTATCCCCCTATAATTTTTGCACTCTCTTTTATCCCCTTTGCCTTCATACAAAGGAACTATGCATGCTCTCTGCCAATCCCTAGGTACCTTACCCTCTTCCATACATTTATTAAATAATTGCACCAACCACTCCAAAACTATATCCCCACCTGCTTTTAACATTTCTATCTTTATCCCATCAATCCCGGCTGCCTTACCCCCTTTCATTTTACCTACTGCCTCAAGAACTTCCCCCACACTCACAACTGGCTCTTCCTCACTCCTACAAGATGTTATTCCTCCTTGCCCTATACACGAAATCACAGCTTCCCTATCTTCATCAACATTTAACAATTCCTCAAAATATTCCCTCCATCTTCCCAATACCTCTAAACTCTCCATTTAATAACTCTCCTCTCCTATTTTTAACTGACAAATCCATTTGTTCTCTAGGCTTTCTTAACTTGTTAATCTCACTCCAAAACTTTTTCTTATTTTCAACAATGAATAAAATTTGTCATAATGTATGAGAGGAGTAAATGGTGTTAAGTGTTGTTGTTGGGTTTAAGGGCTACCACTGAGAGAAGCCGTGTTGGTGGCGGTGGAGGCTTTGGTCACCACCACACTTAAACAATATATGTAATTTATAAATAAGAAATATTTACATTTTAATTTATAAATAAGTTTATTCAGGTATACACAAATAAAGTTACATAGATTATCATACGTAGTAGCATATGTGTAAAGTACCCAGGATAACCCAAAAAATTCAAGAGTGACATATTTTCATTGGTGTCCTTTTATATTTACACTTATACAATGGACCCCCGCATAGCGACTTTAATCCGTGCAAGAGGGCTCATTGTTATGCGAAATGATCGGTATGCGAATGAATTTTCCCCACAAGAAATAATGGAAATCAAATTAATCCGTGCAAGACACCCAAAAGTATGAAAAAAAAAATTTTACCACATGAAATATACATTTTCCTACACACAAAGAGAAGGATACATGCACAATAGTAGAGTAGTACATGCACAATATATATTGTGCATGTACTACTATACTAAATGAAGAATAAATGACACTTACCTTTATTGAAGATGCAGCAATGACTGATGAGACACTGTGTCCTGGGAGTGCCTTTTCCTCCTGAGTACTGTAGGTCCTGTTTGGCATTTTCTTCCAGAACAGGCCTTATCACACTGTGTATGCCACTACGATTCTTAAATCTCTCAAACCAACCTTTGCTGGCTTTAAATTCACCAATATGAGCACTAGTTCCAGGCATTTTTCCCTGTTCACCTGGGTGTTAGTCGACTGGTGTAGGTTGCATCCTGGGAGACAAGATTAAGGACCCCAATGGAAATGAGTTAGAAAGTCTTCGATGACACTGACTTTTTTGGGTTATCCTGGGTGGCAAATCCTCTGGGGTTAATTGTTTCTTGGTATTCTCAATAAGCCACACCAACAACGGTGCTACAGCAGCAGCAGCAGCAGCTGACAGTGCTACAGCAGCTGACAGTGCTACAGCAGCTGACAGTGCTACAGCAGCAGCAGACGATGCTACAGCAGGAGCAGACGGTACTACAGCAGCAGCTGACGGTGGTACAGCAGCAGCAGCAGCTGACAGTGCTACAGCAGCAGCAGACGATGCTACAGCAGCAGCAGACGGTACTACAGCAGCAGCAGACGGTACTACAGCAGCAGCTGATGGTGGTACAGCAGCAGCAGCAGCTGACAGTGCTACAGCAGCAGCAGACGATGCTACAGCAGCAGCAGACGGTACTACAGCAGCAGCAGACGGTACTACAGCAGCAGCAGACGGTACTACAGCAGCAGCAGCAGCAGCTGACGGTGGTACAACAGCAGCAGCAGCTGACGGTGCTACAGCAGCAGCAGCAGCTGACAGTGCAGCAGCAGCAGCTGACGGTGGTACAGCAGCAGCAGCAGCTGTACCACCAATAGTAGCGATGGTTGATTGGGGTTTATTATACAACCTGGCCAGCTCGGAGACACGCACTCCACTTTCATACTTATCAATGACCTTTTTCTTCATCTCTATAGTAATTCTCACCCTTATTGTTGTAGGGTTGGCACTAGAAGCTTTCTTGGGGCCCATGGTCACTTATTTTGCAGATAAAATCACCAAAAACACTGTAATAATACGAAATGTTCCGATTGTATGCTTGGATGTTACCGCGGAGGCTGGCTGGTAAACAATGCCACCGGCGGCACATGTGAGGCTGGCTAAGGGCGCACATTGGACGCGTCTCGGACGAACAGCGGTGAGCGGGTTTTTGAGCGGTATGCGAGGCAAAATTTTTGCGATAAAAGCGAGCGGTATGCGGATTAAACGTTATGTGATGCCGACGGTATGCGCGGGTCCACTGTATTTACTTTTATACTTACACTTTTATATTTACACTTACCTTGGAGGAGATGTTAGTTTAATTAGTTAGTTTCAATCAATCAATCAAGTTTATTCTCTACAAGGATTACAATGCGGGGTTTACAGATTTTGAATATTGTGTGGCTTACATGTTTTAAAATACTAATTAGAGAGGGGGCCACTAGGACACCTAGCATGGCTAGGCCTTTCGGGCAGACTTAGATTAATTCTAAACTTAAATTATTACAGATTATGGTATTAAGGCTAAGTGACTACATTATAATTTGTGAGTTTAGCAATGTGAATGCTTTTGTTTTGGCACAATACATAGTGTCTATATTGGAGTATCATAGGCAAGATTATGACTAGTTAATATTCATCATTTTAAGATTAAGATTCATATTTCTGTGTTTATAGTTAATGGGTGAGTGAGTGTAAATGTGAACCACCAGGTGGTTTACATGTAGTTAGTTGACGGGGTGTATCAGGGAGATAAGATGTTTTCTAACTGTAGTTTTGAAAGTGATGAATGTGTCTGCAGTTTTAGAGTTTTCAGGTAGGGTGTTCCAGATTTTAGGCCCTTTGACACACATTGAATTTTTGTAAAGGTTTAGTTGGACACGGGGAATGTCATAGAGATGTTTGTGTCTGGTGTTATACCTGTGGGTCCTGTCACAACTATCAAGAAAGAGTTTTAGGTCAAGGTTAATATTGGAATTTAAGGTCCTGTAGATGTAGATTGCACAGTAGTAATTGTGGATGTTCTCAACAGGGAGTAAGTTTAGATCTATGAAGAGTGGGGGGGTGTGTTGCCAGGGATGGGATTTAGTGACTATTCTTACTACGGCTTTTTGTTGGGTTATTATTGGCTTTAGATGTGTTGCTGCAGTTGATCCCCAAGCACAAATAGCATAGGTGAGATATGGATAAATGAGTGAATGGTAAAGTGTGAGAAGGGCAGTTTGTGGCATGTAATATCATATCTTGGAGAGGATCCCCACCGTTTTGGATACATGTTTTGTTATGTGTTGGATATGGGTGCTGAAATTTAGGTTGTTGTCGAGGTATAGACCTAGGAATTTGCCCTCATTATGTCTGGCGATTAGAGTGTTGTCGATCTTAATGTTAAGTTGCACAACACCTGCTCTGCTACCAAACATAATGTAGTAGGTTTTGTCAGTGTTAAGTACGTATAAGTTTATTGGCTGTCATCCAAGTCTTTGATGAAGGAGATGTTGGCAGAGGTTTAGGGTGGTGGAAGATAGCAGGGCGGTGTATGTTCAGCGGTCCTATACACATCCAACAACATTGGAGAGTTACTCTCATGTTGTTTTTCTATCGCTTACTTGCTTGCTACACTGTTAATTCTACACTTGATTGCTGGCTGGAGCTATAGTCTTTATCGATACCTGCTGCTTTAGTATTATACATATTGTAGAATCACTGAATCACTGCAGAAGGCACATTCTCCCCTCTCTCTTCCTCCTCTACTTTAGTACTTTGCTATGAGTTTTTTCTTGAATTCTATCATGTTTCTCACCTTCTTTACCAAAGGGCTGGCACTAGGAGCTTTCTTTGGGCCCATGGTGGCTTATTTAGCAGTTGCAAGCACAAAAAAAAAAGAATTATTATGAAATGTGTTGTATGAACCCGTGGGGTGATGGTCACATGCTGGTAAACAATGGCACACTGAGTGTGAATAGTGCAGGAGACTGGCTTTGTGTGCGTGCTGACGGGCAGATGCATACCAGAAGGTCGCCGAATCACGAGTCCAATCACGAACCATGAAGCTAAATTTTGCCGAAAAAACATACCGAAAGTCAGAATTCATGAAAGTCACGGCTGCCGAATGGCGGGGATCCACTGTATATGTTCTCTCGCCCAGTGCCCTGAATATTTTGAAAAAATAAAAAACTAGTTTTTTTTTATTGAAATAGAAAATATTTCTAAGTGTTATAGGATTAAAATCAAAAAATAGGGTCAGTACTTACTGAGATATGAGGCTGCAAAGTTGGCACTTAATGCTCACCTGACAACATAGTCCTGCCGCTTGCAGAAGTGTTGCCGATATACCTTTTTTTCTCATTTTTATATTTTATATAATTTTTATGTTCTGATAATTACAATTTACAGTAGGGCCCCACTTTAGCGCGTTTTGCTTTATGGCATTCCGCTAATACGGGCATTTCAAATTATGACCAAAACTCTCTGAATGGCTTCCCCCACCTGACTTTCTAATACGGTCACCGTGCCCCATCCGGTTTGTTTACATTCTCCCCGATGTCTAGAAACTCCAAAATTTCAAGTGTTTTTAAGTTATTTCATATTTTATATACAGTGGAGCCCCGAGTTTCGTGATTAATCCGTTCCAGAGAGCCTGCTGAAAGTCGAAATTCACGAAACTCGAAACCATTTTCCCCATAAGAAATAATGGAAATAAAATTAATCCATTCCAGACACCCAAAAATATTAAAATAAAATAGATTTATATACTGAAATCAATGAGAAATCAAGTACATGCATATAAAAAATAATAATAACATTACACTTACCTTTACTGAAAACTTTAGGTAGCAAGTCTTTATCTGGGGTTACTTCCCTTCTTCTTTTAATGCCACTAGGAACAACTTAAGAGTCACTGGACCCCTGTCACACAAAATATCTGTCCAGAGAGGTCTTTTTCTGGCATTTCTTTAAGATTTTCCTGAAGTGGGACACAACACTGTCATTGTACATGTTGCAGATATGGCTTGCTTGTTTCAGCTCGGTCAGGGTGATACTTTTCAACAAAACTTTGCAACTCATTTCACTTGGCACAAATCTCCTTAATCTTTGAAGAAGGCACCTCATCCACTCCCTCTTCCTCCTCCTCTGAAGCAAGTTCCTCGGCTGTGGTCTGATGCTGTTCCAGTTGAAGCTCTTGCAGTTCCTCAGTTGTTAGCTCTTCCCTGTGGTCCTCCACCAACTCTTCCACATCCCCGTCACTCACCTCCAACCCCATGGACTTGCCCAATGCCACAACACCTTCCACAACAGGCAAATGGTCAGCAGGGACAGGGTCTGCCTCAAACCCTACAAAATCCCTCTGGATCGTGTTCCTCACTTTATTTACCAAAGGGCTTGCACTAGCTTTCCTTGGGTCCATTATGACTTATTTAGCAGTTGCAAGCACAAAAAACAATGGATTATTATGAAATGTATTGTATGAACCCGCAGGGTGATGGTCACGTGTTGGTAAACAATGGCACACTTAGCGTGAATGGCGTGGGAGACTGGCTTGGTGTGCGCGGTGATGGGCGGATGAGTACCGGACGGTCGCCGAAACATTAGTCTAGTCACAAAACTCGAGGCCAAATTTTGCCAAAAAAAAACTCGCCGAAGTTTGAATTTCATGAAAGTTGAGGCTGCCGAAACTCGAGGGTCCAGTGTACACTCTGATAATTATAATTATGTATACCTGTACCTAAATAAACTTACACACTGTGCTGGGGTACAGGTACACATTAAAATCAGCAAGAATATCTTATGTCTCGAGACACCATATTAGTAATAATAATAATAATAATAATCAGTCTCATTGAATGTCGTATATTACGTTAATATACATATTTTCATTAATCCATCTATGATATTTTTTCAAAATTATACAATAAACGCGATACATAACATATAAAGATGATAAATACACCCCACAGTAGAATAAATAAACAAATATGAGATGTGGTAGCCAGACGACTTGCACGAGTGATGGCAAGAATAACATTTCCTCTAATCCAACATAAGAGAAAATGTGTTACTGGGGGTAACTGAAGAAAATTACTCCTTTCGTACGTCAGTAAGTAAGTTTATTCAGATGTACACAAATACAGTTACATAGATTATCATACATAGCAGAATATGTGTAAAGTACCTAGGATAACCCAAAAAAAGTCAGTGTGACTTATTTCCATTGCCTTCACTCAGAGCTTTATTTCTTCTAAAAATGGTGTTACATGAGAATGGAAGTGGTGTTCTTTATTTATTCTACCGCATCAATGTAGAGACAACTTGTACACAATGTAACTTGTACACAAATCAGACGTGTACACCTGGTTTGTTTACAAAACTTGCGTTCGCATGGTTTGTTTACATAACTCTGTGTCTGTCCTCCCTCATGTACTCTCTCTCTCTCTCTCTCTCTCTCTCATTTATTCGTTTTATCTCGTTTACTCACCCCTGACCCTACATTAAGACCACAAATATTTTAAGGTAAGGAATGAGTGAACTGTATATGCATTTTATTGCTCTGGGATGCTTAAAAGTCATAGAATATTATGAGTGGGTGGAATGGCCTGGTATGGTAGCCTGGCTGGCTACCATACATAAGAACATAAGAAAGGAGGAACACTGCAAGAGGCCTGCTGGCCCATACTAGGCAGGTCCTTTACAATTCATCCCACTAACAAAACATTTGCCCAACCCAATTTTCAATGCCACCCAAGAAATAAGCTCTGATGTGAAAGTCCCACTCAAATCCAACCCCTCCCACTCATGTACTTATCCAACCTATATATGAAACTACCCAAAGTCCCAGCCTCAATAACCCAACTAGGTAGACTGTTCCACTCATCAACTACCCTATTTCCAAACCAATACTTTCCTATGTCCTTTCTAAATCTAAACTTATCTAATTTAAATCCATTACTGCGGGTTCTCTCTTGGAGAGACATTCTCAAGACCTTATTAATATCCCCTTTATTAATACCTATCTTCCACTTATACACTTCGATCAGGTCTCCCCTCATTCTTCGTCTAACAAGTGAATGTAACTTAAGAGTCTTCAATCTTTCTTCATAAGGAAGATTTCTAATGCTATGTATTAATTTAGTCATCCTACGCTGAATGTTTTCTAACGAATTTATGTCCATTTTGTAATACGGAGACCAGAACTGAGCTGCATAATCTAGGTGAGGCCTTACTAATGATGTATAAAGCTGCAGTATGACCTCTGGACTTCTGTTGCTTACACTTCTTGATATAAATCCCAGTAATCTATTTGCCTTATTACGTACGCTTAGGCATTACTGTCTTGGTTTAAGGTTGCTGCTCACCATAACCCCCAAGTCCTTTTCGCAATCTGTATGGCTAAGTTCTACATCATTTAACTTATAAGTACTAGGGTTATGGGCACTTCCAAGCTTCAGAACCTTGCATTTATCTACATTGAACTGTATCTGCCACTTTTCTGACCAAGAATAGAGTTTGTTTAAATCCTCCTGAAGTTCCATAACATCTACGTTTGAATCAATTATCCTACCTATCTTTGTGTCATCGGCGAATTTGCTCATATCACTAGTAATTCCCTCATCAAGATCATTGATATATATTATAAACAACAACCACACTTGATTTCTTACAATAAATACTACTTGTCTACAAATATTTTAAGGTAAGTAATGAGTGTACTATATGTGTATTTTACTTTTTTATTGTTTTTAATGCCTAGTTCTATTGCTAACTTAATATATGTTGGTGTAAACTTGTTATCTAGTATTTATATGCATTTATAAGTGGAAGAAGGTGTTCCACTTCACGGCGATTTCCGCTTTATGGTGGTAGCCTGAAACCTAACCTGCCATATAAGTGGGACCCTACTGTATAGTAGTTCTTGTCATTTCATAACCAATTTTTGTTCTGACACTAACATTAGGTACCGAAATTGTACTCAAATTGTCACAAACACATTGACAGGTGGACATTTACACCTGCCTTGGTCATTTACTATTGTCTAGGAATATACATGTATATAAAGTATTTATAGGTCCCAGCAATGTTTTGGATACATTGGAGTACAGAAGGAAGAAGAAGGAAGAAGGACGAAGGAAGTCTCAGTAGTACCAGTTACCAGTAACCAGTTACCAGTGTCAGTAGTAGTGACTCACTACCAACTGTCTGTGTGAATCACTTGTTATTATTCACTGTTACAACTGATCCTAGCATGTTTTGAACACTGCTCACTCTCTAGGAATCATCTTGTGAGTCACTTGAAGGATAGGGAGTCGAGATGCAGGTCAGGCTTGGCGCTTCCCATACATTCCGTTTTAATATACTTCATTATTGCCTACAGCACGTTAATACTTGACGTGCTGTTGGAGTGTGAGCAAAGTAACATTTATGAAGGGGTTCAGGGAAACCGGCAGGCCGGACTTGAGTCCTGGAGATGGGAAGTACAGTGCCTGCACTCTGAAGGAGGGGTGTTAATGTTGCAGTTTAAAAACTGTAGTGTAAAGCACCCTTCTGGCAAGACAGTGATGGAGTGAATGATGGTGAAAGTTTTTCTTTTTTGGGCCACCCTGCCTTGGTGGGAATCAGCCAGTGTGATAATAAAAAAATAAAAATAATAATGAGTATCCTAACCCAATTCCATGTTTCGGAACCCAATGGGACAAATTGGTGGCAGTTTTGTGGGCGTGGATTTACGGGTATTTCCGCAGATATCAGGAGTTTAAGCTGCATGTGAGTGGTGCCAGCATCCCCCAGGCTACCCGTCATCTCCAGCAAGCTTCTTCCCTCACCCGCCTTAACCGGTCGCCCCAGCCTGCAAGCCAGTTGCAGCCGCCTCTCAAGCTTCCTGGCTTAGTCCGTGTGCTAATTGCTTCAATCTCTGAGGGGTTGACCCAGATTTTGCAATTAAGCCAGCCAGTAAGCCAGTCTGTGGGAGAGAGCGCCAGTTTGTAGCCTGCCTCAGTCTATCATCCAGCCTGTCTCCTGTCATCTACCTGCTCCTTCATGCTGTGTGCATTGTTACATGTCTTCCAGTCAGCCATTCTCGAGGGTTAAGCCAGCAAGACAACCCAGCTTCCTAACCCAGCTGAGAGAGAGAAGTAAGCCAAACAAGTTCCTCTGAAGTATTGTCTCCAATATCAATTTGTGCTACCAGTTGGATGCTGGTAAGAGTGGTCTTCACCATCCCTGTGGCATATTGTGCCTTAATTTAAGCCACCTGGAGTTTTCTTGTGAGAGGTGAGATTTAGTGAGTGCCAGTAGGCCAGGTTGTTCCGCTGCTCTCACCACCACTCACTCCCCGCCTCATCTACCTGCTGTGTTCTTCGCCTTTCTACTGCTCACACACTGGGTCAAGAGCTGTATGTCACTTGTATTTCACCTGAGCGCCGCCGTTAAAAGCCTAAGTGTGCGAGTCTTCAGAAAGCGCATTTCTTCACGACAACATTGAGAGTGAAGGACGAATCATTGCCTGCCCACAGGACCATCTCCTTCCCCTCATCTCCACCACCACCACTGTCCACCACCACCGCCGCTGGACTTCATTCCACTGTCAAGTTATTTTCTGTTTAGAGATGTTTGCCTTTGCATTTAAAGACATTTGCATGTGTGAGACATTTACAGTGAATTTCTTGTATACTATACACCTTGTGTTTTCAGTGTAGACTCAGTGTTTTCTTTGACATTATTTTTGCATTATTTTTCTGTGTTATCATTCATCTTTTGTGTTTCATTTCTATATTTTTATCTGTGTTCTTTTATGCTACTTCTCTGCCTGTAGTAAGTATTATTTTGTAGTGTACAAGTTTATTCTTTATTTGAGTGCAGTATTTTATTCCTTACCCCAGTCATTCACTCAGTGTGAAGTAATTCATTATTTTTTTTTACCTTGTTTTCTTTCAGGATTGTATTCTCCAATATTTGTCATTATTGCAATTCATGCAGTGCTATTCACCCCAGTACACTAAATTACCCATTTATTTCTGCGTGTACTGTTTTTCTATGTCAAGCAGTGTCTCATTCCCTTGATTTTTCTCGCAGACTCTTGCACCATTATTTTTATGCCCAGCGAGTGCATTCTTGCTGTATCTATCACAGCAAGATTTTGAGGCAAGAACAATTAACCGATAAGTGAATAATCCTTGTTGTGTGTGCCTGCCACTCGTAAGTGTTACTCTTCGAGTTCTGTATCTTGAGTCATTATTATTCATATTCATATTTCTTTGAACAAATTCACTCTTAGTGTAATTTTCACTTCTTTTTAGCACAAAGTGTTATCTTTACTCTGAGTAAATTGTTCTGTTTAATTTACAATTAAGAGTTGAAGTGTTCAGCCAGTCTTTCTTCATATTTTTTTATTACTATTTAGCCTGCAATCAAAGAACTAATGCCACCTGCTTCTGTGTGTGCTTATGAGGCTAATCCTCTAACTGTGATGATGGAACCACTTACAGCCCTAAATCATGTATGTGCCCTTGTGCTCCCGTGTATCAAAAGTAATTTCACACCTATACCTCAGTCCGCACCACCTTTCGTAGTATTCATAGTACATTCAGTAACCATAGTCAGCGGACTTGTTACAACTGTGGTTTCCATGGCCATATTGCAATTAATTGCCCTGATAGTCACCCTAAGAGGCATCGTACTGATGATGAGTACCAGTCTGATCTGCCGTACTGTACTTATCACAGAATACATGTACATGGACATGACACATCTGAGTGCAATGCTCTCTACAATTTTCAGTACTCTAGATCTTTCCATGCCCGTTCCAATCACAGAACCAGGAGGGGAAACAGAGGTCGTGGTTCTCAGACTAACCAGAAACAGGCTCATTCTTCCAATTTGGGGGAATTCGAGTGCCCCAGTCCAACTGTCCCATGGTGACAGTAGGTGATAATGAGTACACCATCCCTGTTCACAATTCCTTTGAAGCCTTAAGCAGTCTCGAGAATGCAAATCCCGCTGATGATGTTGCTTCACACGTCTCTGACGTAAATGATTTTGGGGATGAAGTGGAACAAACCTTTTCTGATGACAACCCTCCTTTTTGTTTGCACATAACTTCCAATGCAACGATAGGTCCCATAGTGAAAGCATCTGTTCATAATGTGCCCGTTCATGTGTTCATGGACTCTGGTGTGCAAGTCAATATTATCAGGTCTAGTCTGTTTAAGGACAAGCAGTTATGACATGTCCTTCTTGTAGAACCGATTCATGTGTCCTCCTTTAGTGGAGTAGCTGGTTCTAACCTGCATGTCCGAGGTCAGACTTCCCTCACCTTTTCTATCCAAGGTAGAGACTTTACTGCTTCCTTCCTTGTTCTCGACCAGATTACTTCCCTTGGTGATCTTCTACTGGGATTTACTTCCATGTGTGACTTACGCATTGTGCTCGACCCTTACCGATGGCATGCCCAAATTGATGACTTGATCGTACCATTTTGGGGTTACCAGCTTGGATCCAAGATCTGCCATACTGCTGCAGAGTACAACGTTCGGATTAAGTCCTTACAAGCCAGTGCATTTTCCAGTAGCGTACCCAAGCGGTCAGGCACTGGTGATCCTGTCACTCCTGTCTGTGTTCCACCTACAACTTCAGGCTTGCAAGATAGTATCCAGTTGCCTCAAGTGTCCAAGGACACTCTGACTACCTTGATTGCTGAGCCTATCCCTGCAATGTCTGCTAGTTCAAGTAGTAGTTTCTCCACAGGGGACGCCTTGTTGAAAAACGATTACTTGTAACTAGTAATGCCATCTCTTGTTGATGTCACATGTTGTCTGCAGAAAGACGTTTCTGTCACGGCTAGTGCCCTCACTAGAGTGTCAGTTGTTGTTCCTAGTGTTCCAGATGGTGATAATATCCTAGTTGACAGTGATTCCTGCAAAGTAAAGGGTTTATTTGTTGAGCCATCCTTACATGTTGTAAGAGATAGTAAGATCCATTTCTTCCTTGCTAACACTTCTGGTCACAGTGTTCGTCTCAGAGCAAATACCAATCTTGTTGACCTTGTTCACTAACCTTACCCTGTTCAGGTAGAGGATGAGTTGTCATCTGACCAGTGGGTCGGTGCTATTTCTACTGGGGAGACCCCATCCATTTCACTGGATCAATCCATTCCACCAGGAGAGGAGAAAGACTTAGCTCCTACTGACTACCCAGACAAAGTCAAGCGTTTGTTGACTCTGTTGAACAAACACTGTAAAGCCATTGCCTTACCAGGTGAGAAGATGGGTGTAACGAACTTACTGTCTCATCGTATCCCACTTGAACCTGGTACCAGACCTATCTATATACCTGCGTACAGAATGCCTAATTCACAAGTTGCTGTCGCAGAAGAACTGATCAATCAAATGCTTGATGATGGAGCTATTGCACCTAGCAATTCACCCTGAAATGTGTCCTTGATCCTAGTACCTAAGAAGGATGGTACTTGGCGCCCAGTGATTGACTTTAGGAAGTTAAATGCGAAAACACTTCCAGATCGCTTCCCACTTCCTGTACTTGGTGATCTTTTATGTAACATCAGAAATAACAAAGTCTTTTCGACCCTGGACTTGTTACGAAGGTTTTGGCAAGTCCCTCTTCATGAGGACAGCCAAGAGCTAACCCCATTCTCCACTCCTACAGGTCATTATCCCTTCCTCCATATGGCCTTTGGGTTACGATCCTCCCCTATCATATTCTCAAGGCTCATGACTAATATCTTTAGAGGTCTCATAGGTAATGCACTTATGGTGTACTTAGATGATGTAATCGTCATGTCTGAAGACGTGGATATGCACTTGAAAAGATTTGATGTAGTACTTGGTAAGCTTGAAGAAGCCAATTTAAAGATCAAACTGCCTAAAAGTCAATTTTTCAGATCAGAAATCAAGTTTCTTGGTCATGTAGTCACTCCTAGAGGGGCTACAACTGACCAAAGTAAAGTGACTGCAGTACTAAATTTTCCCTCTCTCAAAACTGCTGATGCCATAAGATCCTGGAGTTTACCTGGAGAGAGTTCCGGGGGTCAACGCCCCCGCGGCCCGGTCTGTGACCAGGCCTCCTGGTGGATCAGAGCCCGATCAACCAGGCTGTTACTGTTGGCTGCACGCAAACCAACATACGAGCCACAGCCCGGCTGATCAGGAACCGACTTTAGGTGCTTGTCCAGTGCCAGCTTGAAGACTGCCAGGGGTCTGTTGGTAATCCCCCTTATGTATGCTGGGAGGCAGTTGAACAGTCTCGGGCCCCTGACACTTATTGTATGGTCTCTTAACGTGCTAGTGACACCCCTGCTTTTCATTGGGGGGATGTTGCATCGTCTGCCAAGTCTTTTGCTTTCGTAGTGAGTGATTTTCATGTGCAAGTTCGGTACTAGTCCCTCTAGGATTTTCCAGGTGTATATAATCATGTATCTCTCCCGCCTGCATTCCAGGGAATACAGGTTTAGGAACCTCAAGCGCTCCCAGTAATTGAGGTGTTTTATCTCCATTATGCGCGCCGTGAAGGTTCTCTGTACATTTTCTAGGTCAGCAATTTCACCTGCCTTGAAAGGTGCTGTTAGTGTGCAGCAATATTCCAGCCTAGATAGAACAAGTGACCTGAAGAGTGTCATCATGGGCTTGGCCTCCCTAGTTTTGAAGGTTCTCATTATCCATCCTGTCATTTTTCTAGCAGATGCGATTAATACAATGTTATGGTCCTTGAAGGCGAGATCCTCCGACATGATCACTCCTAGGTCTTTGACGTTGGTGTTTCGCTCTATTTTGTGGCCAGAATTTGTTTTGTACTCTGATGAAGATTTAATTTCCTCGTGTTTACCATATCTGAGTAATTGAAATTTCTCATCGTTGAACTTCATATTGTTTTCTGCAGCCCACTGAAAGATTTGGTTGATGTCCGCCTGGAGCATTGCAGTGTCTGCAATGGAAGACACTGTCATGCAGATTCGGGTGTCATCTGCAAAGGAAGACACGGTGCTGTGGCTGACATCCTTGTCTATGTCGGATATGAGGATGAGGAACAAGATGGGAGCGAGTACTGTGCCTTGTGGAACAGAGCTTTTCACCGTAGCTGCCTCGGACTTTACTCTGTTGACTACTACTCTCTGTGTTCTGTTAGTGAGGAAATTATAGATCCATCAACCGATTTTTCCTGTTATTCCTTTAGCACGCATTTTGTGCGCTATTACGCCATGGTCACACTTGTCGAAGGCTTTTGCAAAGTCTGTATACATGTATATTACATCTGCATTCTTTTTGTCTTTTAGTGCATCTAGGACCGTGTCGTAGTGATCCAATAGTTGAGACAGACAGGAGCGACCTGTTCTAAACCCATGTTGCCCTGGGTTGTGTAACTGATGGGTTTCTAGATGGGTGGTGATCTTGCTTCTTAGGACCCTTTCAAAGATTTTTATGATATGGGATGTTAGATCCTTTGTGGGCGTAGCAGGGTTTTTATAGATCTTTCATCGCCAATTTTTCTTCCATAGCTGCTCCTCTAACTGAATTGCTTAAGAAAGATGCTCCTGTCGTTTGGACCTTCCATCAAGAAAGAGCATTCCAAACTCTCAAAGAAAAGCTAACATCTGCTTCTATCTTGAAATTTCCAAATTTTTCTAAGCCCTTCTATCTGACAACTGTTGCTAGCTCAACTGGCATAGGTGCCGTACTAGCTCAGAAGACTGATGAGAAGTACAACGCAGTTGCATTTGCTAGCCGAGTCCTTATGAAGGCTGAACGCAATTATACAGTAACTGAGCAAGAAGCTTTAGCAATAGCATGGTCTTTAAAGCACTTCCGAGACATTATTTATCAGTACATACTCTGTTCATGTCTTGACAGACCATGCTCCACTGATACCTATATTCCAGAACAAACAACCTACTGGAAGGTTAGCCAGATGGACCTTGACTTTCCAAGAGTTCAATCCTCCCTCTGAACACTTACCTGGCAAGTCAAATGTAGTCGCAGGTGCTTTATTGCGACATGTTAGTATAGTAACTGTAGACCCTCCATTTACTGCTGAGGATGTAAAGAATGCTCAATGAACAGATCCCATGTGGTCTGGTGTGATTCGATTCCTGCTCCAGGAAGATCTTATTCTGACTGTGAAGCCACCAGCACCCATCAGTGACTTTTCCATGAACCAAGAATTACTGTATCAAACAGCCGAGTTGGGTACTCCTAGCAGAAGGGTATACCAGTTAGTAATTCCACAGTCACTAGTGAATGTAGCCTTACAGCTAGTTCACGATGTACCAGGTATTGTGCACCCTGGTATGGATTGTTCTGTAAAGCAAGCCAGATTGAAATACTTCTGGCCTCGTATGGCAACTGACATTTCTGAGTATGTTAAGAAATATAGTGTCTGCATGCAACATAAAGGTAATGTTAATGGTCCTAACCCAATCCAGGTGTATCCAACTACTAGCAAACTGTGGGAAAGAGTTGTGCTTGATCTGTTAACTAATTTCCAGTGCTCCCTCCAGGGCAACAAACATCTGTGTGTTATGGTAGACCATTTCACCAGATATTGTGAGTTAGTTCCTATTGCAGATAAGACTGCTGAGACAGTAGCTAAAGCGTTTAAAGAACGCATTATCTGCAGGCATACCACCCCTAAGTCCCTAGTAACAGATAATGGAGGTGAATTCTGTAATGAGATTCTTGAAAATTTGTGTACCTTGTATAAGATCTCTAAATTCACCATTGTTCCTCATAATCCTGCCAGCAATGGGTTAGTGGAACGAACCAATAAGAAAGTACTTGATGTTTTGAGAGCTACTATCAATCCCAACAGTGAAACTTGGGATGAAGTTATTCCTGATGTGCAGTGTGCTATAAATTCTGCTTACAATGTTTCTATAGGTGACACTCCACATTATGCATTGTATGGTGTAGATAAACGTTTGCCCTACGAGTTGCTATATTCTAACCCGAAACCAAATTACAACCCTGATGATTTCATAGCAACTCGTACCAGCTTAGCTCAAAGTGTCTTTAAAAGAATCCATGAAACGCTTCATACATCAACAGCAGAATTTACAAGAGTTGCTAACACTCGAGCAAAGCCATCCAAAATTACAGTAGGTTCGAGAGTTATGCTAACTAACTTTAACAAAACGTCTGCAATGCCTAAGCTTGATCAAAAGTTTGTTGGTCCTTATTGAGTAGTTGAACATATCAATGGCAATAAGTATAAGGTTAGAGAAATTAGTAGTGGTCAGTATAAAGTATCGCATTTAGATCATATGAAGTTAGTATGTAATGATAATGATGTTCCAACCCAGACTAATGTGACAGACTGAAAATCCTCCTGACTCTGTACCCTCTACCTCTGATACTCAGTCAGATGATCAACCTGAATGTCGTTATTCTCTATGTACATGACAGGTATTGAGAAATCTACAAGTATCATTTGTAACCACCAATTCAGATCTGCCTCAAACACAGCATGAGTTAGGCAGTGCAACAGTTTGATCCTCCCAGAGATGACACCCATCTTGCATATGTCAATCACCCTAGCAGAGCTGGGGTTAAATGTAAATAACCTGTATAGATGAATAATATAGTTTACATTGTATTTCTACTGTCTGCTACAATATCAACTTAATATTCAAGAATTTTTTTTTTTGTGTTCACGTTCTCTCTGAATTCTGAGATTTAGCAGTCTAGATTTGAGTGCACCAAGTCTGCCTTTTCTGTTAAACACTTCCTTCTTTGTACATATCCTTCCTCAGAATCCGAAGATCACATGAATCCAGATAGATTGATGAAATTTTTTTTATTATCACTTCTATTGTGTAATCCCAATGTTGAGTCTCACTCTATGAGTTGTGCAATATCATACCTTGTAATGCATTACAGTAAGTTAAGTTTGCTTCCATTCCAATATTCTCCTTATGTATGTCATAATGTTCAATTGTTGTGTACTTTGACTCACGAAATCGTAATGACACGATTGCAAACATTTGGAAACATTTCGACACGTTTCCTTACACCTGTTGTCCTGTTCACCTAGCAGCAAATAGGTACCTGGGTGTTAGTCGACTGGTGTGGGTCGCATCCTGGGGGACAAGATTAAGGACCCCAATGGAAATAAGTTAGACAGTCCTCGATGACGCACTGACTTTCTTGGGTTATCCTGGGTGGCTAACCCCCCGGAGTTAAAAATCCGAACGAAATCTTATCTTATCTTATCTTCAATACCACGGGCGGGATTTGACCATGGGTTCAAATCCCGCCCGTGGTATGGTTTGTGTACTTCGACATTGTATAGAATCAGCCCAAGCTGTACGCCTGTCATCTCTAGTTGTATTAGCTGTATGTCGGGACATACGTTAGCGTCGCCGAGTTCTCAGTAGTACCAGTTACCAGTAACTGGTTAACAGTGTCGGTAATAGTGACTCACTACCAAATGTCTGTGAGAATCACCTGTTATTCACTGTTACAGCTGACCCTAGCATGTTTTGAATGCCGCTCACCCTCTAGGAATCATCTCGTGAGTCAGTCAAAGGATAGGGAGCGAAGATGCAGGTCAGGCTTGGCGCTTCCCATACATTCCGCTTTAATATACTTCATTATTGCCTATGTGAGTATCCTTACCCAATTCCACGTTTCGGAACCCAACGGGACGGAAGAAGGAAGAAGAAAGAAGAAAGAATAAGTTCCCTTGAAGCATGATGTCAGTGACAAGCATCCCTGAGGGCAGTGATAAGATGGGATAAGGGATGATATTTGATAGGCGCCTGCGCTCTTTCCATCTCTCTCCGCTTGTTTCTCTCTGTCTCAGAGAGAGCCACTGTGAACCAACAGGTATTCTTATGTATTATATCTACAAGCACAGTATAGCATTTTGGATTTTTTAGGTTATCCTAGGTAATTTACACTATTTATAATTGTATTTATGTATAACTGAGACAGAGATAAGAAGAGAGAGGCAGAGACAGATAGAGATAGAGATAGACAGACCCTAAGCTTGGGGTCAACATCACTTTCCTCTTAAAACAGGAGTGTTAATATGCCATTACATCAGTGAATCCTTGGTGTTTGCCACACTGTTTGCTCTAGCTGGTGCTCATTTTAACTGGCACTCCCACAAGGTACTAAGTGGTCCCAGATTTTTTAATATGGTGCACACCGAGTGTTAAGATCCATTCTCTGCTGACCAGGCATCTCAGGCCAATCGTGCCAAATTTGGAGGCAGGAAAAATAAAACGTATATATACGTTTGAGGCGCTAGCAGTAAGAACGTATGTAGTATATGTTTGGACCGTTTACAGGTTAAAGTGCAGGCACTATACTTCCCACTTCCAGGACTTAAGTCTGGCTAACCGGTTTCCCTGAATCCCTTCACAAAATACAGTGGAACCCCGAATTTCATCCACACCGGATATCTGTCTGCCCGCCTGGGACAGCGCCACTCATGTATATGTGTCTCAGTCTGGCTCTGTCACTGGTTGAGTAAGCATTCATCCAAAAGATTTTGTAATAATCCATTGTGTTTTGTAGTTGTTTATTGAGTGCGACTGCAAAATAAGCTACCATGGGCCCAAAGAAAGTTCCTAGTGCCAGCCCTTTGGTAAAGGTGAGAAACACGATAGAATTCAAGAAGGAGATTGTAGAAAAATACAAAAGTTGTGTATGTGTGGCTGAGCTCACCAGGATGTATGGCATGTCCAAATCAACAATCAGTTCCATCCTGGCAAAGAAAGTAGAAATCAAGGAAGCTGATGTTGTAAAAGGGGTGATTGTGGACATTTGTGTAAAGTGGAATGAGATGCAAACTTTTGTGGAAAAATATCACCCTGACCAAGCTGATACAAGCCATATCTGCAACATGTTCGATGATAATACCTTGTCCCATTTTAGGCAAATCTTAACCCTTTGAGGGTCGACAGGCCCTCTCCGAGACTCGTTCTCAGGGTCGGCCAAATTTAAAAAAAAAAAAAAAAAAAAAAAAAATTCTTATGAGAAGATAGAGAATCTTTTCCCGATCATAATGACACCAAAAATATGAAACTTGATGGAAAACTTACGGAATTATGCTCTCGTGAAGTTAGCGGTCTCGGCGATGTTTACGGATCGGCGATTTTGCCCACTTTGAGCCCCATTTTCGGCCAGTTCCACTGTACTAGTCGACAAAAAACATGAATATTTCGCTAGAACTTCATTTTTTCTATTGAATGAGTGCAAGAAACCACCCATTTACCAATTTCAACTATCCAGTACAGTGGTCAGAATTTAGCAATTTTGCCAATTTCACACAAATTTCAAAAGATGCCAATTTCCGAATAGGGTCCAGATCAAACAAGAAATACATTCTTGGCACTAAAATGACATTTCCTCTGTTCATTAGTCACGTCTCAAGGCCCCTCTTACATTCTTTTGCTTTCCACTTTGAATTTTTATTCTCACAAAAAATAGAAGATTTACTGTTATGCAGTCTACTGCATTAGTGTAAAAAATGGTATGAATCATATTGGCGCACTTGCAAAAGAATATTAAACTCACCAGTTGATGTGTATTGGACGCTTGGCATGATTTGTTTACTTTGATAGCCATACCCAACAAATAATATCTCTTAATACAAAGGTTGAAGAAGCAGTAAAAGAATGGAAGAACAACTTAGATAACCAGTTCAGTGACTACTTTGCTCTCCAAGAAGATAAAACTGAACAAGATAAACTATCGGACGCAGTAATAGTTAACAGTCCACTTTTTCCCAGTGATATGAACCAAACAAACAGTAAAGAAATTACTCTGCAGATCATAAAGGACCAAACAAGTGTTATTGTACCAGAGTCAGAAATAAAAGAAGCCAGGTTACTAGGATCCCATGGTAGAAAAAGTGTTATGCTTAGATTCCACTCACATGACAGGAAAAAAGACTTAATTATTGCATCTATTAAAGTAAAGAAAGAAGTATACATAAACGAGTGTCTTACCAAAAAACATCAGAACCTCCTGTATAGAGTCAGAATACTTAAGCGGGAGAATAACGACACAATTCACCAATGCTTCACACGGGATGGGAAAATTCTTGTTAGGAAAGCAAATGTAGGTCAACTGTACACAACCACGAACGAGAATGATCTATCATGATTTCTCAGGGATACTAATCTTACAGAGAATAACTAAACAATGTCCAACCTAAAAGCCTACGTAGTGTAGTGTATGTTTTGCTCCATTATTGTTCAAATTTCATTGTACAATCTCTTAGTAATTAAATAATCAACTACCTCATTTTGTGATTTTACTAGTAAGCATAAGTCACCTATGTAATTTTCTTATTTACTATTGTTTGCTTAAACATTAGCTGAATTGATACTTTCTCTGTCCATATTACTACGTCATATTTTTTTAAATACTATCAATTGATATTACTTACTAAAATTAATAATTATCATTTTTACTATAATTTCAATTTACTCTTAACATTTTTGACATTTAATAACCATTACTTGTCTAATTACCCTTACCTGTTTTAATACCACATTTACTATCTTAGAGTACTCTTAATTACCTTGTACTGCCATATAACCTCTAGTATAACTACCAGTGCAATATTGAATGAAATAAACATTACTTTTTCACTTTTTTTGTAATCATTATTACTTACTACAATTTTATTAAACACCATATTTACTACCAGTCAATTTTACTTTTGTACATTAAACATTATTTTATACTTCCCATAACATTTTGTTGCCAAATTATCAAGTTTGTAAATTCAACTCCAACCTTTATATTATCCTTTGTACCTGTGTACCTCTGTACCTGTGTACCTGTCTACCATCTTACTATCACATTATAACCAAGACATTACCATTGTTATTTTTTACTATTATTCTTTTGGTACTTCAATTGTGAATTTTATTTTGTCAATTTAAATCTAGTTATACTCTTGATCTTGTCAACAACATATACCAGACTCTAGTGCAATTGCAAGTACCATTTCAATTTGTATTTTTATATTATAAGTTTATATTATAAGTCCTACTCTAAGATTGTTTTCATATCTTAGTGACTATATTGTGTGTGCAATTAGTGTATATTTCAATTATATTATTGTTCAAGGCCCTTAGCTATCTTTTGCTAACTAGTACCAACTACCTCATATATCTTTTTTTCTTTTTTTTCTACTTTTTTTTATTCTTTTGCTACCTTAACTTGTATATTTTATCTTGTCAATTTAAATCTAGTTATACTCTAATTCTTGTAAACAACTTACATAACACCTTAGTGCAATTACAATTGAGAGTCTTGTGCCTCTTTTATATTATTAGATTAAACTCAGTTGTACTATAGTCAATACCAAATTCATTATATTAGACCATATTGCAATTACTAGTGAGAGACTGGTGCTATTTTTAATTTGTATTTTTATATTATTAGATTAAATCTAGTTGTACTATAGCTCATTCTAGCTCAAAACATAGACTCAACAAAAGTCATTATATTAGACCTTAGTGCAATTACAAGTGAGAGTCTTGTTCTATTTTAAATTTGTATTTTTATATTACTAGTTTATACCTAGTTGTACTTTAGTTCATTCCAGCACAACACATAGACAACATCAACTTCATTATGTGTAGTAGTGACTATACTCTATATGACCAAAATACTCTAGCTATATACTTATCCAAGCTTCCCACCACTACAGATATCAGTACTAGAACTCAACACATAACTCAGGATATAAATAACCATAATTTAAACCTAGAAGATGATTGATCACGTTGACCCTGATCTAAACCTCCATAATCTGACACCCAATCAAAACCTATTGGAAAGTAACTGCCTTTATTACACAGCATCACAAGCCAGCACTATCCTAAACAATGCTAAAAGCCTATCAATACTTAACTACAACATCAGGTCCTTAAGCAAACACTATGATGACCTCCTGGCACTCCTGGAATCACTAAAGACACCCTTCTCCTGCATTATTCTTACTGAGACCTGGCTTAATCAGGACACAATAGATATCTACCCTCTACCAGGATACACAGCAATTCACAACTGCTGACCAAACCAAGTTGGGGGTGGTATTGCAATCTATTACTCTAACCAGTTATCTTGTATTAGCACCACTTGCTTTAGTGATGAATATGGGGAATACATTTTTGCTAATTTTACTGTAAAAAACCTTAAGACACCCATAACAATTGGTGCCATTTACCAGATACCTCACACAAACATCCCAAATTTCAGTGAGAAATTAAAGTCACTAATAACAAACAGACAAATGAATAAGCACCACCTTCTCTTAGCTGGAGACTTCAACATCAACCTTGGCTTACTAGATGATCAGCCTGTAACTGATTTCATCAACAATATGAACAACACACTTCTCATACCAACAATAACTAAACCAACCAGGCTCACTGAGACAAGTGCAACCATAATAGACCACATATGGACCAATATACTAGCCCCCCTTAAATCAGGGATAATCACAGATAGCACTACAGACCACTACCCTACCTTCCTCCTGACAAACATTAATAAGCCACCACTTGAATACAACAAAGTCTCATTTAGACTCCATGACGAGGCCTCAATAAGGAAGTTCACAACTGACCTAGAGATTGTTGACTGGCCTACAGAATTCTCCAATGATGACTGGACAGACATTTTTCTAACAAATTACTTAGACTATACAACAAACATTGTCCTATAAAAACGAAACAGATCACAAACAAACGGCTTGGTTGCCCATGGCTAACCAGCACCATTCTGAAATCCATTGACAAGAAACACCAATATGAAAAGCAATATAGACAGGGCTTAATACACAAAGATATTCTTAAACACTATTCATCAGTTCTCACCAAAGTAATAAAGAAAGCCAAACAACTATACTACTCCAGTAGATTCACAGACACTAGAGGAGATATAAAAAAGACCTGGAAAACACACACTCAGATTCTAGGGACCCACAAACAGAAAAAAACCAAGAATATTGTCCTAACTAAACCTAATGAAACACCACTACATCCCACTGACACAGCTAACAAGATAAACGACTTCTTCTCAACCATAGGATCTAATCTCGCCAATAAAATCCCACATACTAATGCCCATACCGGGGACTACCTAGATGGGCATTTCCCAATTTCCTTCTATCTTGCACCAACTGAGCCCTCGGAAGTCACCGAGATTATAAAGTCACTTAAAAACAACTCAGGGAATCTGTCTAATGTCCCACCATTATTGTACAAGCGAGCAGCCCATATCCTTTCGCATGCTATTTCATTACTTTTTAACAAGTCACTAGAAACTAGCACCTTCCCGAAACTACTCAAGATGGCAAGGGTTACACCAATACATAAAGGTGGTGACCCTACAGACTTAAACAACTATAGGCCAATATCAAACTTACCATTGCTATCCAAAATCTTTGAGAAACTCGTGCACAGGAGACTATATTCATTTATAACAGCACAAAACATACTCAACCCCTGCCAATTTGGATTTAGGAAAAATAAAAGCACTAATGATGCAATCATAAAAATGCTAGATCTGCTTTACACAGCATTGGAAAATAAGGAATATCCACTAGGAATTTTTATTGACCTAAGAAAAGCTTTTGACACAGTAGACCATGACATCCTACTCCACAAACTTGACCATTACGGTATAAGAGGCCATGCGCTTGCTTATTTCAAATCTTACCTTACTAATAGGTATCAGTATGTTACCATTAAAGACACAGCATCAACAACACGGCCACTTGATACTGGAGTTCTGCAGGGAAGTGTCCTTGGTCCCCTGCTCTTCCTCATATACATCAATGATCTTCCAAACGTATCCCAACACCTGAAACCCATTCTCTTTGCTGACGACACGACTTATGTCATCTCTCACCCTAATCTTGCCACCCTCAACACCATTGTTAACGAGGAGCTGATCAAAATATCGACTTGGATGACAGCCAATAAACTTACGCTTAACACTGACAAAACCTACTATATTATGTTTGGTAGCAGAGCAGGATATGCACAAATTAACATTAAGATCGACAACACTCTAATTACCAGACATAATGAGGGCAAATTCCTAGGCCTATACCTTGACAACAACCTGAATTTCAGCACCCATATCCAACACATAACCAAAAAAGTATCCAAAACAGTTGGGATCCTCTCCAAGATACGATACTACGTGCCGCAAAATGCCCTTCTCACACTATACCACTCACTTATTTATCCATACCTCACCTATGCTATTTGTGCTTGGGGATCAACTGCAGCAACACACCTAAAGCCAATAATAACCCAACAAAAAGCTGCAGTAAGAATAATCACTAAATCCCATCCTTGGCAACACACCCCCCCACTCTTCATAGATCTAAACTTACTCCCTGTTCAGTACATCCACACTTACTACTGTGCAATCTACATCTACAGGACCTTAAACTCCAATATCAACCTTGACCTAAAACACTTTCTTGATAGTTGTGACAGAACCCACAGGCATAACACCAGACACAAACATCTCTACGACATTCCCCATGTCCAACTAAACCTTTACAAAAATTCAATGTATGTCAAAGGCCCTAAAAACTGGAACACCCTACCTGAGAACTCTAGAACTGCAGACACATTCATCACCTTCAAAACTACCATTAGAAAACATCTTATCTCCCTGATAAACCCCATCAACTAACTACACGAATACCACCTGGTGGTTCACACTTACACTCACTCACCCATTTGACCATAAACAGAAATATTAATCTCAATCTTAAAATAATGAATCCTATGATACTCCAATACTGAAACTATGTACTGTGCCAAAACAAAAGCATTCACATTGCTAAACTCACAAACTAGTATTTAGTCACTTAGCCATAATACCAACTTACCTCATAATTTGTAATATTTTAAAATAAAGAATTAAACTAAGTCTGCCCGAAATGCCTAGCCATGCTAGGCGTTCTAGTGGTACACTCTGTAATCATTATTTAACTACATGTAAACCACACAACAACCAAATTCTGTAAATTCAACATTGTAATCTTCATAGAGAATAAACTTTGAATTTGAATTTGAATTTGAATTTGAATTTTAAACTTTGGTAAAAATCGAACATTCCTGCTACTTTGAGCTCAATTTCTAGGTACTTTTCATCGTAAAACCAGTCAAAATCATCTCAATTTCTGTAATATGTCTTCCATTCTATAAAATGAGACCAAGAAAACTAGAATACAACAATAAATACCATACGAAAATACAGTGCAAAGTCGCTTTTTTATTCCAAAAAAAGGGTCAAAGTTTTTTTTTTCTCATTATGCACTGTGTGCTGCAGGATTTTTTTAATACCGTGCACACTGACCACATAGACCCATTCTTTCATATGGAGGCCTACCAGCTTTCTCCCACTAGATTTGAGGGCGCTAGAATTTAGGCGTACTAGTACGTCAAAAACCCTGGGTCGTAAGCCGTACTAGTACGTCCAAAACCCTTAAAGGGTTAAAGAGAAGCCAGATAGATTTTTAGTGTGACAGGGGTCCAGTGCCAGTAAGACAAAGAAGGGAAGTAACCCCAGATAGGGCTTTGATACCTGAAGTCCTTATGGAGGGGGATTCCCCTTCCAAATAATAACCTCTGCTCCTCCTCCCTCCTCACCGTCTATACCCCACAAAGTGTCTTCAATAAAGGTGTGATGCTAAATTTTGATTTATCCATTTCATGAGTCATTTATATTTCTTTCTCATTGTTTTTTGTATGTAAAACTATGGTTATTCTTTAAACAATGTATTTTTTGTTAATATTTTTGGGTGTCTGGAACAGATTAATTGTATTTACATTACTTCTTACGGGAAATATTGCTTCGGTTTTCGTCCGTTTCAGATTTAGACTGACCTTCTGGAATGGATTAAGGACAAAATCTGGGCTTCCACTGTATTACAGTTCTCACACTCCAACAGCTTGTCAAGTCCCAAAAACCCTTTGTCTCCATTCACTATCTAACACACTCACACATGCCTTCTGCATGTCCAGACCCCTTGCACACAAAAACTTGTTTTACCCCCCCCCTCAGTCCTTTCCTAGGACAACCTTTACACCTCCACTACAGATTTATACATCCTCCAAGTCATTCAAGTTTGCTCCATCCTCTCCAAATTACCACACCACCTCAATAACACCTCTTCAGCCTTCTGAATAATACTTTTTGTAAGTCCACACCTCCTAATTTCCACACTACGAATTCTCTGCATAATATTTATGCCACACATTGCCCTTAGACACGACATCACCGCTGTCTCCAGCCTCCTCCTCGTTCCAGCATTCACAACCCATGCTTCACATTCATGTAAGAGTGTTGGTAACACTATACTTTTGTGGAAATAAATGGTATAAAATACTGACACAATGGAAATATAAAAACTTAAGCAGTATAATGTGATCCTTTATTGACAGCCTTTCTCCACCTGATCCAGCATTCCCATCCTATATAGCCACATATGTTTCACCCAGGTAGATTTGTCTGTGACTTGATAAAGCCCACTGCGTGGGTGAAACGTTGTCAATAAAGGATCACATTATACTGCTTAAGTGTTTATATTTCCATCGTGTCAAACACTGCAGTAGAAATGGATCCTTCACACAGAGAATACCTGGATCTTCTTCTAAAAGCTTACTCCCTTTACAATAGACACAATTTTCTTCGTGACTGCATCCAAGAAAAGGTCTTACCAAGATCTTCTACTCCTCAAATTGCCAACAACAAACCTCCTTTCTCAACAACAGCTCGAACATACACCTACCATCCGACTTACGACCAAGCTTGGTTCCGACCAACCGGTCGTAAGTCAAAATGGACGTAATTCGAACCTTTGAAAATTGCCGACATACTGGGTAGAGCATAATGTCAAACTTTTCCTATATAAACTACCTACTTAGTACTGTTATGTAATGTACAATCATTATTTCATTCTTTTTACCATAATTTACTTCTATTGTTATATTTTAATTATTTATGTACTGTATATAATGTATACATGGTAGTGAACTGTATTGTAAATTTTACATTGCATACAGTATCATATGTTTCTGTTATCTTTATGTATTGTCGACACAGTGAATGGGAGAATACCACTGGTAGTGTCATCCTGCCAGAATGTAGTATAACCTATACCCTAAGTAAAGAGAAACAAATCTGGAACATGTGTAATACGTAGCTGGCTGGCTGGCCGGGTGGGTGAGTGGGTGGCCGGGTGGGTGAGTGGGTGGCCGGGTGGGTGAGTGGGTGGCTGGGTGGGTGAGTGGCCGGGTGGGTGGTTGGCTGACTGACTGAATGTGGCTGTCTGTCTGTCTCTCTGTGTTTCTCTGTGTCTCTCTGTGTGTGTCTCTCTCTCTCTCTGTCTCTCTCTCTCTCACTGGTACACGTAAGTGAAGTTATCATACGTAGAATAAATTACCTAGGATAACCCAAAAAATCCAGACAAAGTGCTATACAGTAGATCTGTGCTCCAGCGCCCTAAATTAATAATATAATAATTATTATTATTATTACAATAATACATATGTACTAATAATAATAATAATATTATTAAACTATGATATAATAATCGTGTCCACTCATTACTTACCTTAAAATATCTGTAGTCTTAATGAAGAGTGAGAGGTGAGTAAACAAGATTAAATGAATAAACGAATGAGTGTGTAGAAGGTTGGCAAGTTATGTAAACAAACGTTGTTGTTGTTGTTGTTGTTGTTGTTACCAGCCTGGACATGAATGGTTGCTGTTCACTCTGTCAAGCCGACAAGAAAAACATCTCATATTTGTTAATTTATATGTGTATATGTTATGTAGCATGTTTATTATATAATTTTGAAAAAGAAATCATAGATGGATTAAGCAAAATGTCTATATCAACGTTTCATACACATTTAATGCGCCTCAGTGATTATTATTGTGTTATTATCATTATTAATATGGCATCTTCAAGACCAATTACACTCTTAATGAGTGGCTCTGAGACAGACAAGCAGACAGAAAGACAGACACAGGTAGACAGAGAGACACACAGGTAGACAGAAAGACACACACAGGTAGACAGACACACAGGTAGACAGAAAGACACACACAGGTAGACATAAAGACACACACACAGGCAGACAGAAAGACACACACAGGTAGACAAAGACAGACACACAGGTAGACAGAAAGACAGACACACAGGTAGACAGACACAGGTAGACAGAAAGACAGACACACAGGTAGACAGATAGACACACAGAGATACACAGATATACAGGCAGACAGATACAGACAGGTTTATGTGCAACAGTGAAAACAAATAGAGAGTTCGAGAGTAAGAGCCTTTCTTGCCACAATCTCCAGTGCAAGATTCAGACTTCATCTTAGGGGCCATGGTGAAATTTACTGTCCAGTTAGTACAGTTAATAGAGTATGATGCTGCTGATAGGGCAGGGTTACTCAAACTGATGCTACCTGCATGACGCATTGCCGCCGCGAGTATTGTCAAATATTGTACTGTGGTGTGCATCAGCCGGCCCAGCCCAGCTGCCAGATGCACGGTCGTAAGTCGAGTGGACGTATGTCGAGCAGGTCATAAGTCGGATGGTAGGTGTACCTCGAAGAGTGTGCAGATGGCTTAAACAATGCTACAAAGGAAGCTTTTCTCCAAGCCAGAACACAGGGCACGGCACTCCGGAGTAACATGAACAGACGCACCGCTGAAATTATTCGCAGCAGAGTTACCACAGCTAATGTTCAACAGAAAATCAGACTTACTAGGAAACTCCAAACTCTCTGCCATAATAGTCAATGGAAAAGTTTAGGAAGACCTGAAATTATTCAAAATCTTTCTTCTCATCCACTGTCAGCCACAGAAACTGAAGCCCTCAGCTTAGGCCTCAAATTTGCAACAGGACCTCAATTTCATCGCTAAAAATTACAGACACAATGACTCTGATTTCCAAAAAGGCTATCTTCAAGGCATCATCTCAGCGGCCATCTCAACACAACAGCTCTCCTGTCATACCTCGACGTTACATCATTGTTCTTAAAACTTTAGCAGAAGACATGACCATCAGGGTTACCACTGCTGATAAAGGAGGTGGTGTCGTAATTATGAACACTGATGATTACAGGAACAAAATGCTCAATCTACTTAATGACCCAGATACCTACAAACCTCTCACATCAAACCAAGTGAACAACCTTACGAAAACATTTTTTCACAGGACTCCCCGCATTCTGAGGGACTCAGAACAAGGGAAGAAACTCCTGCAGACCATTCCCAGCAACCCCAGACCTGCCAGAATGTACGGCCTGCCAAAAACTCACAAGCTAGGTATACCATTGAGGCCCATATCCTCGGGAATAGGCAGTGCTCCTCACCAACTCTCAGGGATTCTCGCTAAACACCTATCTAAACTCTTGGGCACAATCAGCCCAGCACATCTCAAACACTCGGGTGATCTTCTCAATCGCATTCGCAACATCAACATCAGAAACAAGAAACTCTCTAGCCTGGATGTAACTTCCCTATTTACCAAAGTACCTACTACACAAGCCATCGATCTCTTATGCAGGAAAATTGATGATTTCCTTTATCTTTCTATTCCAGCCAGCGATTTCATCAATCTTGTTGAACTATGTGTTGGCTTTACTTGTTTCTCTTTCGAAAATCACCTCTCTCAGCAGACTTTCAGACTACCCATGGGTTCACCACTTAGTGCCATCCTGGCGAACCTATACATGGAACATCTGGAAGCCGAGCGTTTCTTTACTATTATTCCCTCTTCTGTCACCTGGCTCCGTTATGTTGACATTCTCGTCGTAACTCCCAGACGCTTCAACGTTCACACTCTCCAACACAAGCTCAACTAGGTCGAGCCCTCCATCCAGTTCACGCTAGAAGAACAAGTCGACAACACTCTTCCTTTTTTCAATGTTTTTCTCTGCAAAGCTGACCATGAACTTCATTTTAAAGTCTATCGGAAACCTACCAACACGATCTTCTGCACTTCTACTCTAACCACGACACAAAAACTAAACGTGGTGTAATTATAGGTTTTTCCCTACGTGCACTTAGAATCTGCAGCAGTGAGTTCCTTGAAGAGGAATACTCTCTTATTGAACAAGTATTATCTAAACTTCCCTATCCTTGTCACTTTATTAGAGACTGCAGATGTCGGGCATTAAACATCTTAACACACCCAGAGAAGACACTGCCGAGAAGAGATACATAGTCCTCCCCACCAAACACATTTCCAACATCTTCAAAACCTCATTCCAAGTATCTACTTCCACATCTACCACCATCAAGGGCATTACCAGTGACAGACAAGCTTCAGTCCTCTGCAGGGATATACACAATCCCTTGTAATGACCGCAGCAAATTATACGTTGGTGAAACATCCAGAGACCTCTAAATACATATTTCAGAACACCAGTATGCAGGCAGATCTGATGATCCAATGAATGCCTGTGTTCAACACCAAAATTCACACAACCATTTAATCAACTACAGAAACACAAGACTTATCACCAGAGAAGGCAACACTCAATAATGAAGAATCCTGGAATCATCACTTATCTGTACATCCAACAACTTCAACCAGAACAACGGCTTCTATAACATAGCTGAACCCCTCGCCAAGAAACTTATTCATCGCTATCCCACATAAGAACATAAGAATCGAGGAACACTGCAGAAAATCCACTCATGTACTTATCCAATCTCTTAAAAGCTACCCAAGTTTTTAGACTTCTTCACTCTACTCTGAAGATTGTCACATGCAGATTTCTCCACCTGACCCAGCATTCCCGTCCTATACATAGCCACGTATGTTTCACACGTGTAGATCTGTTTGTGACTTGATAAAGCCCACTGCATGGGCGAAACATTGTCAATAAAGGATCACATTATACTGCTAAAGTGTTTATATTTCCACTATACTTTTGTATATTCCCTTCTTTACCTTCATGGATTATGTTTTTTATCCTCACAGTTACCTCAATGCACCACTCACCTTTTTTCTTTCATCATTTCTACAATTACCTTCATCCTTCATAAACTCATCTGCTAACAAATCTACTCCCAAATATCTGAATACATTCACTTCTTTCATACTCCCTCCCTTCAATCTCATAATCAATTTTTCTTTACCTAACCCATTTGATATCCTCTTATTTATGTTCACTTTGAACATTCTTCCTTTACACACCCTCCCAAACTTGTCCACTAACCTTGGCAACTTCTCTTTAGAATCTCCCAAAAGCACAGTATCATCAGCAAAAAGTAACTGTGTCAACTCCCATTTTGTATTTTCTATAAATACAGTGGAACCTCAATTATCGAATTTAATTTGTTCCAGATGTTCATTCAACAACCAAAGCAGATGACATCCAAAGCAATTTTTCCCATAAATAATACTGTAAATAGAATTAATCTGTTCCAGACCTCAAATGACATTATAATAATTTATTAATAATACTGTGCTAACTACTTCATAAAACTATGTATAAAATTATACAGCACAGGGAAACTATAAAAATAAATA
Organism: Cherax quadricarinatus; assembly: GCF_038502225.1. NCBI lineage: Eukaryota > Metazoa > Arthropoda > Malacostraca > Decapoda > Parastacidae > Cherax > Cherax quadricarinatus. Next base: position 16,923,085 of record NC_091340.1, read on the forward strand.
CTAAATGAAAATTTAACAGAAATACTTTACAGTACAGTGGACCCCCGCATAACGATTACCTCCGAATGTGACCAATTATGTAAGTGTATTTATGTAAGTGCGTTTGTACGTGTATGTTTGGGGGTCTGAAATGGACTAATCTACTTCACAATATTCCTTATGGGAACAAATTCGGTCGGTACTGGCACCTGAACATACTTCTGGAGTGAAAAAATATCGTTAACCGGGGGTCCACTGTATTTGAAAATTTAACTCTCTTTTACCTGTCAGAGGAGAGCTACTGGCAAAATTCTAGCGACTTCAAATCTTGTGGGAGAAAGCTAGTAGGCCTACATGTGAGAGAATGGGTCTGCATGGTCAGTGTGCACAGTATAAAAAAAATCCTGCAGCAAGCAGTGTTTAATGAGAAAAAACTGTGACCGTGTTTTTAGTTTAAAACAGCGACTTTGTAGTGTATTTTTGAATGGTATTTATGGTTGTATTCTTGTTTTCTTGCTAATTAAGCTTAAAGTAGCAGAAATGCTCGATTTTTGTTGATGTTAAAGAGTGAACAAATCACATCACGCATCCAATACATGTCAACTGGTGCGTCTAATATGCATTCATGAATGCACTGGCATTATTTATACAATTATTACAATTATGCAGTAGTCTGAATGACAGTAAAAATCATCTGTTTTTTGTGTGAATAAAAATTCAAAATGAAAAGCAAGCATAATATAGGAGGGACCTGGAGATGTGACTAATGAACAGAGAAAATGTTATATTAGTGCTAGGAATGTCTTCACTGTTTATTCTGAACCCTATTTTGAAACTGGTCTTTCTTAAATTTTGTGTGAAATTGGCCAAATTAGTAATTTCAGATTACTTTATTGGGTAGTTTAAATAGGTAAATGGGCAGTTTCTTTTACTCAGTCAATAGAATGAAAGAAGTTTTAGCTAAATAGGTACTGAGTTTGGTCAACTGGAATAATGGAATTGGAATGAAATAGGGCTCAATGTGTGAAATTGCCAATGCGTAAGCATCACCGAGACTGCAAATTTCACAATAGTGTAATTCCGTACATTTTCCATCAAATTTTGTATTTTTGGTTTCACTACTTTCAAAAAAAGATTCTCTATTACGTATTTCATAACAAAAACTAATCATTGCCTCCAGCACTGAGGCAAATAGGATTGATGCCATTACCATTCATGATGCTGTCAAGCCACCTACCAATATCCTCCACCCCAGCCCCAGGTAAGCAAACCCTCTGTCTACTACTACTATCCTTCAAGGAGAAGGCCCTATCCATGTACCTAACCAGGCTATCCCCAACAACAACGTTTTGCATGGATACACACATGTATATACAACAGGCCTAGTGTCTAATCGACATGTGCCTAGGACAAAATGGTAACTAACACTAACACACACACACACACACACACTAGGCCTAGTATCTAATCGACATGTGCCTAGGACAATATGGTAACTACACACACACACACATGCATGAATGCAAGGATATACAACAAGCCTAGTGTCTAACAGACATGTACCTAGAACAAGATGGTAATGAACACACACACACACACACACACACACAAGAGGTGGACAGAGACAGGTTCCAGAGATGGGACACAGAAACAAGGGGTCACAATTGGAAGTTGAAGACTCCTATGAGTCATAAGGATGTTAGGAAGTATTTCTTCAGTCATAGAGCTGTCAGGAAGTGGAATAGCCTAGAAAGTGACGTAGTGGAAGCAGGAACCATACATAGTTTTAAGACGAGATTTGATAACGCTCATGGAGCAAGGAGAGATGACCTAGTAGCAATTAGTGAAGAGTTGGGGACAGGAGCCAGTGAGTACATACATATACATCCACACACACATACAAGCACACATATACAACAGGCCTAGTGTCTAACTGACATGTGCCTAGGACAAAATGGCAACTAACACACACACACACACACACAAAGTGCAAAGTCATGAAGACTGTGGAAGGGCAAAGAACACCGCAGACAGAATACAGTCTAGGGGGTCACAGACTACAAACCTCACTCAAGGAAAAGGACCTTGGGGCGAGTATAACACCAGGCACATCTCCTGAGGCGCACACCAACCAAACAACTACTGCAGCATTAGGGTGCCTAGCAAACCTAAGAGAAGCATTCTGACATTTCAGTAAGGAATCATTCAGGACCCTGTACATCGTGTACGTTAGGCCTATGTAGGAATATGCAGCATCAGTTTGGAATCCACACCTAGCCAAGCATGTAAGGAAACTAGATAAAGTGCAAAGGCTTGCAACAAGACTAGTCCCAGAGCTAAGGGGCATGTCCTACGAGGAGATGTTAAGGGAAATCGACATGACGACACTGGAGGATAGGAGAGATGGGGGACATGATAATGACATAAAGCCTCTCCTCACTTAGCGATGTACTCGTTTACCGATGACTCAGACTTACGACGGGCTCTCTGACCAGTATGCATACCTAAATAATGTATATTACTGGGGAGGAGGGGAGGGGTGAGTGAGAAGAAATATTAACATACAAGACGATCACACACTAATACACACTCATCACAGACTACATATACAAGTGACTGGGCTACTAAATTTTAACCCTTAAACGGTCCAAACGTATATATACGTTCACTCAAGTAGCGCCCCAAATTTTTTGAGGAAAAAAAAAATCTTTTCTTTTAAAAGGAAAAAAGAGCATATGGTACCAAGGCATCCCCAATTATTTTAATATGGTGCACAGTGAGTGCGCACACCCATTCTCTCATGTCTAGGTGACTCAGGCTTATTGTGGCAATGTTGAATGAATGACAAAGAAAACGTATATATACGTTTGGGGCGCTACGCGCATGAACGTATATATACGTTTGGACCGTTTAAGGGTTAAGTCCTCCTCTCCACCTTTGTACACTTACTCCTACCAGTGTTTTTGGGACATGGTAAGAGATAATTAGGTATAAGTTGAAATTATATGAATTAGCTGACAAAGATGCTGTAACTTCTATAGTCCTCTTATGTATGTGAATGCAAATTACAAAAAAAAAAACTTATGTATCAATGCTTCAGAATACATATAGAAGCTTTAAATGTTAATATATGGAGAGAAAAAGAGAGGTTAAGAGAGTGGTGAAGCAATGTAAAAACAGAGCAAATGAGAGAGTGGGTGAGATGTTATCAACAAATTTTGTTGAAAATAAGAAAACGTTTTGGAGTGAGATTAATAAGTTGAGGAAGCCTAGGGAACAAATGGATTTGACAGTTTAAAATAAGAAAGGAGAGTTATTAAATGAAGAGTTAGAGGTATCGGGAAGACGGAGGGAATATTCTGAGGAATTGTTAAATGTTGATGAAGGTAGGGAAGCTGTGATTTCGTGTATAGGGCAAGGAGGAATAACATCTTGTAGGAGTGAGGAAGAGCCAGTTGTGAGTGTGGGGGAAGTTCGTGAGGCAGTGGGTAGAATGAAAGGGAGTAAGAAAGCTGGGATTGATGAGATTAAGATAGAAATGTTAACCCTTTCAGGGTCCAAGGCCCAAATCTGGAGTCACGCACCAGTGTCCAAGATATTTCAAAAAAAAAATTTGTTATTTTTTCTTATGAAATCGTAGAGAATCTTTTTGTGAAGGTAATAAAACAAAAAGTACGAAAATTGGTGGAAAATTGACGAAATTATGCTCTCGCGAATTTTGATGTGTCAGCAATATTTACGAATCGGCGATTTTGCCGACTTTGACTCCCATTTTAGGCTAATTACATTATTCCAATCAACCAAATTCTTAGCTATTTCACTAGTATTACTTCTATTCTATTGATTGAGCACAAGAAATCGCCAAGTCAACTGTTTCAACTACAAAATAAAGTGATCGGAAATTGTTAATTTGGCCAATTTAACACAAAGTTCAAAATATTCCAATTTCAAAATAGGGTCCAGAATGAACAATGTAGGCATTCCTGGCACTAAACTAACATTTCCTCTGTTCATTAGTTATGTTTTGAGGCTTTACAAATAAATTCCATTTCGATTTTTTATTCACATAATGAATTTTTATTCACACCAAAAAATAGAAGATTTACTGTTATGCAATACTGTAATAATTGTATAAATATCATCACCATATTTGTGAATGTATATTAGACCCACCAGCTGATGTGTATTAGACGTGTGAGGTCGTTTGTTTACTCTTGAATATTGGCAAAAATTTAACATTTCCGCTACTTTGAGCTCAGTTTCAAGCCATTTCCTATGCTAAAACCAATCAAAATTATCTCTATTTCTGTAATATGTCTTCCATTCTATCAAATGAGACCAAGAAATCGCAAATACAACTATAAAAAACATACGAAAAAACACTGCAAAGTTGCTGTTTTAATCGAAAAATCATGATTTCATTTTTTTTCTCTCATTATGCACAGTGTGCTGCAGGATCTGTTTTATGTGGTGCACACATACCACATAGATGTATTCTCTCATATCTAGGCCCAAATGTACCACTCACAGTTTATCAGAGTGAGCTGAGCTCATGGCGTAGATCTACGGTTTGGACCCTGAACGTAAAGCTGTAGATCTACGGGACGGACCCTGAAAGGGTTAAAAGCAGGAAGGAATATAGTTTTGGAGTAGTTGGTGCTATTATTTAATAAATGTATGGAAGAGGTTAAGGTACCTAGGGATTGGCAGAGAGCATGCATAGTTCCTTTGTATAAAGGCAAAGGGGATAAAAGAGAGTGCAAAAATTATAGGGGAAGAAGTCTGTTGAGTATACCTGGTAAAGTGTATGGTAGAGTTATTACTGAAAGAATTAAGAGTAAATAACAAAAAGGCACAATACCGTGACTGGAACGATACACAAATAACCCGCACATAAAAGAGAGAAGCTTACGACGACGTTTCGGTCCGACTTGGACCATTGACAAAGTCACGTGTTGTGAATTAAGAGTAAGACAGAGAGTAGGATAGCAGATGAACAAGGAGGCTTCAGGAAAGGTAGGGGTGTGTAGACCAAGTGTTTACAGTGAAACATATAGGTGAACAGTATTTAGATAAGGGTAAAGAGGTTTTTGTGGCATTTATGGACTTAGAAAAGGCATATGACAGGGTGGATAGGGGAGCAATGTGGCAGATGTTGCAGGTGTATGGTATAGGAGGTAGGTTACCGAAAGCAGTGAAGAGCTTTTACGAGGATAGTGAGGCTCAGGTTAGAGTATGTTGGAGAGAGGGAGATTATTTTCCAGTACAAGTAGGCCTTAGACAAGGATGTGTGATGTTACCATGGTTGTTCAATATATTTATAGATGGGGTTGTAAGAGAAGTGAATGCTAGGGTCTTGGCAAGAGGTGTGGAGTTAAATGATAAAGAATCAAACACAAAGTGGGAGTTGTCAGTTGCTCTTTGCTGATGACACGGTGCTTTTGGGAGATTCTGAAGAGAAGTTGCAGAGGTTGGTGGATGAATTAGGTAGGGTATGTAAAAGAAGAAAATTAAAAGTGATTGTAGGAAAGAGTAAGGTTATGAGGATAACAAAAAGATTAGGTGACGAAAGACTCGATATCAGACTGGAGGGAAAGAGTATGGAGGAGGTGAATGCATTCAGATATTTAGGAGTGGACATGTCAGCAGATGGGTCTATGAAGGATGAGATGAATAACAGAATTGATGAAGGGAAAAGGGTGAGTGGGGCACTTAGGAGTCTCTGGAGACAAAGAACTTTGTCTGTGGAAGCAAAAAGGGAAATGTTTGAGAGTATAGTTGTACCAACACGCTTGTATAGGTGTGAAGCATGGGTGATGAATGTTGCAATGAGGAGAAGGATGGAGGCAGGGGAGATGTCATGTCTGAGGGCAATGTGTGGTGTGAATATAATGCAGAGAATTCGTAGTTCGTAAATTAGGAGAAGGTGTGGGATTACCAAAACTATTATCCAGAAGGCTGAGAAGGGGTTGTTGAGGTGGTTTGGACAAGTAGAGAGAATGGAACAAAACAGAATGACTTTGAGAGTGTATAAATCTGTAGCGGAGGGAAGGCGACATAGGGGTCGGCCTAGGAAAGGGTGGAGGGAGGGGGTAAAGGAGGTTTTGTGTGCGAGGGGCTTGGACTTCCAGCAAGTGTGCATGAGCGTATTTGATAGGAGTGAATGGACACAAATGGTTTTTAATACTTGACGTGCTGTTGGAGTGTGAGCAAAGTAACATTTATGAAGGGATTCAGGGAAACTGGCAGGCTGGACTTGAGTCCTGGAGATGGGAAGTAAAGTGTCTACACTCTGAAGGAGGGGTGTTAATGTTGGTTTTATAACTGTAGTCTAAAGCACCCCTCTGGCAAGACAGTGATGGAGTGAATGATATTCACATGAAAGTTTTTCTTTTTCGGGCCACTCTGCCTTGGTGGGAATCGGCTGATGTGTTAATAAAAAAAAATATTTTTATTAGCAGGTAGCAATAAAAAAATAACAGCAGCAGTGGCAGCGGCAGCAGCAGGAGTAGCAACAGTACATCTTTGTTGCAACTTACTAGAGGTTAATACAGCATCACTGGCACACACTGCAGTTCAGCCCTTGGACCCATTATATACCTCTGAAATCTTTTGACTACCCACAGGATGGGTATGGGCTGCATAATAAAGATATTAAACTAAATTAACTGGCACACATTTGACAGCCAGTGAGCTGTACTCTCACACTGTGTTGTCACATGCAAATTCTCCTTACATGGGGTCAGGTTATACTACAGTATATGTGGTTATGTACTCTGGGATGTGATGGTGTGAGCTGAGTATGGTGCTTTGGTTAATGGGAGGAATATAAAATGATTCACTGCAGACCCCAGGCTCTTGTTCAATTATATATCTTTCATCTTCACCATGTCTAGCAAATTTGGCTGATAAAAAGAAAAATGTTTAACTTTGATGGGGTCAGAAAAATATTAAGTACAGTGCTGTGTGTGGATGACATACTCAACTGAAAAACTATAGGAGGTAACAAGCAAATGATCACTAACAAAACTGGACAGTGATGGTGTTATGCAGAGAAGAGCAAGTAGAGCAATAATTACTTACCTACAAAATTATGCATGAATCATCAAACAAAAATGTAACAAATACCTTTTTAGGATCTGAGATTACTAAACTGAGAATAATTTCATCTCAATTTATTTGGAGAGAATTTTAGGATATAGGATGGAGATGTGTTAGTGAGGATCACATGTTAATTATAACTCACCAGCCACCCCAGAGAAGAGGGAGCCGGCATGAGGCGATGAGTGAGTTGGGGAGAGAGTGGGAACCATAGAATGGACTGGTGTGTCCAGGAGACTTGTATTCTCACCACAACACCCATCAAAATTTCTCCCATTTGATCCACTATTAAGGCTTGGTCTGGGCCGCGTGTAGTTCACAACAGCCGATGTATTATACAAGTTTTCCCCATTGCTGTTACCTCCATGGGATGCTCCACCACTGCCGTTATCTCGACTCAGGGTTGATGTTCCTCTTGCATTTCGCTTTGCCAAATATGCAGCAATCATCTGAGGTCTGTTATAACACACTTCTGTTAATGAATCTGGTTTACAAAGTAACAAAGTCAACACTAAATCTGTTACTTATAAATATACAGTGTGTGTATGTGCATGAGCAATGAATGTGTGTGTAGTAATAGTAGTTACTGTTAAAAGTACTTGTCGATAGACACTTGGCTTGTTTTGTGTGTGTTCATGTGAATATATGTATTTATTTATTTATTTATTTATTTATTTATTTATTTTATGTCTTTGCAAACAGTACATTGAGATTTTATATTTACAATAGTGGGTTGCAATGCAAAGAGAGCCTCTATTATGCCTAGGCATTATGGGCCAACTTAACATTATTGGCTTACAGTCTACTTAACACTAAGGATTTTATCATAGTTGTACAGTAGGACAGTAATTATTTCATAGTTGAACAGTAGATTATTAATTATAAGTGAATTAAATTTGTATAAGACAAAGAATATATTCATATAGTCTAAAATGCTTTTTGTGAAAATAATGGTTCAATTATATTCCTGTCAACAATGGATAAAAGGTTCAAAGTGATTGTTGAAGTTATGATGTGGGAGTACACAGGTGAGTATGTGTGTACTGAGTATTTAGCATTTAGTCTAGGGTGATTAAGTGGCTTCTGAGAAGAGTCTTAAATTGATTTTCAGACTGGGTTACTTTAATATCTTCTGGTAATGAATTCCATATTTTGGGGCCCATTATGTGCATAGAGTTTTTACACAGTGTGATATGGACACGAGGTATATCGAAAAGAGATCTGTCTTGTGTTGTGGTCATGTGTCCTGTTTAAGTTGGTGAGAAGTAGTTTGAGTGGAGGGTTTATATTTGCATGTATTGTTCTGTGTATGTAGTAGGCAAATGAATAAGTATGGATGTTCTTAATGGTGAGCAGATTCAGACTTTTGAAAATTGGTGGAGTATGCTGGTGGGAGTGGGAATTCGTTATCATTCTTACTGCTGCCTTTTGCTGGGTTATTAGGGGTTTTAGGTGATTGGATGTTGTTGATCCCCATGCACAAATTCCATATGTAAGATAAGGGTATATGAGTGTATGGTACAGTGCCAGGAGAGCTGATTGTGGAACGTAGTACCTTATCTTTGATAGTATGCCTACAGTCTTGGAGATTTTCTTGGTGATTTGTTGTATGTGTGTCCGGAACTTAACCCTTTCAGGGTCCAAGGCCCAAATCTGAAGTGGTGCCCCAGTGTCCAAGAATTTTCCAAAAAAAATTTGTTATTTTTTCTTATGAAATGGTAGAGAATCTTTTTGCGAAGGTAATAAAACAAAAAGTACGAAATTTGATGGAAAATTGACGAAATTATGCTCTCGCGAATTTTGATGTGTCAGCGATATTTACGAATCGGCGATTTTGCCGACTTTGACTTCCATTTTAGGCCAATTACATCATTCCAGTCGACCAAATTCTTAGCTATTTTACTAGTATTACTTCTATTCTATCGATTGAGCACAAGAAATCACCAAGTCAACTGTTTCAACTACAAAATAAAGTGATCGGAAATTGGTAATTTGGCCAATTTAACACAAAGTTCAAAATATTCCAATTTCAAAATAGCATCCAGAATAAACAATGTAGGCATTCCTGGCACTAAACTAACATTTCCTCGGTTCATTAGTTACGTTTTGAGGCTTTACAAATAAATCCCATTTTTATTTTTTATTTACATAATGAATTTTTATTCACACCAAAAAATAGAAGATTTACTGTTATGCAATATTGTAATAATTGTATAAATATCATCACCACATTTGTGAATGTGTATTAGATCCACCAGCTGGCGTGTATTAGACGTGTGAGGTCGTTTGTTTACTCTTGAACATTGACAAAAATTTAACATTTCCGCTACTTTGAGCTCAGTTTCAAGCCATTTCCGGTGTTAAAACCAATCAAAATCATCTCTATTTCTGTAATATGTCTTCCATTCTATCAAATGAGACCAAGAAATTGCAAATACAACTATAAAAAACATACGAAAAAACACTGCAAAGTTGCTGTTTTAATCGAAAATCTTGGTTTCAGTTTTTTTTCTCTCATTATACACAGTGTGCTGCAGGATTTGTTTTATGTGGTGCACACATACCACATAGATGCATTCTCTCATATCTAGGCCCAAGTGTACCACTCACAGTTTATCAGAGTGAGCTGAGCTCATGACGTAGATCTACGGTTTGGACACTGAACGCAAAGCCGTAGATCTACGGGACGGACCCTGAAAGGGTTAAGGCTACTGTCAAGGTGGATACCTAGGAATTTTCCCTCTGAGTCTCGTGACTGATGATCCATTTAGTGTTATGTTAATCAGATCATTTGCAGCTTTGTTTCCAAACTGAATGAAATAGGTTTTATCAGTATCCAGAGTAAGTTTATTAGTCATCATCCAGGCAGATATTTTCTGCAATTCGGCATTGACTGTGTTTGCTAGTATGACTGTGTTTGGGTGGGAAAAGACATATGTAGTGTCATCTGCAAATAATATGGGTTTGAGTAGCTGTGATGCATTCGGTAGATCATTGATGTAGATGAGAAAGAGGAGTGGTCCAAGGACACTTCCTTGTGGGACTCCTACTGTGATTGGTTGGGTGGAAGAGTTCGCATCATTTGCATACACATATTGAGTTCTGTTACTAAGATATGATTTTAGGTAGTTGAGGGAGTGGCCTCTGTAGACAGATATGTATGTATATTTTTTTTTTAACATGCTTGAAATCTCCCACCGAGGTAGGGTGACACAAAAGAGAAAGAAACACTTTCACCATCACTCGTACATAATCATTGTCTTCGCAGAGTCGCCCAGATATGGCAGTTTAGATAGTCACTCCATACAACCAATATCCCAAACCCCTCCTTTAAAGTGCAGGCATTGTACTTCCCATTTCCAGGACTCAAGTCCAGTTAACTGGTTTCCTGGAATCCCTTCAAAAAATATTACCCTGCTCGCACTAACCAAAAGCTTGTCAAGTCCCAAAAACCATTCATCTCCATTCACTGCTATCTAACATGCTTACACACGCTTGCTGGAAATCCAAGCTCCTCGCCAACAAAACCTCCTTTACCCCCTCCCTCCTACCTTTTCCCCTACAGATTTATACATTCTCCAAGCCATTCTACTTTGTTCTATTCTCTCTAAATGACCAAACCACCTCAACAACTCTTCTTCAGCCCTCTGACTAATATTTTTAGTAACTCCACATCTCCTCCTGATTTCCACACTAAAAATTCTCTGCATAATATTTGCACCACACATTGCCTTTAGACACGACATCTCCACTGCCTCCAGCTGCCTCCCCGCTGCAGCATTTACAACCGAAGCCTCACACCTGTCAGTTCCAGCTGCATTACCCTCTTTCATTCTATGTAATGCCTAATGCACCTCCCACATTCTTACATCCTGCTCTTCTTCACTCCTAAAAGATGTTATACCTCCGTGGCCAGTGAATGAAATTACTGCCTCCCTTACTGCATCGATATTTAAAAGTTCCTCAAAATATTCCTGCCATCTACCCAAAACCTCTAGCTTCCCATCTACTAACTTCCCTACTCTGCTCTTAACTGAGAAATCTATTCGTTCCCTAGGCTTTCTTAACTTGTTTATCTCACTCCAAAATTTTTTCCTATTATCAGCAAAATTTCTTGACAGTGCCTCTCCCACTCTTATCATTTGTTCTCCTTTTGCACTCTCTCACCACTCTCTTCACTTATCTTTTACTCTACAAATACTCTGCCTTTCTTATATCACTTCTGCTTTGTAAGAACCTCTCATAAGCTACTTTTTTTCTCCTTTATCACACCCTTTACTTCATTCCACCAATCACTCCTCTTTCCTCCTGCACACACCCTCCATTAGCCACAAACTTCTGCACCACATTCTAATACTGCATTTTTAAAACTTTCCCATCCCTCTTCAAACCCCCCACTACTCATACTTGCACTAACCCACCTTTCTGTCAATAGTTGCTTATATCTCACCGTAACTTCCTCCTCCCTTAGTTTATAAACTTTCACCTCTCTCTTACTTTCTGTTGCCCTTTTCCTTTTGCCCCATCTAATTCTTACTCTAACTGAAGCTACAACTAAATAATGATCTGATATATCCATTGCCCCTCTATAAGCATGTACATCCTGAAGCCTACCATCAACCTTTTATCCACCAATACATAATCTAACAAACTGTCTTCATTATGTGCTATATCATACCTTGTATACTTATTTATCCTCTTTTTCATAAAATATGTATTACTTATTGCCAAACCTCTTTCTACACATAGTTCAATTAAAGTCTCACCATTTTCATTTATCCCTGGCACCCCAAATTTACCTACTACTCCTTCCACAACATTTTTACCAACTTTACCACTGAGATCCCCAACCACAAGTACTTTCTCACTAAGTTCAAAACTCCCCACGCACCAACTCAACACTTCCCAAAATTTCTGTCTGTCTCTCTTCTACACTTCTCTCTTCTCCAGTTGCATAAACACTTACTATAACCCACTTTTCACATCTAACCCTTATTTTAATCCACAAAATCATTGAATTTATACATTTATATTCCCTCTTTTCCTGCCAAAACTTATCCTTCAACATTATTGCTACTCCTTCCCTAGCTCTAACTCTATTAGAAACCCCTGGCCTAATTTCATTTATTTCTCCCCACAGAAACTCTCCTGCCCCCCTCAGCTTTGTTTCACTTAAAGCCAGGACATCCAGCTTCTTTTCATTCATAACCTCCACAATCATCTCTTTCTTACCATTCACACAACATCCACAAACAAACATCCCACTTTGACGGTTTTCAGGGATATTTTAATTTACTGCTATTAGGTCTTTAAAATTACCATTCAAGTTGTGTATATTGATACTAGGTGCTCTGCAGACAGGTTGTATTGAGAAAGACAATTTAAAATAAGTCTATGGCTGTTAATTGTGCAGTTATATAATTTCATCTGTAGTACATGTAGATATAACCCTTTCAGGGTCGACAGGCCCTCTCAGAGACTTGTTCTCAGGGTCGGTCAAATTTAAAAAAAAAAAAAATATTATTTTTTCTTATGAAAAGATAGAGAATCTTTTCCCGATCATAATGACACCAAAAGTATGAAATTTGATGGAAAACTTACGGAATTATGCTCTCGCGAAGTTAGTGGTCTCGACGATGTTTATGCATCATCAATTTTGCCCACTTTGAGCCCTATTTTCGGCCAATTCCAGTATACTTGTCATCAAAAATTATAACTATCTCGCTAGAACTCCATTTTTTCTATCGAATGAGTACAAGAAACCACCCATTTACTGATTTCAACTATCCAATACAGTGGTCAGAATTTAGCAATTTTGTCAATTTCACACAAATTTCAAAAGATGCCAATTTCCAAAAAGGGTCCAGAATAAACAAGAAAGACATTCCTGGCACTAAAATAGCATTTCCTATGTTCATTAGTCACGTCCCCATGCCCCTCTTACATTCTTTTGCTTTCCACTGTGAATTTTTATTCTCACAAAAAAAATAAAAGATTTACTGTTATGCAGACTACTGCATTGGTGTAGAAATGGTATAAATATTATCAGCACACTTGTGAAAGAATATTAGACCCACCAGTTGACGTGTATTGGATGCATAGCATGATTTGGTGTTTACTTTTGAACTTTGGTAAAAATCAAACATTTCTGCTACTTTGAGCGCAATTTCAAGGTAGTTTTCTTTGTAAAACCAGTCAAAATCATCTCAATTTCTGTAATATGTCTTCCATTCTATAAAATGAGACCAGGAAAACTAGAATACAACAATAAATACCATACAAAAATACAGTGCAAAGTCGCTGTGTTAATCCAAAAACACGGTCAAAGTTGTTTTTTCTTCTTATTGCGCACTGTGTGCTGCAGGATTTTTTTTTATACCATGCACACTGACCACATAGACCCATTCTTTCATATGTAGGCCTACCAGCTTTCTCTCACTAGATTTGAGGGCGCTAGAATTTGGGCGTACTAGTACATCAAAAACCGTGGTGCGCAAGCCGTATTAGTACGGCCGAAACCCTGAAAGAGTTAATACATTTCATCTCAAGAGAGTAGTATACTGCACCTCTACCTCCCCTTGGTCTGATCTGCAGTTATGTACAACTATGCACCCAGGTAAGTTAAAAAATGTCTTGATTATCATGTTTCAGATTATTGTAAGAATAATTTAACCCTTAAACTGTCCAAACATAGATCTATGTTTACACGCATAGCGCTCTGACCTTGATTTTCTCTATTAGAAAGCATGTAAAACAAAAAAATGTAGATCTACGTTCGAAGCACTGTGCGAGAGAACGCAGATCTATGTTTGGACAGTTTAAGGGTTAAGTAAGGTTTAATTTAATAACTAAAACTAAATTAATATACTATCAGAGTTTACATAAATACATTAATTTAAAAATGTAATCTTTTTATGAAGCCTTACCTTTAGATACTTTTTTTTTTTTTTTTTTAACAAGTCAGCCATTTCCCACCAAGGCAGGGTGACCCAAAAAGAATAAACCCAAAAAGAAAGAAAAACTTTCACCATCATTCAATACTTTCACCAACACACATACATAATCACTGTCTTTGCAGAGGCACTCTGCAAAGAGTGTTTATCTCCCTCTAAATTGCCAATATCCCAAACCCCTCCTTTAAACCCTCTGACTGTTTTGTTCGTATACATACGTCTTATAGGTAGTAAGTTGGTAGACAGCAACCACCCAGGGAAGTACTACTGTCCTGCCAGATGACTGTGAAACACAAACCTGTAACTGTTTTGCATGATGGTAGGATTGCTGTTTTCTTTTTCTGTCTCATAAACAAGCTAGATAACAGGGATATCTTGCTACTCCTACTTACACTTGGGTCACACTTCAGACATGCACATGCATATATATATACATACATCTAGGTTTTTCTCCTTTTTCTAAATAGCTCTTGTTCTTCTTTATTTCTTCTATTGTCCATGGGGAAGTGGAAAAGAATCTTTCCTCCGTAAGCCATGCGTGTCGTATGAGGCGACTAAAATGCCGGGAGCAATGGGCTAGTAACCCCTTCTCCTGTAGACATTTACTAAAAAAGATAAGAAGAAAAACTTTATAAAACTGGGATGCTTAAATGTGCGTGGATGTAGTGCGGATGACAAGAAACAGATGATTGCTGATGTTATGAATGAAAAGAAGTTGGATGTCCTGGCCCTAAGCGAAACAAAGCTGAAGGGGGTAGGGGAGTTTCAGTGGGGGGAAATAAATGGGATTAAATCTGGAGTATCTGAGAGAGTTAGAGCAAAGGAAGGGGTAGCAGTAATGTTGAATGATCAGTTATGGAAGGAGAGAAAAGAGAATATGAATGTGTAAATTCAAGAATTATGTGGATTAAAGTAAAGGTTGGATGCGAGAAGTGGGTCATAATAAGCGTGTATGCACCTGGAGAAGAGAGGAATGCAGAGGAGAGAGAGGGATTTTGGGAGATGTTAAGTGAATGTATAGGAGCCTTTGAACCAAGTGAGAGAGTAATTGTGGTAGGGGACCTGAATGCTAAAGTAGGAGAAACTTTTAGAGAGGGTGTGGTAGGTAAGTTTGAGGTGCCAGGTGTAAATGATAATGGGAGCCCTTTGATTGAACTTTGTATAGAAAGGGGTTTAGTTATAGGTAATACATATTTTAAGAAAAAAGAGGATAAATAAGTATACAAGATATGATGTAGGGCGAAATGACAGTAGTTTGTTGGATTATGTGTTGGTAGATAAAAGACTGTTGAGTAGACTTCAGGATGTACATGTTTATAGAGGGGCCACAGATACATCATATCACTTTCTAGTTGTAGCTACACTGAGAGTAAAAGGTAGATGGGATACAAGGAGAATAGAAGTATCAGGGAAGAGAGAGGTGAAGGTTTATAAACTAAAAGAGGAGGCAGTTAGGGTAAGATATAAACAGCTATTGGAGGATAGATGGGCTAATGAGAGCATAGGCAATGGGGTCGAAGAGGTATGGGGTAGGTTTAAAAATGTAGTGTTAGAGTGTTCAGCAGAAGTTTGTGGTTACAGGAAAGTGGGTGCGGGAGGGAAGAGGAGCGATTGGTGGAATGATGATGTAAAGAGAGTAGTAAGGGAGAAAAAGTTAGCATATGAGAAGTTTTTACAAAGTAGAAGTGATGCAAGGAGGGAAGAGTATATGGAGAAAAAGAGAGAGGTTAAGAGAGTGGTGAAGCAATGTAAAAAGAGAGCAAATGAGAGAGTGGGTGAGATGTTATCAACAAATTTTGTTGAAAATAAGAAAAAGTTTTGGAGTGAGATTAACAAGTTAAGAAAGCCTAGAGAACAAATGGATTTGTCAGTTAAAAATAGGAGAGGAGATTTATTAAATGGAGAGTTAGAGGTATTGGGAAGATGGAGGAAATATTTTGAGGAATTGTTAAATGTTGATGAAGATAGGGTAGCTGTGATTTCGTGTATAGGACAGGGAGGAATAACATCTTGTAGGAGTGAGGAAGAGCCAGTTGTGAGTGTGGGGGAAGTTCGTGAGGCAGTAGGTAGAATGAAAGGGGGTAAGGCAGCCGGGATTGATGGGATAAAGATAGAAATGTTAAAAGCAGGTGGGGATATAGTTTTGGAGTGGTTGGTGCAATTATTTAATAAATGTATGGAAGAGGGTAAGGTACCTAGGGATTGGCAGAGAGCATGCATAGTTCCTTTGTATAAAGGCAAAGGGAATAAAAGAGAGTGCAAAAATTATAGGGGGATAAGTCTGCTGAGTATACCTGGTAAAGTGTATGGTAGAGTTATTATTGAAAGAATTAAAAGTAAGACAGAGAATAGGATAGCAGAAGAACAAGGAGGCTTTAGGAAAGGTAGGGGGTGTGTGGACCAGGTGTTTACAGTGAAACATATAAGTGAACAGTATTTAGATAAGGCTAAAGAGGTCTTTGTGGCATTTATGGATTTGGAAAAGGCATATGACAGGGTGGATAGGGGAGCAATGTGGCAGATGTTGCAAGTGTATGGTGTAGGAGGTAGGTTACTGAAAGCAGTGAAGAGTTTTTACGAGGATAGTGAGGCTCAAGTTAGAGTATGTAGGAAAGAGGGAAATTTTTTCCCAGTAAAAGTAGGCCTTAGACAAGGATGTGTGATGTCACCGTGGTTGTTTAATATATTTATAGATGGGGTTGTAAGAGAAGTAAATGCGAGGGTCTTGGCAAGAGGTGTGGAGTTAAAAGATAAAGAATCACACACAAAGTGGGAGTTGTCACAGCTGCTCTTTGCTGATGACACTGTGCTCTTGGGAGATTCTGAAGAGAAGTTGCAGAGATTGGTGGATGAATTTGGTAGGGTGTGCAAAAGAAGAAAATTAAAGGTGAATACAGGAAAGAGTAAGGTTATGAGGATAACAAAAAGATTAGGTGATGAAAGATTGAATATCAGATTGGAGGGAGAGAGTATGGAGAAGGTGAATGTATTCAGATATTTGGGAGTGGACGTGTCAGCGGATGGGTCTATGAAAGATGAGGTGAATCATAGAATTGATGAGGGGAAAAGAGTGAGTGGTGCACTTAGGAGTCTGTGGAGACAAAGAACTTTGTCCTTGGAGGCAAAGAGGGGAATGTATGAGAGTATAGTTTTACCAACGCTCTTATATGGGTGTGAAGCATGGGTGATGAATGTTGCAGCGAGGAGAAGGCTGGAGGCAGTGGAGATGTCATGTCTGAGGGCAATGTGTGGTGTGAATATAATGCAGAGAATTCGTAGTTTGGAAGTTAGGAGGAGGTGCGGGATTACCAAAACTGTTGTCCAGAGGGCTGAGGAAGGGTTGTTGAGGTGGTTCGGACATGTAGAGAGAATGGAGCGAAACAGAATGACTTGAAGAGTGTATCAGTCTGTAGTGGAAGGAAGGCGGGGTAGGGGTCGGCCTAGGAAAGGTTGGAGAGAGGGGGTAAAGGAGGTTTTGTGTGCGAGGGGCTTGGACTTCCAGCAGGCATGCGTGAGCGTGTTTGATAGGAGTGAATGGAGACAAATGGTTTTTAATACTTGACGTGCTGTTGGAGTGTGAGCAAAGTAACATTTATGAAGGGGTTCAGGGAAACTGGCAGGCCGGACTTGAGTCCAGGAGATGGGAAGTACAGTGCCTGCACACTGAAGGAGAAGTGTTAATGTTGTAGTTTAAAAACTGTAGTGTAAAGCACCCTTCTGGCAAGACAGTGATGGAGTGAATGATGGTGAAAGTTTTTCTTTTACGGGCCACCCTGCCTTGGTGGGAATCGGCCAGTGTGATAATAATAAAAAAAAATAATAATAATAATAATAATAATAATAATAATAAAAAAAAAAAAAAAAAAAAACATACGTCTTAAGAGCCAGTGTTTCTGACGTATCAACACTCCAAAATTCTACCGGCTTCAAATCAAGCGGGAGAAAGCCGGTAGGCCAACATGTGAGAGAATGGGTCTGTGTGGTCAATGTGCGCAGTATAAAAAAAGTCTTGCAGCATGCAGTGAATAATGAGAAAAAAAAACTCCGACCGCATTTTTGGATTAAAACGGTGACTTTGAGGTGCATTTTCATGTAGTACAGTGGACCCTCGGGTAACAATGCTATCGGATAGCAATAAAATTGGATACTGATGCGTTTTTCCATAAAAATATTGGCTCAGCCAATGATAAAAAACTCAGTTAAGGACATTCGTCCCGAACGTGTCCGTACGGCCTGAGCCCATGTACAGTGGACCCCCGCATAACGTTGGCATCGCATAGTGTTAAATCCGCATAGCGATACATTTTATCACTAAAATTTTGCCTCGCATAGTGCTAAAAAATTCGCTCAACGCGATTCGTCCGAGACACGTCCATGCGGCCTGAGCCAGCCTCACTTGTTCTGCAAGTGGCATTGTTTACAAGCCAGCCTCCGCGGTAACATTCAAGCATACAATCGGAGCATTTCGTATAATTACAGCCTTTTTATAGTGATTTCACCTGAAAAATAAGTGACCATGGGCCCCAAGAAAGCTTCTAGTGCCAACCCTACAGGAATAACGGTGAGAATTACTATGGAGATGAAGAAAGAGATCACTGCTAAGTATGAAAGTGGAGTGCATGTCTCCGAGCTGGCCAGGTTGTATAGTAAACCCCAATCAACCATCGCTTCTATTGTGTCCAAGAGAACGGAAATCAAGGAAGCTGTTCTTGCCAAAGGCTTAACTGTGCTTTCGAAACAGAGATCGCAAGTGATAGAAGATGTTGAGAGACTGTTATTGGTGTGGATAAACGAAAAACAGATAGCAGGCGATAGCATCTCTCAAGCCATCATAAGTGAAAAGGCTAGGATTTTGCACGAGGATTTAATTAGAAAAATGCCTGCAACTAGTGGTGATGCGAGTGAATTTAAGGCCAGCAAAGGTTGGTTTGAGAGATTTAAGAGGCGTAGTGGCATACATAGTGTGATAAGGCATGGTGAGGCTGCCAGTTCGGACCAAAAAGCAGCTGAAAAATATGTGCATGAATTGAAGGAGTACATAGACAGTGAAGGACTGAAACCTGAACAAGTGTTTAATTGTGATGAAACAGGCCTGTTTCGGAAGAAAATGCCAAGCAGGACCTACATTACTCAGGAGGAAAAGGCACTCCCAGGACATAAGCCTATGAAAGACAGGCTTACTCTTCTCATGAGTGCCAATGCTAGTGGTGATTGCAAAGTGAAGCCTTTATTAGTGTATCACTCTGAAACTCCCAGAGCGTTCAGGCAAAAGAATATCCTCAAGGCTAATTTGTGTGTGCTGTGGAGGGCAAACAATAAGGCATGGGTCACTAGGGACTTTTTCTATGACTGGTTACACCAAGCATTTTCCCCCACTGTGAAAAATTACCTAACTGAAAAGAAATTAGAACTTAAGTGCCTCCTGGTGTTAGACAATGCCCCTGGTCATCCTACAGACTTGGCAGAGTGACTTTGTGGGGACATGAGCTTCATTAAGGTAAAGTTTTTGCCTCCTAATATCACTCCTCTCCTGCAGCCCATGGACCAGCAGGTTATTGCAAACTTCAAAAAACTGTACACAAAAGCTCTGTTTGAAAGGTGCTTTGTAGTGACCTCAGAAACTCAATTGACTCTAAGAGAGTTTTGGAGAGAGCACTTTAATATCCTCAACTGTGTAAACCTTATAGGTAAGGCTTGGGAGGGAGTGACTAAGAGGACTTTGATCTCTGCTTGGAAGAAACTGTGGCCAGAATGTGTAGACCAAAGAGATTTTGAAGAATTTGAGGCTAACCCTGAGAATCCTATGCCAGTTGAGGAATCAATTGTGGCATTGGGGAAGTCCTTGGGGTTGGAGGTTAGTGGGGAGGATGTGGAAGAGTTGGTGGAGGAGGACAATGAAGAACTAACCACTGACGAGCTGCTAGATCAACTTCAACAGCAAGAGGCCACACCTGAGGAAATTGCTTCGGAGGAGGGGAGAGAGAAATTGAAGAAGTTGCCTACTTCAAAGATTAAGGAAATCTGTGCAGTGGCTTGAAGTGCAAACCTTCATGGACGAAAATCACCCTCATACAGCTATTGCAAGCCGTGCTGGTGACTATTACACTGACACTGTTGTAAAACACTTTAGGAAAGTCATAAAGGAACGAGAGGTACAGGCCACTATGGACAGATATGTTGTGGGACAGAAGTCCAGTGACTCTGAAGCTGGTTCTAGTGGCATTAAGAGAAGAAGGGAAGCAACCCCAGAAAAGGACTTGACACCTCAAGTCCTAATGGAGGGGGATTCCCCTTCTAAACACTAAAACCATCCAGTCTCCCCTCCTCCCATCCCATCAATCATCACCACATCTTCAATAAAGGTAAGTGTCATATAACTGTGCATGTTTTCTTAAGTTTGTGTATATTAAAATTAATATTTCATGTGGTAAAATTTTTTTTTTTCATACTTTTGGGTGTCTTGCACAGATTAATTTGATTTCCATTATTTCTTATGGGGAAAATTAATTCGCATAACGATAATTTCACATAACATTGAGCTCTCAGGAACGGATTAATAGCGTTATGCGGGGGTCCACTGTACAAGGTAGTGTGCCATTGTTTACAAGCCAGGGAGGACGATTTCATGCGTACATGTGATATATTTGGCGAGCCCAAGGGCAGGAGCCATTAAAAGATCGGACAGAGCCCAATGCCGAAGAAGAGGGATTGTGCCAGACCCTCCTGCCACTGATGGTGGATTCCCTTCCAAACAACCCTTGTGAAATCACTGTGATCCAGGGCAAGAGGGGAAATAGTAGGAAGTGTGTGCGCAAGGGAGACCGCTTGATCCGCTACTTCATTGCTCCGGATTCCAACATGGGCAGGTACCCACTGAAGGGAGATGCTCCAACCTGGGCTCCACAAGAAGTGCAGAAGGAGAGATTGCATCTGATGAACGAGGACACGTAGTGACTGTGGACGGGCAGAGCACAAAAGTGCAAGGGAGGGTTGGGAATCAGAGAAGAGAACCAATGGCTGTGGGGGAATGTAATCTAGGACAAAAGCCAGAGCCTGGTGAATGGTGAAAAGCTCCCCTGCCAGTACAGAATGAGCAGGGTCTAACCACCAGGTTTGACACAGGGAGAGAGTAGCCAAGAAGGCTACAGAGGATGTGGAAGGGGAGAGGTCCGTGCCAAGCCATCCATGTAGATGGAGAATGAAGAGCCATACGTAACAGAGCAAAACTCTTCAAAGAGAAATGCAACTGAGGGGGTTCTCTGTTCCTGTAATGCCAATCAGGTGAATGTACTGCGTCAGGTCCAGCCAGGGGGGGGACTGGAGAGTGAAGAGGGGAGGGAGTCATCACAAGCACAGGAAGTGTAAGGCAGGTCAGGGAATGCTGGGCCCTGGCCACAAAGCAAGGCTGAACCAAACGTGGGGGGACAGAGGCTGTCTCCCACATCTGTGGAGAGAGGTGTCAGGGGTGAGTACAAGGCAGAGAAGCCATATGATGGAGTCGTAAGCAGTTCTTCGCTGTTCTCACCAACAAGAGAGGGACTATCCCCGACTCTGCCTCCAAGGCTGCAATGGGGGTGGAGGGGAATGCCCCCAGCATACTACAGATGGCTGAATTCTGGAGAATGTCTAAGCAATGAAGAGAGGAGGAAGAGGTTGAGCCATACACCTCACTCACATAAGTGAGCTTGCTGTAAACCATAGCTGTATAGAACCTAAAGAGAAGGTCTCGATCCACCCCCACTTGGTGCCAGAGATCTGGCACATAAGTGCAGTGCGACGTGCACACGCGAGGTGGAGGGCCGCTATGTGTTTCTTCCACGTCAAGAATGGTGCATCTAAGGTGACTCCCAACCAACAATGTGAGGAGACCAAAGGGATTGGCGTCTAATTCAATGAGACTAATGGAAGAGTGGGGAGTCGGCGTCTAGTAAAGTATAAGAGCTTGGACTTGGTGTCACTAACTTCCAAACTCCAGGTGGCAGCCCATGATGTCATGCGTTGTAGGGCATGTTGAAGTGTTTCCTGCACTGTCAGCAAAGTTGGAGCACTGCACATAAGGGCCACATCATCCGCATATACCAGGGTACGCATTCCCTGGATGGAAGGGAGATCCGACAGTAAGACAGAGAAAAGGAGTGGGCTAAGAACAGATCCCTGGGGCACTCCCCAGTATACAGGGCGGGGTGAGGACAAAGCGCCACCCACTGCAACACGAAAGGTCCTCCCTTGCAAAAAGTTGTTCATCCAGCAAAGGGGAGCTCCTGTCAGCCCCATGTGGGCCAGCTTGAAAACAATCGCCATAAGTGACGCAGGATCAAATGCTCTGCGTAGATCCAAAAATGCAGCCAAAAGGATCTCCTGGCACTCAAATGAAGTGTGCATGAGCTGTGTAAATTGAAGCAAAAGGTCGAGGGTGGATTGACCTTCTCGGAAGCCACTCTGATTACCAGGCAGGAGGCCATGTTCCTCAGTCCACCAAGAGAGACTGGTAGCCACCAGTCATTCCAGCACCTTACCCAAGCAGGGCAGTAAAGCAATGGGCCGGTAAGAGTCCGGTTGGGTATCATCCTTGCCCGGCTTTAGAATTGGAACCAGGAGAGAGCACTTCCACACATCAGGGAAGACACCCGTAGACCAGCTGGTACTGAAAACCTCCAGCATATCTTCTGTACAGGAGGGAGGTAGATGTAGTATGAATGAATAAGGTAAGTTATCCTCCCCTGGAGAAGAGCAAGAAGAAAGTTGGGAAAGTGCCCACTGCAGTTCATGGGAGCTAAAGGGAGCTGCCAGCAGCTGGCAGTGAATCTCGGGTATGGCAGGTGGTAGAGGGCCCCATTTAATCACCTTAGAGGGTAGAGGAGGAGAAGGAGCAAACATAGGACTGAAGAAATTTGCAAATGACTCAGCCTTGTCCCGGGGTAAGAGTGGAGCCGCTCCTTCCCCCAACAGGGAAAAAGTACTTACAGAACGTGATCCCAACATAGAGTGGAAAAAAACCCATGCCTGGCTGGCAGAGGTGCGAAAAGACAAGAACAGAATAAAGCCCAAGACGCACGTTTCGTTTGGAGGAGGGTTCGCCGACAAAGACCATCTGCCCTTCGGTAAGCGAGCTACTGAGTCCGAGAGGTTGGCGCCGCCACTGTGCCCACGCTGTCTGACGCGCCTTCACTGCTCGGAGGCACTCATCGTTCCACCATGGAACCCGGGGGAATGAACGGGAGAAGCTCCCAGAGAGACATAATGAATGCAAGCCTGCCTGAAGCATGGCCCCTTGAAGAGATGCGACAGCCTCGTTCAGCAAGGAGTCCTGAGGCAGGCTATAATCAGAGAGGACCCGGTTATAGTTTCCAACTAGCCTGGGTGGTTTTCCACCTTGAATGAGCTGCTGTCACTGGCCTTGCTAAAGCTCCATTTGTAGAAGTAAGGACTGGAAGATGATCACTCCCACATGAAGGGACCTACAGTAACAGCAGCTGTAGTAAAACACCCACACCCAAGAACGAGGTCCAGGGTAGAAACTCGCCCGGTATAAGGATCCACTCTAGTCCCCAAACCTGGTGGTGTGAGCAATGTAAGGTGAGATGTGAGGAGGGTTTGGATCAGGGCCCTACCTGTGGGATTCACCAATCCCAAAGAAATGGATGGCTCCCAAAACTGGTGCCTAGCGTTAAAGTCTCCTATCACAAGTGTAGAACCACGGAGTTGCCCAAAGTAATAGGTAAATTCACTTTGTGTAACTGACCTGCCCGGAATATAGATCAGGAGTATATTGCACCACTGAGTGCCCAGGGCAACTCTCACAGCCAGAGTTTCCAACATTCCATTCTCATAGGCTTGGAGAGAGAGGGTCGTACTCTGGAGCCGGTTGCATACAAGAAGAGTTAGGGATCTCTGCGAGGTGATCCCTATGGTAAACAGTAAAACCAGGCACCCGAAGAGAATGTCGAGGACGTAACCATGTCTCAGAGAGACCCACCACCAGTGGCTGTACCTCAGCCAGATACTTCTGAAGGTCCGGAAGCTTCCCCAGTATGGAACGTGCGTTCCAAAGAAGAAAAACAGAGGAGTGAGAATGATTCAAGTGTGTGAACTAAGTAGCCCAATAAGGCGAGGGAGAACCGAAAGACATGCAGTCACAAAAGAGGTGCCCTGGAGGTAGGAATGTAGCAACTCCTCCACCAGAAGAACAGAATGAAGGAATAATGCCCAGGCAGGCGAGAGTGAAAAGGCGGGACCTTCAGACACAAAGGGTCCTGGAACAGGGACAGGCCGAGGCTGGGGATGAGGAGAATTGGGGGGGGGGAGTCGGCTGCAAGACAGGAGGCTCCGGGTCGGGTAAGATGTCCACCGGAACTGGGTGGGGCACAGAGCATCAAGTCGATTTGGAAACTGCACCACCATGACAGGAGGGTGCGCGTTGTGAACGAGCAGGGGCATGGGCAGTAACTTCCGCAATGGAATCCAGGTCCGAGGACACCATGAGTTGATGTTGCCCCGGGGGTGTGGAATCCTCTAAAGGGGGAGAGAGGTCTGCAAGAGCCCCAAACTGATTCGTAATAGTGACATTAGCCGTCACAGCTGTGGAGTACAGGTGTCTTGGCCGTGTTGGTGCTGGAGAGACCCTTAGTGGGGGGGCAGTGGAGGTGAAGGAGGCAGGGGCTGACAGACTGTGACTGGCTTTACGGACTGCAAGCAGGAGTTACATTCATTGAGCGAAAGAGACTGGGCCCTGGCTGAGTTTGCCAAATCAAGAGCTTGGTGATATGCCAGGCAAGACCGGGTTCCCTTTACAGAAGTAGCACGAAGCCGGGTGAGTACAGGTAATGCCATCTTTAATGACTGGGGGAAACCCGCTGCAGTTCGCACATCTTACCTTACCACAGCAAGACAACTCTCCATGCCCAAAAAGAAAACATTTACAACACTGGAGTAAATGAAAAGTACACCTACTATCCAACTTACAACCTGCTCGACATACGTCCACTCAACTTACGACCGTGCATCTGGCAGCCGGGCTGGGCCGGCTGATGCACACCACTGCACAATATTTGACAATACTCATGGTGCCAATGCGTCATGCAGGCAGCATCAGTTTGAGTAACCCTGTCCTATCAGCAGCATCATACTGTATTAACTGTACTAACTGGACAGTAAATTTCACCATGGCCCCTTAGATGAAGTCTGAATCTTGCACTGGAGATTGTGGCAAGAAAGGCACTTACTCTCGAACTCTATACGTATTTGTTTTCAGTGTTGCACATAAACCTGTCTGTATCTGTCTACCTGTATATCTGTGTCTGTCTATATCTCTGTGTGTCTGTCTACCTGTGTGTTTGTCTACCTGTGTGTCTGTCTTTCTGTCTACCTGTGTGTCTGTCTTTCTGTCTACCTGTGTGTGTCTTTCTGTCTGTGTGTGTGTCTTTCTGTGTCTGTTTTTCTGTCTATCTGTGTGTCTTTCTGTCTACCTGCGTGTCTTTCCGTCTACCTGTGTCTGTATTTGTCTACCTGTGTGTCTGTCTTTGTCTACCTGTGTCTGTCTTTCTGTCTGCTTGTGTGTCTCAGAGCCACTCATTAAGAGTGTAATTGGTCTTGAAGATGCCATATTAATAATGGTAATAACAATAATAGGTAGGTAGTAGGTTGGTAGACAGCAACTGCCCAGGGAGGTACTACCGTCCTGCCAAGTGAGTGTAAAACGAAAGCCTGTAATTGTTTTACATGATGGTAGGATTGCTGGTGTCTTTTGTCTGTCTCATAAATATGCAAGATTACAGGTAAGTCTTGCTACTTCTACTTACACTTAGGTCACACTACACATACATGTACAAGCATATATATACACACCCCTCTGGGTTTTCTTCTATTTTCTTTCTAATTCTTGTTCTTGTTTATTTCCTCTTATCTCCATGGGGAAGTGGAACAGAATTCTTCCTCTGTAAGCCATGCGTGTCGTAAGAGGCGACTAAAATGCCGGGAGCAAGGGGCTAGTAACCCCTTCTCCTGTATATATTACTAAATTTAAAAGGAGAAACTTCAGTTTTTTCTTTTGGGCCACCCCACCTCAGTGGGATACGGCTGGTACGTTGAAAGAAGAAAGAAATAATAATCACTGAGGCGCATTAAATGTTTATGAAACATTAATATAGACATTTTGTTTAATCCATCTATGATTTTTTTTCAAAATTATATAATAAACATGCTACATAACATACAACATATAAAATAACAAATACGAGATGCTTTTCTGGTCAGCTTGGCAGAGTGAACAGAAACCATTTGTGTCCGGGCTGGTAACAACAACATTTGTTTACATAACTCTTGAACCTTCTACCCTCTAATTCTCTCATTCTTGTTTACTCACCTCTCACTCTACATTAAGACTACAGATATTTTAAGGTAAGAAATGAGTGGACACGATTATTATATTATAGTTTAATAATAATATTAATATTAATATTAGTGCATATGTATTATTGTAATATTTATTATCACACTGGCCGATTTCCACCAAGGCAGGGTGGCCCGAAAAAGAAAAACTTTCACCATCATTCACTCCATCACTGTCTTGCCAGAAGGGTGCTTTACACTACAGTTTTTAAACTGCAACATTAACACCCCTCCTTCAGAGTGCAGGCACTGTACTTCCCATCTCCAGGACTCAAGTCCGGACTGCCGGTTTCCCTGAATCCCTTCATAAATGTTACTTTGCTCACACTCCAACAGCATGTCAAGTATTAAAAACCATTTGTCTCCATTCACTCCTATCAAACACGCTCACGCATGCCTGCTGGAAGTCCAAGCCCCTCGCACACAAAACCTCCTTTACCCCCTCCCTCCTACCTTTCAAACGCTGACCCCTACCCCACCTTCCTTTCACTACAGACTGATACACTCTTGAAGTCATTCTGTTTCGCTCCATTCTCTCTACATGTCCGAACCACCTCAACAACCCTTCCTCACCCCTCTGGGCAACAGTTTTGGTAATCCCGCACCTCCTCCTAACTTCCAAACTACAAATTCTCTGCATTATATTCACACCACACATTGCCCTCAGACATGACATCTCCACTGCCTCCAGCCTTCTCCTCGCTGCAACATTCATCACCCATACTTCACACCCATATAAGAGCGTTGGTAAAACTATACTCTCATACATTCCCCTCTTTGCCTCCAAGGACAAAGTTCTTTGTTTCCACAGACTCCTAAGTGCACCACTCACCCTTTTCCCCTCATCAATTCTATGATTCACCTCATCTTTCACAGACCCATCCGCTGACATGTCCACTCCCAAATATCTGAATACATTCACCTCCTCCATACTCTCTCCCTCCAATCTGATATCCAATCTTTCATCACCTAATCTTTTTGTTATCCTCATAACCTTACTCTTTCCTGTATTCACTTTTAATTTTCTTCTTTTGCACACCCTACCAAATTCATCCACCAATCTCTGCAACTTCTCTTCAGAATCTCCCAAGAGCACAGTGTCATCAGCAAAGAGCAACTGTGACAACTCCCACTTTATGTGTGATTCTTTATCTTTTAACTCCATGCCTCTTGCCAAGACCCTCGCATTTACTTCTCTTACAACCCCATCTATAAATATATTAAACAACCACGGTGACATCACACATCCTTGTCTAAGGCCTACTTTTACTGGGAAATAATTTCCCTCTTTCCTACATACTCTAACTTGAGCCTCACTATCCTCGTAAAAACTCTTCACTGCTTTCAGTAACCTACCTCCTACACCATACACCTGCAACATCTGCCACACTGCCCCCCTATCCACCTGTAATAATAATAATAATTATTAATTTAGGGCACTGGAGCACAGATCCATTGTATAGCACTTTGTCTGGATTTTTTGGGTTATCCTAGGTAATTTATACTATATACTTACGTGTACCTGAGAGAGCGAGAGCGAGAGCATGAGAGAGAGAGAGAGAGAGAGAGAGAGAGAGAGAGAGAGAGAGAGAGAGAGAGAGAGAGAGAGAGAGAGAGAGAGAGAGAGAGAGAGAGAGAGAGAGAGAGAGATAGAGAGAGAGATATAGAGAGAGAGATATAGAGAGAGAGATATAGAGAGAGAGATATAGAGAGAGAGATATAGAGAGAGATATATAGAGAGAGAGATATAGAGAGAGAGATATAGAGAGAGAGAGATATAGAGAGAGAGAGAGAGAGAGAGAGAGAGAGAGAGAGAGAGAGAGAGAGAGAGAGAGAGAGAGAGAGAGAGAGAGAGAGATATATATATCTGTTGTTAAACCTCTCCACTAAGTGGCACCAGTCACTGGATGAATCCAAAGTCAGCTGTGTGGTAGCACTGGACATTGCTGGCGCTTTCGACCGGGTGTGGCACCAGGGCCTCTTAGCAAAACTTCAAGCACTGGGAATTGCAGGCTCTACGCTATGTCTCCTCAGTGATTACCTTCATGGTGTAGTCCTCAATGGAACGGAATCAGCAAGGCATCCTATTGGGGCAAGTGTTTCACAAGGAAGCGTGCTGGGTCCAATGTTATGGAATGTCTACTTCAACGACCTTCTTCATCTCATCCTAAAATCACATGCATATGCAGATGACTGTACACTGACATTTACTTATCCAAGAGAAGAAATGCCAGCTGCTCTAAGCTACATCAATCACCAGCTGAGAGCTATATCAGCTTGGGGAAATAGATGGCAAGTAACATTTGCACCTGAGAAAACGCAAATGATGATCGTCTCTAGGCACCATGATGGTAATGCTGGTGCAGTAGTAAGGATGAATGGGAGGATGTTGGCACCTGGAGAAGAAGTTGATATTCTTGGGGTGAAATTTGACTCCAAACTAACCATGAAGAACCATGTTGTAAATCTTGCAAACAAGGCAGCCAGGAAGCTTACAGCACTTCGCCGTATCTCCCATCTGCTTGACAGTAGGGGTTGCAAGATCCTGTACGAGGCACAAGTACGCTCACACCATGAGTATGCTCCACTTTCTTGGTTTGCCTGCCCCCCCCCTCATCTGCGACTGCTTGACAGAGTAGAGAACAGAGCAAGACGTCTCATCTCTCGCCTGGACCCATCCTGGATAGATCTGTCATTTCAGCAGAGCCTTCAACATAGGAGGGATGTGGGTGGCCTTACTGTTATGTACAAGGCCAATATTGTCAAAATACCACACTTGGATCCACTTCGAGGACAGCGTGAAACAAGCTTTTATGCCACAAGACGGGCAGAAAGCAGCAACTTCACTCTGGCTGTACCCTTCTCCAGAACATCACTCCATCTGAGATCATACATACCCAGGATGACTCGAGTATGTATCACATTCGTACAGCATAATGATGTCAACGAGATAAAGTCAGTTGATCAACTGAAAATGCTGGCCCACAGATGGCTCCAACTTCATCCTGTTCCGTACTTGTATGTCTCATAACAATAAAAATGCTTTCAAATGAGCTGATGTAGGTAACAGCTCTTAGCTTGCCAATAAAGTTAGGAATCCTTAACCTGTAATATAGCTGTCAATAAAGCTAGGGATCCTTAACCTTGTCAAACCCTGTGTAAAAAAAAAAAAAAAAAAGACAGAGAGAGAGACAGAGAGAGAGAGACAGAGAGACAGAAAGAGACAGAAAGAGAGACAGAAAGAGAGACAGAAAGAGAGACAGAGACAGAAAGAGAGACAGAAAGAGAGACAAAAAGAGAGACAGAAAGACAGAGACAGAAAGAGAGACAGAAAGAGAGACAGAAAGAGAGGGGGGGGGGGGGTAGGTTGGTGACCTCAACCAGAACCTTATACAGAGTGACTTTGATGACCTTCTTGCAGTGTTTAACATGAGAAACTTTGTTGATTTCCCTACTCGCATCTCTGGCTCCTCCCTTGACCCAGTACTGAGTGATCTGGCAGAAGGCATAGTCACTTGTCAACCCCTTGGCTATGTTCGATCGTCTGACCACAAGGCTGTTTTTACGACACTTAAGATCCCAACAGAACGAGGTGAGGAGTCCACACGCTCAACCTGGCTATGGGAAAGAGGTAATTGGCCAGCCCTTTGCTCTGAGCTCGCCACCACCGATTGGAATGCTCTTCTCCAAGGGGATGTTGACAACCAAGTGAAAGCCTTCGCTGGACACATCCTTAATCTACAACAAGAACATATTCCTCACCGGCAATATGTGACGAAGTCTACAGATCAACCTTGGTTTGGCTTTCGTTGCAGAGAGGCTGCTACTGCTAAGTACAAAGCATGGCAAAGGTATAAGAGACATCCTACCACCTATAACAGGAACTTGCACAGGCAAGCCTGTAGGCATATGGGTGACTTTCAAAAGTGGGCCATTGCTAAATGGGAGGTGGACACTAAAAGAAAGCTAGAATCAGGTAGGGTAGGCTCCAAAACCTGGTGGTCCCTGGTCAAGGACAGACAAGGTTATCTGCCTGATGAACTCATTCCACCTCTAAATCGACAGGATGGGACCACCTCTACTAGTAGTCAAGAGAAGGCGGACCTCTTTGCTGAACACTTTGCTACCAAAATGCAAGTTCCTGATCCAGCAAGGGACCCTTGTTGGCTAGCTGCAAGAACTGTGTCAAAACTGTCAGTGGTGACAATAAGACAGGAGTATGTGCATTTCCTTCTTAAATTGCTTGACCAAGAAAAGGCTGTGGGCCCAGACAAGTTGAGCTCAAGATTGCTGAGATGTGCAGACGAGCTAGCAGCACCTCTAACTCGCATCTTTACTGCCTAGTACAGTGTAAATGGCCCTCTCTATGGAAAGAGGCAAATGTAGTCCCTGTTCACAAAAAGAAGAGCAGAGCAGAAATTAGCAACTACAGACCAGTGTCACTCCTGTCAATCACTGGTAAGATCGTTGAGACAATAATCTCAAGACAAATGACAGAGTTTTTTGACTACCACTCACTACATTGTGATCGTCAATATGGCTTCAGGAAAGGTTACTCTGCTGCTGATCTGTTGTTAAACCTCTCCACTAAGTGGCACCAGTCACTGGATGAATCTGAAGTCAGCTGTGTGGTAGCACTGGACATTGCTGGCGCTTTCGACCGGATGTGGCACCAGGGCCTCTTGGCAAAACTTCAAGCACTGGGAATTGCAGGCTCTACGCTATGTCTCCTCAGTGATTACCTTCATGGTAGATCTCTAAGTGTAGTTCTCAATGGAACAGAATCAGCAAGACATCCTATTGGGGCAAGTGTTCCACAAGGAAGCGTGCTGGGACCATTGTTATGGAATGTTTACTTCAACGACCTTCTTCATCTCATCCCAGAATCACATGCATATGCAGATGACTGTACACTGACATTCACTTATCCAAGAGAAGAAATGCCAGCTGCTCTAAGCTACATCAATCACCAGCTGAGAGCTATATCAGCTTGGAGAAATAGATGGCATGTAACATTTGCACCTGAGAAAATGCAAATGATGATCGTCTCTAGGCACCATGATGGTAATGCTGGTGCAGTAGTAAGGATGAATGGGAGGGTGTTGGCACCTGGAGAAGAAGTTGATATCCTTGGGGTGAAATTTGACTCCAAACTAACCATGAAGAACCATGTTGTAAATCTTGCAAACAAGGCAGCCAGGAAGCTTACAGCACTTCGCCATATCTCGCATCTGCTTGACAGTAGAGGTTGCAAGATTCTGTACGAGGCACAAGTACGCTCACACCTTGAGTATGCTCCACTTTCTTGGTTTGCCTGCCCCCCCTCTCATCTGCGACTGCTTGACAGAGTAGAGAACAGAGCAAGACGTCTCATCTCTCGCCTGGACCCATCCTGGATTGATCTGTCATTTCAGCAGAGCCTTCAACACAGGAGGGATGTGGGTGGCCTTACTGTTATGCACAAGGCCAATATTGTCAAAGTACCACACTTGGATCCACTCCGAGGACAGCGTGAAACAAGCTTTTATGCCACAAGACAGGCAGAAAGCAGCAACTTCACTCTGGCTGTACCCTTCTCCAGAACATCACTCCATCTGAGATCATACATACCCAGGATGACTCGAGTATGGAACACATTCGTACAGCATAATGATGTCAACGAGATAAAGTCAGTTGATCAAATGAAAATGCTGGCCCACAGATGGCTCCAACTTCATCCTGTTCCCTACTTGTATGTATCATAACAATAAAAATGCTTTCAAATGAGCTGATGTAGGTAACAGCTCTTAGCTTGCCAATAAAGTTAGGAATCCTTAACCTTTAAACAGCTTGTCAATAAAGCTAGGGATCCTTAACCTTGTCAAACCCTGTTTAAAAAAAAAAAAAAAAAAAAAAAAAAAGACAGAGAAAGAGAGACAGAGAGAGAGAGACAGAGAGAGAGAGAGAGACAGAGAGAGAGAGAGAGAGACAGAGAGAGAGAGAGAGACAGAGAGAGAGAGAGACAGAGAGAGAGAGAGACAGAGACAGAGAGAGAGAGAGAGACAGAGAGAGAGAGACAGACAGAGAGAGAGACAGAGACAGAGAGAGAGACAGAGACAGAGAGAGAGACAGAGACAGAGAGACAGAGACAGAGAGACAGAGACAGAGAGACAGAGAGAGAGATACAGAGAGAGAGAGAGAAAGCCACATTCAGTCAGCCAACCACCCACCCACCCACCCGACCAGCCGGATACGTATTACACATGTTCCAGAGTTGTTTCTCTACTTAGGGTATAGGTTATACTACATTCTGGCAGGATGACACTACCAGTGGTATTCTCCCATTCCACTGTGTCGACAATACATAAAGATAACAGAAACATATGATAATGTATGCGATGTAAAATTTACAATACAGTTCACTACCATGTATACATTATATACAGTATATAAATAATTAAAATATAACAATAGAAGTAAATTATGGTAAAAAGAATGAAATAATGATTGTACATTAAATTACAGTACTATGTAGGTAGTTTATATAGGAAAGGTTTGACATTATGCCCTACCCAGTATGTCAGCAATTTTCAAAGGTTCGACTTACGTCCATTTTGACTTACAACCGGTTGGTCGGAACCATGCTTGGTCGTAAGTCGGATGGTAGGTGTATAAGGAAGAATAGGAAACCTTAGGTTGCCAAAGGTCACAAATCTCAGGAGAGCACCCAAGAAACATACACAAACCATACGAGATGGGGGCAGGACGATTCAAGAGGCTCCAAACCTCCCGCAAACCTAAGTCGTGACCCCCGCTGTAAACCAATTCAGAGTGGATCTCCTCATCTGAGAGGGATGCAGAAATTGGTCCAATTCTGCCGTAACAATCAGTGAAGAGGACTGAGGAGCGGACCTCCCAGCAGACAACATTCCACCTACCCAGGACATGAACGGCATTTATTGGCAAGTTTCTAGCCAGAAAAGACTTGCGATGGAGCTGGAGCCTTAGGGCTGCACCCCTACCGAGTTGCTGGACACCCCCATCTATGCAAGCCTTGCCGAAAGGAGATCCACTGATGGCGCTGGTGACGTCCCATGGATTGGTGAAGGGCGTACCGCCATCCTTAGGATGCACAAGAACCACCATCACGTCTGGAGAAATTTGAGGAGGAGAAGGAGCATAGTTTGGACAAGTGGTTGGTTGGCGTTTTGGGCTAGACAGGGGCCTGGCACTGTCATCAACCTCAAGGGCCCGTTTGTTTATCCCAGTAGAAGGTACACTAGCCATATCTTGGTCTGGCGGTAAAGAAACAGTTGCCAACTGAGTAGGGACCGGAGGGGGGTCCCCCCTATGGGGGCGAATGACATCTCACTCGAACTCCCCATAAATGGGCCACACAACACCGCCTGTTAGAGAAAACAATGAAAACACAGGCACACACATAAAAAAGAGAGAAGGTGAAGCAGAGCCTAAACAGGGCCTACACCACCAACAAACAACTGAGGAGCCTTCGGAAGACACGTCCACACGCTACCAATGCTGGCCGACCACTCCCACTTCCTGCATGCCTGCTACACTCCCTGCATGTCTGCTATACTCCCTGTATGCCTGCTACACTCCCAGCATGCCTACTACACTTCCTGCATGTCTGCTACACTCACAGTATGCCTGCTACACTCCTTGCATGTCTGCTACACTCCCTGCATGTCTGCTACATTCTCTGCATGTCTGCTACATTCCCTGCATGTCTGCTACACTCCCTGCATGTCTGCTACACTCCCTGTATGCCTGCTACATTCCCTGCATGTCCGCTACATTCCCTGTATGCCTGCTACATTCCCTGCATGTCTGCTACACTCCCTGCATGTCTGCTACACTTCCTCTGTGTCTGCTACACTTCCAGCATGTCTGCTACACTCATAGCATGCCTGCTACACTCCCTGCATGCCTGCTACACTCCCAGCATTCCTGATACACTCCCAGCATGTCTGCTACACTCCCAGCATGTCTCCTACATTTCCAGCATACCTGCTACCCTCCCAGCATGTCTGCTACACTCCCAGCATGTCTGCTACATTCCCAGCATGCCTGCTAAACTTCCAGCATACCTGCTACACTCCCAGCATACCTGCTACACTCCCAGCATGTCTGCTACACTCCCAGCATGCCTGCTACACTTCCAGCATACATGCTACACTCCCAGCATGTCTGCTACACTCCCTGCATATCTCCTACACTTCCAGCATACCTGCTACACTCCCAGCATGTCTGCTACACTCCCAGCATGTCTGCTACACTCCCTGCATGTATGCTACACTCCCTGCACGTATGCTACACTCCCTGCATACCTGCTACACTCCCAGCATACCTGCTACACTCCCAGCATACCTGCTACACTCCCAGCATACCTGCTACACTCCCAGCATACCTGCTACACTCCCAGCATACCTGCTACACTCCCAGCATATCTGCTACACTCCCAGCATACCTGCTACACTCCCAGCATACCTGCTACACTCCCAGCATATCTGCTACACTCCCAGCATACCTGCTACACTCCCAGCATACCTGCTACACTCCCAGCATACCTGCTACACTCCCAGCATATGTGCTACACTCCCAGCATACCTGCTACACTCCCAGCATACCTGCTACACTCCCAGCATATCTGCTACACTTCCAGCATACCTGCTACACTCCGAGCATGCCTGTTACACTCCGAGCATACCTGCTACACTCCCAGCATACCTGCTACACTCCCAGCATACCTGCTACACTCCCAGCATATCTGCTACACTTCCAGCATACCTGCTACACTCCGAGCATGCCTGTTACACTCCCAGCATACCTGCTACACTCCCAGCATACCTGCTACACTCCCAGCATACCTGCTACACTCCCAGCATACCTGCTACACTCCCAGCATACCTGCTACACTCCCAGCATACCTGCTACACTCCCAGCATATCTGCTATACTCCCAGCATACCTGCTACACTCCCAGCATACATGCTACACTCCCAGCATGTCTGCTACACTCTATCAAACTAACTACGCAATTAAACTAACTTCTCCTCCAACGTAAGTTCAAATATTTCTTATTTATAAATTAAAATGTAAATATTTCTTATTTATAAATTAAAATGTAAATATTTCTTATTTATAAATTAAAATGTAAATATTTCTTATTCATAAATTAAAATGTAAATATTTCTTATTTATAAATTAAAATGTAAATATTTCTTATTTATGTATTAAAATGTAAATATTTCTTATTTATAAATTACGTTCATATATTGTTTGTGGATAGTGGTGGTGGCAGAAGCCTCCACCACCAGTGGCCATTATAAACCCAACAACACTTCCATCACTTATTCTCACATACATTATAACATACAGTGGAACCTCAAAAATCGAACTTAATCCATTCCAGGAGCTAGTTCTAAATTCGAAAAGTCTGAAATTTGAAGCAATATTTCCCATAAGAAATAATGGAAATACAATTAATCCGTTCCAAAAACCCAAAAATATTCACACAAAAAATACATTTTATAGAGATTAATTACAGTTTTACAAACAACAAATACTATAGTTTTTAATTATGTATAGTAATACATATAAAATAACATTTTTACTTACCTTCACTGAAGATTGGTGATGGCATCTGGAAGATAGGGAGGAGGAGAGAGGGAGTTGGGGTTAGTGTTTGGAAGGAGAATCCCCCTCCATGAGGACTTCAGGTAAAGCCCTCTCTGGGGTTACTTCCCTTCTCTGTCTTTTAATGCCACTAGGACCAGCTTGAGAGTCACTGGACCCCTGTCTCACAAAATAACTGTCCACAGTCCTCTGTTTCTGGTGCCTCTTTAACATTTCCCTAAAATGGGACATGGTTCTGTCACTGAACTTGTTGCAAAGATGACTTGTTTCAGCTTGCTCAGGGTGGTACTTCTGCACAAACATTTGGACATCATTCCACTTGGCACAAATCTTAATCTTTGAAGAAGGCACCTCATCCACTCCCTATATTAACACCTTTCACAACATCAGCTTCCTTGATTTGTTCTTTCTTTGACAGGATAGAACCGATGGTCGACTTGTTTTTCCCATACATCCTGGCAAGCTCAACAAGTCTCACACCACTCTCATACTTCTGTATTATTTCCTTCTCCACATCTATGGTGTTTCTCACTTTCTTTACCATAGGGGTACCACTAGCAAGTTTCTTTGGGCCCATGGCAGCTTATTTCACAGTTCCACAAGCACTAAACACAACGAAATAAACGTAAAATGCGTGAATGAGAGCGCAGGTTAGTGTTCACTCAAGCATAAACAAAGCTAGACTGCTCACGGTGCCTGTGCGGGGACGCGTACAGAGCGGGCCGGCAGACAGGTCCCGTACCTGGCGGTCCGAAAATAGGGGCGTGTTCGATAATAGGGACACAGTTTGTCCGAAAAAATGGTCCTATTTTCAAAACGTTTGATATGTGATACGTTCGATTTTTCAGGTTCCACTGGATTTTATTCATTCTAGAGTGTACATCATGTTTCTATGTTATCAATATTGTTTATTATGTCATATTAGATGGATTATGATAGATAAATAAGCTGCGGGGTTGAAATAGCATCATATTGAAGACTATTCTGTCAAGCCTCCTGACAGCAGGAACGGATTAATTGTATTTCCATTATTTCTTATGGGGCAAATTAATTCGGCTAACGATAAAATCAGTTAAGGACAAGCTCTCTGGAACGAATTAAAATCGTTACCCAAGGGTCCACTGTATTTACGTACAGTGGTCCACTGTATTTTGTACAGTGGAACCTTGACTTACGAGTTTAATCCGTTCCAGGAGCTAGCTCGTAACTCAATTTACTCATAAATCAAATTAATTTTCCTCATTTTTATTAATTGAAAAGCCATTAATTCGTTCCTGCACTCTAGAGATATGAGAAAAAATACTTGAATATGATGCTATTATCAACTGTACGGCTTATTTATCTATCACAATTCATCTAATATGACATAAACAATATAATTAGCACAGAAACATGATATATACTACTCTAGAATGAATAAAATAGGCCATAATATGGTGGCAGTGGCAGAAGCGTCCACCATTTCTGTCCCAATCTGACCATAGTATCTTCCCATGTTCTTACTGTAGGAGAAAACAGAGTATTTTTGAGGCTAACTGCAGTAGATCACTAGGATCCATGGTTAAAAAAAAGAAATTTGGCCAAATGACTAAAAAAATGCAAAACAAGCACGAGAGAACTGCCCCCCACAGAGATGTAAACATGTTTACTGCTTACCAGCTGTGCCAACTAGCAGAAGCAATCTGAATTATTATTACATATGTATTATTAGGTAGTAGGTTGGTAGACAGCAACCACCCAGGGAGGTACTACCGTCCTGCCAAGTGAGTGTAAAACGAAAGCCTGTGATTGTTTTACATGATGGTAGGATTGCTGATATCTTTTGTCTGTCTCATAAATATGCAAGATTACAGGAATGTCTTGCTACTTCTACTTACACTTAGGTCACACTACACATACATGTACACATTTATTTATACACACTCATCTGAGTTTTCTTTGATTTTATCTTAATAGTTCTTGGTCTTATTACTTTTCCTTTTATATCCATGGGGAAGTGGAATAAGAATCTTTCCTCCGTAAGCCATGCGTGTTGTAAAAGTCAACTGAAATGCCGGGAACAATGGGCTAGTAACCCCTTTTCCTGTAAAGATTACTAAAAAGAATAAGAAGAAGAAAATTGTCAAAGTGGGAAGTCTGAATGTGCGTGGATGTTGTGCAGATAAGAAAGAGATGATTGTGGATGTTATGAATGAGAAGAAGCTGGATGTCCTGGCTTTAAGTGAAACAAAGCTGAAGGGGGTGGGAGAGTTTCAGTGGAGAGGAATAAATGGGATTAGGTCAGGGGTTTCAAATAAAGTTAGAGCTAAAGAAGGAGTAGCAATAATGTTGAAGGATAAGCTATGGCAGGAAAAGAGGGACTATAAATGTATTAATTCAAGGATTATGTGGAGTAAAATAAAGATTGGATGTGAAAAGTGGGTTATAATAAGCGTGTATGCACCTGGAGAAGAGAGAAGTGTAGAGGAGAGAGAGAGATTTTGGGAAATGTTGAGTGAATGCATGGGGAGTTTTGAATCAAGTGTGAGAATAATGGTGGTTGGGGATTTCAATGCTAAAGTGGGTAAAAATGTTATGGAGGGAGTAGTAGGTAAATTTGGGGTGCCAGGGGTAAATGTAAATGGGGAGCCTTTAATTGAGCTATGTGTAGAAAGAGATTTGGTAATAAGTAATACATATTTTATGAAAAAGAGGATAAATAAATATACAAGGTATGATGTAGCACGTAATGAAAGTAGTTTATTAGATTATGTATTGGTGGATAAAAGGTTGATGGGTAGGCTCCAGGATGTACATGTTTATAGAGGGGCAACTGATATATCGGATCATTATTTAGTTGTAGCTACAGTTAGAGTAAGAGGTAGATGGAAAAAGAGGAAGGTGGCAACAACAAGTAAGAGGGAGGTGAAAGTGTATAAACTAAGGGAGGAGGAAGTTCGGGTGAGATATAAGCGACTATTGGCAGAAAGGTGGGCTAGTGCAAAAATGAGTAGTGGGGGGGTTGAAGAGGGTTGGAATAGTTTTAAAAATGCAGCATTAGAACGTGGGGCAGAAGTTTGTGGTTATAGAAGGATGGGGGCAGGAGGAAAGAGGAGTGATTGGTGGAATGATGAAGTAAAGGGTGTGATAAAAGAGAAAAAGGTAGCTTATGAGAGGTTTTTACAAAGCAGAAGTGTTATAAGAAGAGCAGAGTATATGGAGAGTAAAAGAAAGGTAAAGAGAGTGGTGAGAGAGTGCAAAAGGAGAGTGGTGAGAGAGTGCAAAGGGAGAGCAGATGATAGAGTGGGAGAGGCACTGTCAAGAAATTTTAATGAAAATAAGAAAAAATTTTGGAGTGAGTTAAACAAGTTAAGAAAGCCTAGGGAAAGTATGGATTTGTCAGTTAAAAACAGAGTAGGGGAGTTAGTAGATGGGGAAATGGAGGTATTAGGTAGATGGCGAGAATATTTTGAGGAACTTTTAATTGTTAAGGAAGAAACAGAGGCAGTAATTTCATGCACTGGTCAGGGAGGTATACCATCTTTTAGGAGTGAAGAAGAGCAGAATGTAAGTGTGGGGGAGGTACGTGAGGCATTACGTAAAATGAAAGGGGGTAAAGCAGCTGAAACTGATGGGATCATGACAGAAATCTTAAAAGCAGGGGGGGATATAGTGTTGGAGTGGTTGGTAATTTTGTTTAATAAATGTATGAAAGAGGGGAAGGTACCTAGGGATTGGCGGAGAGCATGTATAGTCCCTTTATATAAAGGGAAAGGGGACAAAAGAGACTGTAAAAATTATAGAGGATAAGTTTACTGAGTATACCAGGAAAACTGTACGGTAGGGTTATAATTGAAAGAATTAGAGGTAAGACAGAATGTAGGATTGCGGATGAGCAAGGAGGTTTCAGAGTGGGTAGGGGATGTGTAGATCAAGTGTTTACATTGAAGCATATATGTGAACAGTATTTAGATAAAGGTAGGGAAGTTTTTATTGCATTTATGGATTTAGAAAAGGCATATGATAGAGTGGATAGAGGAGCAATGTGGCAGATGTTGCAAGTATATGGAATAGGTGGTAAGTTATTAAATGCTGCAAAGAGTTTTTATGAGGATAGTGAGGCTCAGGTTAGGGTGTGTAGAAGAGAGGGAGACTACTTCCCGGTAAAAGTAGGTCTTAGACAGGGATGTGTAATGTCACCATGGTTGTTTAATATATTTATAGATGGGGTTGTAAGGGAAGTAAATGCTAGGGTGTTTGGGAGAGGGGTGGGATTAAATTTTGGGGAATCAAATTCAAAATGGGAATTGACACAGTTACTTTTTGCTGATGATACTGTGCTTATGGGAGATTCTAAAGAAAAATTGCAAAGGTTAGTGGATGAGTTTGGGAATGTGTGTAAAGGTAGAAAGTTGAAAGCGAACATAGAAAAGAGTAAGGTGATGAGGGTGTCAAATGATTTAGATAAAGAAAAATTGGATATCAAATTGGGGAGGAGGAGTATGGAAGAAGTGAATGTTTTCAGATACTTGGGAGTTGACGTGTCGGCGGATGGATTTATGAAGGATGAGGTTAATCATAGAATTGATGAGGGAAAAAAGGTGAGTGGTGCGTTGAGGTATATGTGGAGTCAAAAAACATTATCTATGGAGGCAAAGAAGGGAATGTATGAAAGTATAGTAGTACTAACACTCTTATATGGGTGTGAAGCTTGGGTGGTAAATGCAGCAGCGAGGAGATGGTTGGAGGCAGTGCAGATGTCCTGTTTAAGGGCAATGTGTGGTGTAAATATTATGTAGAAAATTCAGAGTGTGGAAATTAGGAAAAGGTGTGGAGTTAATAAAAGTATTAGTCAGAGGGCAGAAGAGGGGTTGTTGAGGTGGTTTGGTCATTTAGAGAGAATGGATCAAAGTAGAATGACATGGAAAGCACATAAATCTATAGGGGAAGGAAGGCGGGGTAGGGGTCGTCCTCAAAAGGGTTGGAGAGAGGGGTAAAGGAGGTTTTGTGGGCAAGGGGCTTGGACTTCCAGCAAGCGTGTGTGAGCGTGTTAGATAGGAGTGAATGGAAACGAATGTTACTTGGGACCTGACGATCTGTTGGAGTGTGAGCAGGGCAATATTTAGTGAAGGGATTCAGGGAAACCGGTTATTTTCATATAGTTGGACTTGAGTCCTGGAAATGGGAAGTACAATGCCTGCACTTTAAAGGAGAGGTTTGGGATATTGGCAGTTTGGAGGGGTATGTTGTGTATCTTTATATGTGTATGCTTCTAAACTGATGTATTCTGAGCACCTCTGCAAAAACAGTGATAATGTGCGAGTGTGGTGAAAGTGTTGAATGATGATGAAAGTATTTTCTTTTTGGGGATTTTCTTTCTTGTTTGGGTCACCCTGCCTCGGTGGGAGACGGCCGACTTGTTGAAAAAAAAAAATGTATTATGCATTATTATTATCTTATTTTTTTTTATTATCACAGTGGCAGATTCCCACCAAGGCAGGGTGGCCCGAAAAAGAAAAACTTTCACCATCATTCACTCCATCACTGTCTTGCCAGAAGGGTGCTTTACACTACAGTTTTTAAACTGCAACATTAACACCCCTCCTTCAGAGTGCAGGCACTGTACTTCCCATCTCCAGGACTCAAGTCCAGCCTGCCGGTTTCCCTGAACCCCTTCATAAATGTTACTTTGCTCACACTCCAACAGCACGTCAAGTATTAAAAACCATTTGTCTCCATTCACTCCTATCAAACACGCTCACGCATGCCTGCTGGAAGTCCAAGGCCCTCGCACACAAAACCTCCTTTACCCCCTCTCTCCAACCTTTCCTAGGCCGACCCCTACCCCGCCTTCCTTCCACTACAGACTGATACACTCTTGAAGTCATTCTGTTTCGCTCCATTCTCTCTACATGTCCGAACCACCTCAACAACCCTTCCTCAGCCCTCTGGACAACAGTTTTGGTAATCCCGCACCTCCTCCTAACTTACAAACTACGAATTCTCTGCATTATATTCACACCACACATTGCCCTCAGACATGACATCTCCACTGCCTCCAGCCTTCTCCTCGCTG
Source organism: Cherax quadricarinatus (assembly GCF_038502225.1). Taxonomy (NCBI): domain Eukaryota; kingdom Metazoa; phylum Arthropoda; class Malacostraca; order Decapoda; family Parastacidae; genus Cherax; species Cherax quadricarinatus. The sequence continues at coordinate 16,965,195 of NC_091340.1, forward strand.
CAACAGTCATCACCCATGCTTCACACCCATATAAGAGCATTGGTAAAACTATACTCTCATACATTCCCCTCTTTGCCTCCAAGGACAAAGTTCTTTGTCTCCACAGACTACTAAGTGCACCACTCACTCTTTTCCCCTCATCAAATCTATGATTCACCTCATCTTTCATAGACCCATCCGCTGACACGTCCACTCCCAAATATCTGAATACATTCACCTCCTCCATACTCTCTCCCTCCAATCTGATATTCAATCTTTCATCACCTAATCTTTTTGTTATCCTCATAACCTTACTCTTTCCTGTATTCACCTTTAATTTTCTTTTTTTGCACACCCTACCAAATTCATCCACCAATCTCTGCAACTTCTCTTCAGAATCTCCCAAGAGCACAGTGTCATCAGCAAAGAGCAGCTGTGACAACTCCCACTTTGTGTGTGATTCTTTATCTTTTAACTCCACGCCTCTTGCCAAGACCCTCGCATTTACTTCTCTTACAACCCCATCTATAAATATATTAAACAACCACGGTGACATCACACATCCTTGTCTAAGGCCTACTTTTACTGGGAAATAATTTCCCTCTTTCCTACATACTCTAACTTGAGCCTCACTATCCTCGTAAAAACTCTTCACTGCATTCAGTAACCTACCTCCTACACCATACACTTGCAACATCTGCCACATTGCCCCCCTATCCACCCTGTCATACGCCTTTTCCAAATCCATAAATGCCACAAAGACCTCTTTAGCCTTATCTAAATACTGTTCACTTATATGTTTCACTGTAAACACCTGGTCCACACACCCCCTACCTTTCCTAAAGCCTCCTTGTTCATCTGCTATCCTATTCTCCGTCTTACTCTTAATTCTTTCAATAATAACTCTACCATACACTTTACCAGGTATACTCAGCAGACTTATCCCCCTATAATTTTTGCACTCTCTTTTATCCCCTTTGCCTTTATACAAAGGAACTATGCATGCTCTCTGCCAATCCCTAGGTACCTTACCCTCTTCCATACATTTATTAAATAATTGCACCAACCACTCCAAAACTATATCCCCACCTGCTTTTAACATTTCTATCTTTATCCCATCAATCCAGGCTGCCTTACCCCCTTTCATTTTACCTACTGCCTCACGAACTTCCCCCACACTCACAACTGGCTCTTCCTCACTCCTACAAGATGTTATTCCTCCTTGTCCTATACACGAAATCACAGCTTCCCTATCTTCATCAACATTTAACAATGTACAAGCATATATATATACACACCCCTCTGGGTTTTCTGGTATTTTCTTTCTAGCTCTTGTTCTTGTTTATTTCCTCTTACCTCCATGGGAAGTGGAACAGAATTCTTCCTCCATAAGCCATGCGTGTTGTAAGAAGTGACTAAAATGCTGGGAGCACGGGGCTAGTAACCCCTTCTCCTGTATAAATTACTAAATTTGAAAGGAAAAACTTTTGTTTTTCTTTTTGGGCCACCCTGCCTCGGTGGGATACGGCTGGTTTGTCGAAAGAAGAAGATTAGACAAGAGATAACCTGTAGCCATAACTGAAGTGTTACTTTGTACACAGAAAAAGAGGTTAACATGAGTTTGTGTGACTGACTGACTGAATGACTGACTGACTGACTTACTGAGTGACTTTCTGAGTGACTTGACTGACTGAATGACTTACTGAGTGACTTGACTGACTTACTGAGTGACCTGACTTACTGAAAGACTTGACTGACTTACTGAGTGACCTGACTTACTGAATGACTTGACTGACTTATTGAGTGACTTGACTGACTTACTGAGTGACTTGACTGACTTACTGAGTGACATGACTGACTTATTGAATGACTTGACTGACTTACTGAGTGACCTGACTTACTGAATGACTTGACTGACTTATTGAGTGACTTGGCTGACTTACTGAGTGACTTGACTGACTTACTGAGTGACTTGACTGACTTACTGAGTGACTTGACTGACTTACTGAGTGACTTGACTGACTTACTGAGTGACTTGACTGACTTACTGAGTGACTTGACTGACTTACTGAGTGACTTGACTGACTTACTGAGTGACTTGACTGACTTACTGAGTGACTTGATTGACTTACTGAGTGACTTGACTGACTTACTGAGTGACTTGACTGTAATAATAATATACTATTATATTATTATTATAATAACAATAATAATATATTATTATATTATTATTATTGCTGAGAAGAAAAAGAGAATGATTTCCATGGAATTAAAGCATGAAATCATAGATAAACAAGAGAGGTGTTCAGGTTTTGGGTTGAGGGGGGATGAGGGAGGGGGGAGCTGGCTCCTAACTCAAATGTTGGCTCATAACTCAGAACAAAAAATCGACCCAGGGACGGCTCGTATCTCAAAAAACTCCTAAGTTGGGACACTCGTGAGTCAAGGTTCCACTGTGTTCTTGTTTTCTTGGTCTTATTTGACAGAATGGAAGACATATTACAGAAATGGAGATTTCAGTTAGCTTCATGATGAAAAGGGCCTTGAAATTAAGCTCAAGTAGCAGAAATGTTCGATTTTTGATGTTCAACAGTAAACAAATCATGCCACACATCCAATACACATCAACTGGTGAGTCTAATATTCTTTCACAAGTGCACTGATATTATTTATACCACTTTTAGAATAATGCAGTAGTCTGCATAATTGTAAATCTTCTATTTTTTGTGTGAATAAAAATTCAAAACAGTAAGCAAGCATAATATAAGAGGGACCTGGAGACATGACTAATGAATAGAGAAAATGTTTAGTGCCAGGAATGTCTGCACTGTTTATTAAGTAAGTAAGTAAGTAAGTAAGTAAGTTTGTTCAGGTATACACAAATACAGTTGGTATAAACCTTGGTAATAAATACCGACAAGTTGGTTTAGAAAGACACGTAAGCAAACACTATAACATATTTATTAGAAAACGTTTCGGTCCTGGGACCTTGATCACTTCTAACATACAGAGGTAGAAAGACATTATATATATAGGCGGAGAGTGAGATGTGACGCACGTGACCTGAGGAATGTCATAAGAACATAAGAATGGAGGAACACTGTAGAAGGCCTACTGGCCCATGCGAGGCAGGTCCTTATCAAAACAACCTCTGCCTATGATGAGGACCAGTAGACGATGAAATCATGTGACTCCTGTGTTGTTGGGTTGGTGCTGCTTAAGTATCATGTATGCCAATGTTTTTGAAATTTTGTAGTTTCCAGTGTTGCGTTCTATAGTGTCGGTGACGGTGATTAGTGAGGCTTCTAGGCACCGTCGGCGTCTGAGGTCTGGTTCGGTGAGAACGAGTTGTGCCTCGTTCCAGTTCATCAAATGCCCCGTGGAGTCTCTGTGGAGGACACAGGCGTACCTTACATCGTCTCTGTTAGAGGCATTTCGATGCTCATTCAGGCGGACTGCAAGATCTCTGCCTGTCTTGCCTACATATTTCTTGGGACAGAACCCACAGGGGATAGTGTAGACGCCTGCTGTAGAAGTTAGAGGTGTGGGGCTGCGTTTAGTAGTGAGGTTTTTGATAGAGGATGTGTTTATGGTGGAAACGATGATGTTACTCATAGCAAGTGCCCGGCGAGTATTAGTGGCAACATCGCCACATGGGAGTACTATGAACTGTTTAGGGGGCTGTTCCATGGGCGGTTTGTTGAGGATAGCTTGTGCCTTGAGTCTGCAATCTCGGATGAAGAAAGATGGGAACTGAAGACGTGTAAAGGCTTGTGTTATGTAAGTGCATTCTTCTTCTAGAAAACAAGGGCTGGAGATGCGAAGAGCTCTCAAGAAGAAGCCAATGAGGACTCCTCTCTTAGTGCGGGTATCTTGGTGTGAATAAAAGTGTATAAGATCGTCCTTGTTGGTAGGTTTTCTATACACTTTGAAGAGAAGTTTGTCACTGTCGGGAGATCTGCACAGTAGAACGTCGAGGAAAGGAAGTTTGCCATCATTTTCGAGTTCAAGTGTAAACTTTATTGATGGTTCAACTGCATTGATCTTGTTGAGAAGGGCCTGGATATTGAGACGTCTTGGATAGAAAACCAATATATCATCAATGTATCTTAGCCAGGTAACGGTGTCGGGAATGAGGGTGCTGAATTTCTCTGTCTCCAAGTTTTCCATGAAGAGGTTGGCAAGCACAGCACTGAGCGGGCTGCCCATTGCCATCCCAAAGCATTGTTTGTAACAGTTGTCCTGATACTTGAAGAAGTTGAAATTAACACAGTTCCACTAGATTGATGAAATCTAGAAGAGGTAAAGGGAGGTCGTGGTTTTCAGTGAGCCTCTGTCTCAGAATGTTGATTGCAGCGTCAGTAGGAACGTTGGTAAAGAGGGCTGTGACATCGAAGGAAGCCATGCTTTTGTTTTTGACATTCAGGTTGGAAATTCGGGAGAGAAGGTCACCTGAATGTTTGAGGTGGGCTTGACTGATAGTGCCCAGAAGCGCTGAAAGGTATTTGGCAAGGTGGCTGGCTAGTCTGTGTGGTGCACTCCCTATGCCCGAAGTGATAGGCCGTAGTGGGATGCCAGGTTTGTGTGTCTTAGGAAGGCCATACAGGCGTGCTGGTTTCGGTTGACCTGGTAAAAGTTTAAGTCAACCGAAACCAGCACGCCTGTATGGCCTTCCTAAGACACACAAACCTGGCATCCCACTACGGCATCCCACTACCGTCACCGACACTATAGAAAGCAACACTGGAAACTACAAAATTTCAAAAACATTGGCATACATGATACTTAAGCAGCACCAACCCAACAACACAGGAGTCACATGATTTCATCGTCTACTGGTCCTCATCATAGGCAGAGGTTGTTTTGATAAGGACCTGCCTCGCATGGGCCAGTAGGCCTTCTACAGTGTTCCTCCATTCTTATGTTCTTATGACATTCCTCAGGTCACGTGCGTCACATCTCACTCTCCGCCTATATATATAATGTCTTTCTACCTCTGTATGTTAGAAGTGATCAAGGTCCCAGGACCGAAACGTTTTCTAATAAATATGTTATAGTGTTTGCTTACGTGTCTTTCTAAACCACAAATACAGTTACATAGAATTATCATACATAGCAGCATATGTGTAGAGAACCTGGGATAACCCAAAAAAGTCAGACAGAGTGACTTACTTCCACTGGGGTCCTTTTACCTTATTATTATAATATAAAGGTTATAATATTTTCTTATTATTCTATAATGAAGATAACATCTTATTATCGTACTAAAAAGACTATCTACTACACCAAGGTCATTAAGACTATCTACAATACGAGGGTCATTACTTGGAATAAGGTAAAATTTACACATATGTTAGCTAAAAAATAGAAAATCATTCCCCTCCCTTTCTGTAGCTACATTCATCAGACATCTTTTGGCAGTCTTCTTGAACTGGTTCATGCTATGACTGGCTTTGACATGTGCGGGCAGTCTGTTCCATTCCTTTATTGCTGTACAATAAAAGGTGTTTGAAGCCTGACCAATGACTGTCGGTACTACAAAGTTGTGTTCTCTCCTCCTAGTACTATGATTGCTTTGGTTCCCAACCTTGACAAAATTGACAGCAAGATATTCTGGACACTGTTTGTGAGCAAATTTATAAACATGATTTAGCTTCAGTTGTTTTACTCAGTCTTCAACATTCAGCATATCCAACTGCTGTAATTCATCCTGGCCTACATGTTCTCTTGGTCCCAGCCCCAGGATGAATCTTATGATTTTGTTCTGGGTGATTTGCAGTCTATCTTTCAGTTTTTTTGTCATGGCAGAGTACCATGAAGAGCAAGCGTAATCCATATGGCATTGTATAAGGGTTAGACATAGGGTCCTGCGAGCCTCAGTAGGTAGACACTGTGCTTGTCTATACAGGAACTTCAATCTGGCATTCGCTTTCTTTACTACACTGTTCCCTATCAATTCTCCTGACATGCATGGGTCAAAGGGGATTCCCAGATATTTTACTGATGAAACCAAAGTGATGGGCTCCCCATTACACTGGACATTAAAATTATTTACCCTTCTCAGTTTATGTTTCGTGCCAAAGAGAATGGCTTCAGTTTTCCCGAGGTGTAATGATAGTTTGCTGTCTACTAACCATTTGCTGCAGGACTCCAGTTCCAGTGTTAAAACATTAGCTATATCTTGTGGGTCTTTACCTGACACTAACAGGGCACTGTCATCTGCATACAGTAAGAGTTTGCACTTGACACTGATAGGCATGTCATTGACATAACATAAGAATAATAAGGGACCCAGAATACTACCTTGGGGAACTCCACATGTTATCGGCAGGGGTTCTGATTCCGTTTTGTTGATTTTGACAATTTGTCTCCTGTTGCTAAGGTAGGACTTCAACCAGTCTACAGAACCTATACCGATAGCTTGAAGTTTCGTACATAATATATTGTGGTTGACAGTATCGAAGGCCTTTTGCAGGTCTAAGGTTACCATACCTATGAGGTTCCCCTTTGACATTTCAGTTCTCAGGTAATCCATCAGATTAATTAGGGAGGTGTCGGTTGAGTAAGATCTTCTAAAGCCCGATTGATAGCTATGGAGAATGTTGTTGTCATTAAGGTACTTAACTACTTGAGAGTACACTGCCCTCTCTAGAATTTTGGATACAGTGGACCCCCGCATAGCGACTTTAATCCGTGCAAGAGGGCTCATTGTTATGCGAAATGATCGGTATGCGAATGAATTTTCCCCTTAAGAAATAATGGAAATCAAATTAATCCGTGCAAGACACCCAAAAGTATGAAAAAAAAAATTTTACCACATGAAATATACATTTTTCTACACACAAAGAGAAGGATACATGCACAATAGTAGAGTAGTACATGCACAATATATATTGTGTATGTACTACTCTACTAAATGAAGAATAAATGACACTTACCTTTATTGAAGATGCAGCAATGACTGATGAGACACTGTGTCCTGGGAGTGCCTTTTCCTCCTGAGTACTGTAGGTCCTGTTTGGCATTTTCTTCCAGAACAGGCCTTATCACACTGTGTATGCCACTACGATTCTTAAATCTCTCAAACCAACCTTTGCTGGCTTTAAATTCACCAATATGAGCACTAGTTCTAGGCATTTTTCCCTGTTCACCTGGGTGTTAGTCGACTGGTGTGGGTTGCATCCTGGGGTACAAGATTAAGGACCCCAATGGAAATAAGTTAGACAGTCTTCGATGACACTGACTTTTTTGGGTTATCCTGGGTGGCAAATCCTCTGGGGTTAATTGTTTCTTGGTATTCTCAATAAGCCACACCAACAACGGTGCTACAGCAGCAGCAGCAGCAGCAGCAGCAGCAGCTGACAGTGCTACAGCAGCAGCAGACGATGCTACAGCAGCAGCAGACGATGCTACAGCAGCAGCAGACGATGCTACAGCAGCAGCAGACGATGCTACAGCAGCAGCAGACGGTACTACAGCAGCAGCAGCAGCTGACGGTGGTACAGCAGCAGCAGCAGCTGACAGTGCTACAGCAGCAGCAGACGATGCTACAGCAGCAGCAGACGATGCTACAGCAGCAGCAGACGGTACGAACAGCAGCAGCAGACGGTACTACAACAGCAGCAGCAGCAGCTGACGGTGGTACAACAGCAGCAGCAGTTGACAGTGCTACAGCAGCAGCAGACGATGCTACAGCAGCAGCAGACGGTACTACAGCAGCAGCAGCAGCTGATGGTGGTACAGCAGCAGCAGCAGCTGTACCACCAATAGTAGCGATGGTTGATTGGGGTTTATTATACAACCTGGCCAGCTCGGAGACACGCATTCCACTTTCATACTTATCAATGATCTTTTTCTTCATCTCTATAGTAATTCTCACCCTTATTGCTGTAGGGTTGGCACTAGAAGCTTTCTTGGGGCCCATGGTCACTTATTTTGCAGATAAAATCACCAAAAACACTGTAATAATACGAAATGTTCCGATTGTATGCTTGGATGTTACCGCAGAGGCTGGCTGGTAAACAATGCCACCGGCGGCACATGTGAGGCTGGCTAAGGGCGCACATTGGACTCTTCTCAGACGAAGAGCGGTGAGCGGGTTTTTGAGCGGTATGCGAGGCAAAATTTTTACGATAAAAGCGAGCGGTATGCGGATTGTACGTTATGTGATGGCGACGGTATGCGGGGGTCCACTGTATTATACTGAGTATACTAACAGGCCTATAGTTGCTGACATCAGACCTACTATTTTTCTTGAAGATAGGAGTAACTCTGGCCTCCTTGAACCCCTCCGGTACGGTATTAGTGGTGATTGATAGATTTATTATGTGAGCAATAGGGATTGACAGTTCAGAAGCACCTTCTTTTAGGAACTTAGACGGGATGTTATCAGGGCCTGTGCTCTTAGTTGGGTTTAACCTGCTTAGTTCTTTTTGAATAAAGTCAGGAGATACACTTACTAGTTGACAACTGTTTGGGGTTACCCCTTTATTGGTATAGTATGTTTGAAACTTATCAGAGTCTGTGTTAAAGGTATTTGATGCAGCTGGTAGTTTACTTACTAGTGTTGATGCAACAGATGTGTAGTAGGAATTAAAGCAATTTGCCACCTTAGATGTTTCATGGCATACCTCATTATCGATAGTGAGTACTATGCTAGACCTATCTACTGGCTTATGGCTATACCCCAACTGTTTAGTTGTTGCCAGAGCTTTCTGGGGTTATGCTTATACTCTTCAATTTTTGAGCAATAGTGCTTTGCCTTTGCTCCTTTTATAAGTCTCTGCACTCTGTTCCTCACCCTTTGGAATTCATTTAGTGCTGCAATATCCTGTCTGTTTGCTTTAAATCTTTTTAGCAGCTGGTCTCTGAGTTTCATATTATCTAATATCTCAGTAGTCATCCAGGGTTCAGTTCTTCGTTTAATCCTAACCTCTTTAACTGGTGCAATATTATCAAGGATGGTAGTGAACATTGTTTTGAATTTTTCCCAGGCATCGTTTACGTCCGTGCAACTTGTTACATCTGTCCAGTCACAATTGTGTAGCCTATTTACCAGTGTTTCTTTGCTGTAGTTTCTAGTTGACCTCATTTTTATTGTCCTGTGTAGGCCTATCCTATCCCTAGTGATTTTCCTGGTGCAGTAAATGATGAAATGATCACTAAGACCTGTGGTAATGACGCCTGACTGGCTAATGTTCTCAGAGCGGTTACAAAGTATGTGGTCAATTAGGGTGGCTGAGAACTGTGTGATCCGGATTGGTGTATTAATTAGTTGAGTGTAACTATTTAAACCTAGAATTTGCTTATACCTTTTGCATAGCCCATTATTTTGCTGCTGAAAACAGATATTGAAGTCGCCCAGTATCATTGTCTCACAATTGTTTTCAAGTCCGGACAATACTCTGGAAAAGTCTTCTAAGAACTGGTCATGGGTGGGAGGGCGGTAACTAGTTCCTACTAAGATGGGTTTTGTCTTGGGAAGCAGCACATCAAACCATAGAATCTCCAGTTTAATGTTATTTAAATCAGGTCTTGGGTTGTAAGCAAAGTCATTTCTAATGTAGGCACATACTCCACCACCCTTTCTGTTCCTATCTAAGCATTTTATATTGTAACCTTCTATTTTGACCTCGCCGTCAGTCACCGTATCATCCAGCCAGGATTCAGAGATGGTTATAACTGCCGCCCTAATTTTGTTAGCTAGAATCCTAATCTCTGCCAATTTAGGAAGAAGTGATCTTGCGTTGACATGAATAAAGTGAAGGCCTGTTTTCATAAAACAATTATAATCATCAGTATATGGCAATGGGTCATTTGTATTAAAATTAGGTAAATCAATGTCATCATTGCTAAAGGGTAACTGTGCCAAAGTGCATTTGTTACAAAATGAATTCTGGCACCGTTGCTATAATTATACATACATCCATCATGCACCCACCCCTTACACATTTTACATAAGGTGCCTTTTCTGTTTTTCATGAGTACTTTAGTACAGTGTATGCACCTGTTTGGTAGTGTTTGAGATAATAATGGCTGTATTGTCTCACATTGACCTATGTATGCATTACATATGGAGTTAAGGTTATCATTCCTAGCTACTAGACCATCATTATCACCGTCATTTATCTGTCTGTTTTGCCTCTGCACAATAGTTTGAGGTCCTGGATTAATTTGGATATCACCACTTAAGCGCTACAATAAGAGCTGTGTGCCACTGTTTTTGTTTGGGTATGCGGTGTTGCCATACCTTGCGGCGACAGTGACATTTACTTTTCTGGTAGGATGGCAACTGTTGGGCTTTTACTGTCCAGGGTGCTGTTACTCCATTCACCTTTTCCAGCCCCCATGACTGATTTCTTTCTTCATGGAATTGAAGAAGAAAGATAAATATAATTATGGCAGCCTGTACCCCCCTAATGCCTGCCATTTTCACTCTTTGCTCTTTTACTCATATACAATAATATTTATTTCTCTTTTCCAGTCACTTAGTACACCCTAGTATCTACTTTAGCAATCACCACTGAATTACTAGTAAATTTTTTTCTTCAAAACCCTCTTCACTGCTCACTTTTCCCTTAACTTCACAAACCCCTTTCAGTTAACCCCTTATTACACACTCCCCTTCCTGCCTCACTTCACAGTCTGGCTTCACCTCTTAACTTCTAACTCCTTTCCATTCTGGTACCCTGAAAGGTTTAATCAATGGTTTTATCCTTCCAAAACCCCCTCAATTCCATTTATCGGGGGTTGTGTGGTGTTGTTGTCTGCCTGACCTGATCTGCTGACTCGGCCATTTTTAAAACACTGAGGGAAGTAAACGCCACCTACAACCTGACTTTCCTTGAGTTTATAGATATATTTGGCTTTTTCTGCTATAATTCTCTCACTGTACACTGGTCAGCTGAATATAGGTCAGCTACTAAAACATTAACCTTGACTGTTTAACTATTCACTTTTTTCCCATGACTGGCACTGAGGGATAACCGTCCTATAACCTTGGAGTTTTGTACTGTTGATTTGACGATGTCTCCTGTGTTTCCCTCTCGTTAGCACTGGTACAGGTGATATGATGATGGTACAGATATGATGATACTGTCAACAGATGAACGTCAGTAAAGATGAGAACTTCACTTCGCTAGTTGTACATCTGGCAGTAGCTGGTGTTTGGATGCCAGTCAGCCATGTTTAAATGCTCAATTCTTTCCCTCGTTTGGCACTGAGGAAAAAAGTCCTACAGACCTGTCATTTCCTTGGAGTTTTGTTGATCAGTTTTCTGCCATGTTGTCTTCCCGTTGAACACTGGTGCAGTTGACATGGAGGTCAGTTATTTCATTGGAAAACGTCTTGTGTCTGGTTCACGTCTGGCAGCAGGTCTGGTACTTGAATGCCGGTCCCTCTTTTGTCATATTTAGTCCATTTCGTTGTCGTCACCGTCAGTTTTTATGTCACTACAGATTCCTTGCATGTTGTTGCAGCAGTACTTGCAATTTGGCCATCACTGGAGTTCGGATAGGCCCAGGGGACGGCAAGATATAGGAGCAGCCTTGTTGCTGCTTGCTGCGGCTGCGGCAGCCCCGAGGCACCTATTTTGAAATTGGCATCTTTTTTAATTTGTATGAAATTGGCCAAATTGCCAATTTCTGATGACTTCATTTTGTAGTTGAAATCGGTAAATGGATGTTTTCTTGTACTCAATTGATAGAACAAATGGAGTTCTAAAGAAATAGCTATGAGTTTGGTTGACTGGAAAAATGGAATTGGCCTTAAATTAGGCTCAAAGTGGGCGAAATCGCCGATGCATATATACAGTGGTCCCTCGTTTTTCATAATTAATCCGTTCCTGGAAGTGTGACTATTATTGAAATTGACGATTTTCGAATCCATTTTCCCCATAAGAAATAATGTAAATCCAATTAATTCATTGCAGATACCCAGAAGTATCAACAAAAATTTTTTTTTACCTTAAAGATAGATTTACATGCACAAAAGAATGAACATTCAACATGACAGTTACCTTTATAGATGGCTGTTGTTGATGAATGGAAGACAGGGAGGAGGAGAGTGGGAAGAGAGGTTATTGTTTGGAAGGGAAATCCCCCTCCATAAGGACTCTATACGTCACTTCAGGGGTCACTTCCCTAGCTTAAATATAGATTTACATGCAGAAAAGAATACCAAATAAATGTAAAGCACTAATAAAATGTAAATGAACATTGGTAATAGGGGTAGTTGATGAGTGGAATGGTCTGCCTAGTAGGGTGATCAAAGCTAAAACATTGGGTAGTTTCAAATTTAGGTTGGATAAATACACGAGTGAGAAGGGTTGGATTTGAGTCGGACTTGCACCTGAGCTTATTGATTGGGTAGTATTTGTTCTGTTAGTCGGTTGGATTTGTGAAGGACCTCCCTAGTATGGGCCAACAGGCCTATTGCAGTGTTCCTCCTTTCTTATGTTCTAAAAGCTATGGCTTGGGTAGTTTCAAATTTAGGTTAGATAAATACATGAGTGAGAGGAGTTGGATTTGAGTCAGACTTGCACCTGAGCTTATTGCTTGGGTAGCATTTGTTCTGTTAGTGGGTTGGATTTGTGAAGGACCTGCCTAGTATGGACCACCAGGCCTGTTGCAGTGTTCCTCCTTTCTTAAGTTCTTATGTTCTTATTTAACATCACACTTACCTTTATTGAAGACTTGGTTGTGTGAGGGAGGGATGGCAAGTTTATTGTTGGAGAATATGGCACTAATATCAACTCTGCAGCTTATTTATCTATCACAATTCAACTAATATGACATAATAAACAATACTAATAACATAGAAACATGGAATATACTCAAGAATGAACAAAATAAATCATTATGTATGTCACAAGGTGACATACATAATGATTTATGTATGTCACTGAGAGTAAGCCGTCCATAATGGTGGTAAAGCAGCAGCTGAGGCGGCGGTGTTTTCTGTAGCCCTATATAACTCCAACAATATTGGAGGAGTTAGTAGTATTGCTGAATCACTGAAGAAGGCACCCTCTACCACCATCACAACCACTACCACTGTCTACCACCATCACTACCACCTTCTACCACTATTGCAACTGCTACTACCATAACTACCACCTTCTACCACTATTACAACTGCTACCACCATCACTACTGCCTTCTACCACTATTACAACTGCTACCACCATCACTACCACCTTCTACCACCATCACTACCACCCTATACCACCATCAACCACTATCACAACTGCTTCCACTCTACCACCACCACCACCACCTTCGTATTTTTCTACAAATTTTTTCTTAAATTATGTGTGTTTCTCACATTCTTTACCAAAGGGCTGGCACTAGAAGGTTTCTTTGGAGCCATGGTGACTTATTTAGCAGTTGCAAGCACTCAAATAAATGGAATATTATGAAATGTATCATATGAACTCGTGGGATCATCCTCACTCACTTATAAACAATGGCACACTGGCTGGGAATGGAGTGTGAGGCGGCTCAGGGCTGTGTGTACACGTCCCAGATGAACGACAATTCACGAGCCAATGTTTTGATGAAAATAACGTTATGATTTTCGAAAATTACGACTATCGAGCCTTATGATTATTGAGGGACCACTGTATTGCTGAGATCGTTAACTTCGCAAGAGTGTAATTCCATGTTTTCCATCAAATTTCAAACTTTTGGTGTTATTACCACCGAGAAAAGATTCTCTATCATTTCATACGAAAAAATACTTTTTTTATTTTTCGAATATTTTGCAACACAGAAAGACACTTCAGGATTTGGGGTCGTAACAGTCAGAGGGTCAAAGTGCAGACATTGCACTTCCAATTTCCAGGACTCAAGTCTGGCTAACCTGTTTCCCTGAATTCCTTCACAAAATATTATCCTGCTCACTTCAACTATTTTGCTGAAATCTGCTCTCAGTAGTAATAAAATACTATAATAAAGATTAAAATGTTGTATACTTACTTGGCAACTTGAACGTAGTTCCCAGGGAAGACACCAGTTCTGTCAGTTGTAATACAACGCCCTTTGAACCATCCATCTTGACATTTTTCTGTCACAGTGTATATGTAGCCCTTTCTTAATTCTAGCTCATCAGCTTTCCGTCCTCGGTAAGAGTATAAGGCCACATAACTGGAATGAAGTTGTCTTAGAGTATTTATATAAATATTAATGCAAGTTTCAAGCACAATAATAATAATAATAATTTTTTTTTTTACGATGAAGCATACAAGTGAGAAGTACTACTTAGATATGGGTAAAGAGCTGTTTGCTACATCTATGAAATGAAAGACATGCAATAGGGTGGAAAGGGAAACAATTTGACAGATGGTGCATATGTATGGGATAGGAGGAAAGTTAATAAAAGCAGTTAAGAGTTTTTATGCAGTGTGAGGCTCAGGTTAAGGCATGTGGAATGGAGAATTATTTCTCTTTGAAATTTAACTCAGACAGGGATGAATGATAATTACTGATGGGGTTGTAAAAGAAGTGAATGCTAGAGTGTTGGGAAGAGGTTTGGGATTAAAAGATGTTGGATCTGACAAAAAGTGGGAATTATCACAGTTACTCTGTGCTGATGACAGTTCTACTGAGGCATTCTGAAGACATGTTACAAAGGTTGGTGGATGAATTTGGGAGGGTAAGTAAATAAAAGTTAGCTGGACTTGAGCCCTGGAGGTGGGAAGCACAGTTCCTGCACTGTAAAGGAGGGGTTTGGGACATCCACCAACCTTTGTAACATGTCTTCAGAATACCTCAGTAGAGGGACATCTAAACTGTCGTATCATGTGCCTTTGGCAAGACAGTGATAGTGTGAATGATGGGGAATGTTTCTTTTTCAGGTCACCCTGCCCCGATGGGAAGCATCCAGCGTGTAAAAAAAAAAAAAAGATAGGAAAAGGAATTAAAGGTGTATATAGAAAAGAGCAAGATGATGAGAGTAACAACAAAAAAATCAGGGCAATGAAAAATTGGAAATCAGACTGGAAGTAGGAAACACAGAGGAAATTAAAGTATTTGGGAATGGACATGTCAGCAGATGATCTATGAAAGACTAGTTAAGACACAAAATAAATGAAAGGAAAAGGTAGATAATATGCTGAGGTATATTTGGAGAGACAGAAGTTAATTTATGAGATAAAATGGGTAATGTACCAGAGTCTAGTGTAGTACCAACCTTTTCATGTGGGTGTAAGGAATAGGCTCTAAATGTTTTAGCAAGAAGGTTGGAGGCAGAGGAGATGTCATACTTGAGAGCAATGTGTGGTGTGGATATTAAGCAATTAATTCAGGATGAATAAATCATCTGATGAGACAGGGTTATGAAAAGTATTATTTAGAGGGCAGAAAAGGGTTTGTGATGTGGTTAATGAATTTAAAGAATATGGTACAGAATAGGATGACCAAATGAGTCCATAAACCCCCCTGCCCTTTCAGCAGGCGTAATCCAAAAAAAAGGGGTTGAAAGGAGGGTGGTAAGGTTTTAAGTGGTAGGGGCTTGAGCATCTAACAGGCATGTATCCGTGCGCATGCGTATGTGTGCGTGTGTGCATGTGTGTGCGTGTGCGTGTGCGTGTGCGTGTGTGTGTGTGTGTGTGTGTGTGTGTGTGTGTGTGTGTGTGTGTGTGTGTTTTTTTGTTTTTGTTTTAGACTGGGGCAAGTGGATAATAGTAGTTTTTAAGAAGAAATTCAAGAAAACTGGTTGAACCGACAAGGTGGTGGTAAAGTACGACGAATGCACTAGGGATCTTGGGATGTTATACTTTGGAGGGTCATTTGAACTGTGCTGTCTGTGCATATCTGGCAAGACAGCTACTGAACAAATTTATTTTCCAAATTTTTGCCAAGTATAGTTGTACTGTGGTGTATAGTAAAAGGATCAAAATATGAATATACGTATATATCTTACAATGTGGTTGCTGTCACTTGTTGTGTAGACGATGATAACCCTAGAGAGCTTAACGAGATGGTAGATGGCTGTATTCTTGGTGAACCTTGAAGTTCCGTCAACACTGTTTGCTCTCCAGTAACAGGGGTTTCCTGAGGCAGGTCTACTGTAGTTCCTGGCATGCTCCCACTGCCACCAATACCACTACCACCACTATACCCAGATGAACCCACATTACAACCAGGGTTGGAAGGATCCTCGGTAGGACTTAAAATTTCTAAGGAATGTCTGTTGAGAAGAGAATGAATAAAAATAGCAACATAATATATATCTAATGACTGAATTACTGAGAAACAATGGAAACACAGTATTTCTGCCTTGTCTTCATAGAAGTTTCTCATCCATAATACAAATATGGAAATTATATGCATAGACTATTGTAATAATATGCAATCTTTTCCTTTCAATAAGTCATATCAACTACTTTGTATGAAAACTTCAACTGATTGCAAAAAAAAATTCTATATTCAGATACACAGTAATTTAAAAAAAATTGAGATTCCAGTTTTGGAAATTCTGGTGTAAGTAATCAATTATTATAGAAATGAAGCAAGTACTGTAATAGTGATTAATGTCATACTGCACAAAAACACAGGAACCACACAAGACACTAATACAGAGGACCCTCAACCAATGGCTTTAATCCGTTCCAGAGAGCTAGCCTTTAGTCGAATTAGCCATTAGTCAAATTAATTTTCTCCATAAGAAATAATGGAAATCCAATTAATCCGTTTCAGACAGGCAAAAGTATTAACAAAAAATATGTTTTTTAGAGATATAAGATATAAGCGACTATTGGCAGAAAGGTGGGCTAGTGCAAAGATGAGTAGTGGGGGGGTTGAAGAGGGTTGGATGAGTTTTAAAAATGCAGTATTACAATGTGGGGCAGAAGTTTGTGGTTATAGGAGGGTGGGGGCAGGAGGAAAGAGGAGTGATTGGTAGAATGATGAAGTAAAGGGTGTGATAAAAGAGAAAAAGGTAGCTTATGAGAGGTTTTTTACAAAGCAGAATTGTTATAAGAAGAGCAGAGTATATGGTGAGTAAAAGAAAGGTAAAGAGAGTGGTGAGAGAGTGCAAAAGGAGAGCAGATGATAGAGTGGGAGAGGCAGTCAAGAAATTTTAATGAAAATAAGAAAAAATTTTGGAGTGAGTTAAACAAGTTAAGAAAGCGCAGGGAACAAATAGATTTATCAGTTAAATACAGAGTAGGGGAGTTAGTAGATGGGGAGATGAAGGTTTTGGGTAGATGGCGAGAATATTTTGAGGAACTTTTAAATGTCGACGAAGAAAGGGAGGGGTAATTTCATGCACTGGCCAGGGAGGTATATCATCTTTTAGGAGTGAAGAAGAGCAGGATGTGAGTGTGTGGGAGGTGCGTGAGACATTACGTAGAATGAAAGGGGGGTAAAGCAGCTGGAACTGATGGGATCATGACAGAAATGTTAAAAGCAGGGGGGTGTTGGAGTGGTTGGTATTTTTGTTTAATAAATGTATGAAAGAGGGAAAGGTACCTAGGGATTGGCGGAGAGCATGTATAGTCCCTTTATATAAAGGGAAGGGGGACAAAAGAGATTGTAAAAATTATAGAGGAATAAGTTTACCGAGTATACCAGGAACAGTGTACGGTAGGGTTATTATTGAAAGAATTAGAGGTAAGACAGAATGTAGAATTGCGGATGAGCAAGGAGGCTTTAGAGTGGGTAGGGGATGTGTAGATCAAGTGTTTACATTGAAGCATATATGTGAACAGTATTTAGATAAAGGTAGGGAAGTTTTTATTGCATTTATGGATTTAGAAAAGGCATATGATAGAGTGGATAGGGGAGCAGTGTGGGAGATGTTGCAAGTATATGGAATAGGTGGTAAGTTACTAAATGCTGTAAAGAGTTTTTATGAGGAAAGTGAAGCTCAGGTTAGGGTGTGTAGAAGAGAGGGAGACTACTTCCCGGTAAAAGTAGGTCTTAGACAGGGATGTGTAATGTCACCATGGTTGTTTAATATATTTATAGATGGGGTTGTAAATGAGGTAAATGCTAGGGTGTTCAGGAGAGGGGTGGGATTAAATTATGGGGAATTAAATACAAAATGGGAAGTGACAGTTACTTTTTGCTGATGATACTGTGCTTATGGGAAATTCTAAAGAAAAATTGCAAAGGTTAGTGGAGGAATTTGAGAATGTGTGTAAAGGCAGAAAGTTGAAAGTGAACATAGAAAAGAGTAAGGTGATGAGAGTATCAAATGATTTAGATAAAGAAAAATTGGATATCAAATTGGAGAGGAGGAGTATGGAAGAAGTGAATGTTTTCAGATACTTGGGAGTTGACGTGTCGGCGGATGGATTTATGAAGGATGAGGTTAATCATAGAATTGATGAAGGAAAAAAGGTGAGTGGTGTATTGAGGTATATGTGGAGGCAAAAAATGTTATCTATGGAGGCAAAAAAGGGAATGTATCAAAGTATAGTAGTACCAACACTCTCATATGGGTGTGAAGCTTAGGTTGTAAATGCTGCAGCAAGGAGGTAGTTGGAGGCAGTGGAGATGTCCTGTCTAAGAGCTATGTGTGGTGTAAATATTATGCAGAAAATTCGGAGTGTGGAAATTAGGAGAAGGTGTGGAGTTAATAAAAGTATTAGTCAGAGGGCTGAAGAGGGTTTGTTGAGGTGGTTTGGTCATTTAGAGAGAATGGATCAAAGTAGAATGACATGGAGAGCATATAAATCTGTAGGGGAAGGAAGGCAGGGTAGGGGTCGTCCTCGAAAAGGTTGGAGGGAGGGGGTAAAGGAGGTGTTGTGGGCAAGGGGTTTGGACTTTCGGCAAGCGTGCATGAGCGTGTTAGATAGGAGTGAATGGAGACAAATGGTATTTGGGACCTGACGATCTGTTGGAGTGAGAGCAGGGTAATATTTAGTGAAGGGATTCAGGGAAACCAGTTATTTTATATAACCGGACTTGAGTCCTGGAAATGGGAAGTACAATGCCTGCACTCTAAAGGAGGGGTTTGGAATATTGGCAGTTTGGAGAGATATATTGTGTATTTTTATACATATATACTTCTAAACTGTTGCATTCTGGGCACCTCTGCAAAAACAGTGATTATGTGTGAGTGAGGTGAAAGTGTTGAATGATGATGAAAGTATTTTCTTTTTGAGGATTTTCTTTCTCTTTGGGTCACCCTGCCTTGGTGGGAGATGGCCGACTTGTTAAAAAAAAAAAATGTTTTTTAAAGATTAAATATAAATATACATACAGAAAACAATGGCAAATAAATATAAAGCACTAATAAAATGGATAAATGAATATTTAACATCACACTTACCTTTACTGACTTGACTTGTTGATGTATGACAGACACATAGGAGGCAAGAGAAAGGCAAGTTTATTATGCTTCAATATGACACTAATATCATCTCTACGGCTTATTTATCTATCAAAATTCATCTAATATGACATTGTAAACAATATTAATAACATAGATACATGATATCTTCTGCCAGCACCAACATCACACTTAAACAATGTATGTAATTTATAAATAATAAATATTTAATTTTAATTTATGAATAAGTAAGTTTATTCAGTTATACACAAATACAGTTACATAGATTATCATACATAGCAGCATATGTGTAAAGTACCTAGGATAACCCAAAAAAGTCAGTGACTTACATACAGTGGAACCTCTACTTGCGAGTTAAATCCGTTCCATGACCTTGCTCGCTACTGGATTTGCTCGTTTGCAGTCAATTCTTCTCATTTAAATTAACTGAAATGCAATTAATCCATTCCAGTGGAATTCTGTACTTTAATAATTTCGCTAATATCAACTTTACGGCTTATTTATCTATCTCACTTGATCTAATATGACATAATAAACAATATAAATAACATAGAAACCTGATATATACTCTAAAATGAATAAAATACGTAATTCATGTAGTGGTATGGGCGGTGGACGACAGTTTGTCTGGAGACCAGACAAAATACTTCTTGAATAATTTCTCTAATATCATCTATATGGCTTATTTATCTATCACAATTAATTTAATATGACATAACAAACAATATAAATAACATAGAAACCTGATATATACTCTAGAATGAATGAAGTATGTCATTATATTTTTGTGGGGGCAGGCAATGAGTGTTTGGAGACAGGACAAAATGCTCCTTGAATATTTCACTATCATCAACTCTACGCCTTATTTATCTATCACAGTTCATCTAATATGATATAACAAACAATACATTTCCATTGGGGTCCTTTTATATTTACACTTAATATATTTACTTTCATGCTTACACTTTTATATTTACACTTACATTGGAGGAGATGTTAGTTTAATTAGTTAGTTTTATGGAGGAGATGCCGGCAGAGGTTTAGGGTAGTGGAAGATAGCAGGCCAGCGTATGTTCAGCGGATATACACACACATCCAACAACATTGGAGAGTTACTTTTGTGTCGTTTTTCTATCGCTTACTCGCTTAACTTACTTGCTACACTGTTAATGCTACACTATTAATTCTGGCACTGTAGCCTTTATCAGTACCTGCTGCTTTCGTATCGTAGATATCGTAGAATCAATGAATCACTGCAGAAGCCACATTCTCCCTCTCTCTTCCTCCTCCACTTTGGTACTTTGCTACGAGGTTTTTCTTGAATTTTATTGTGTTTCTTTCCTTCTTTATCACAGGGCTGCCACTAGAAACTTTCTTTGGGCCCATGGTGGCTTATTTAGCAGTTACAAGCACTAAAAACACTGGAATAATACAAAATATATCGCAGATACATGTGGAATTGACGAAAACAGCTTGTAAACACTGGCAAACTGGCTGTACATAAAGTCTTGGAGTGGCTGGGCCCATTCAGGCTGTGCTCAGGCCGCATGGACATGTTCAGGACGAAAGCCTCTACACGAGTTTTCACCATTGGTAGAGCCAATTTTTTGACGCCAAAGAGAGCTGTTAGTCGATTTTGATGTTAGTCTATGCCGCTGTTGGTTGAGGGTCCACTGCACATCTTTGATATGCAAATTAAAAGTCCAAAAATGGAATTACATACTAAATTCAAGTCAAAACTAAAACAAGTACTGGGTTCCTAAATGCTGTAGTCCAGTCTTTTCTAACATGTCATTTAAAACCCTTTGACTGCCACGACCTAAAATCCTGAAGTGTGTCTCTGTGTCACAAAATATTTGGGGAAAAAAAAAAAAAAAAAAAAAAAATCTTATGAAATGACACCAAAAGTAAGAAATTTGATGGAAAACTCACAGAATTATGCTCTTGCAAATTAGCAATCTTGGCGTTATGTACACATCGGCGATTTTGCCCACTTTGAGCCCTACTTTTGGCCAATTTGATTGTTCCAGCTGACCAAGCTCATAGCTATTTCTTTAGAACTCCATTTGTTCTACTGATCGAGTACAAGAAGTGATAAATGGTTTAAAAAATCGACAAGATGAAGATTGAGACACTTATGCAACATATTGGAATCTTTATTGAGGAAACGTTTCGCCACACAGTGGCTTGATCAGTCCACTACAAATCAGAAGGGTGTAAGGAGAGGAGGAGTTTGAGGTAATCAGTCCCTCAGCCTGGAGTCGATGTGTTCAGTCCATCAATCTTGTAGAAACTACAGCATAGGTCCGTAGACGTAGCTTATATACTGTAGTCAGGTGAGGCGAAGCAGGAGGAGGCGGGGTCATACTGTCTCAATCTTCATCTTGTCAGCTTTTTAAACCATTTATCACATCTGCCAGACACTGCAACATCATGGGATCTTGATACAAAGAATTCTTCAACCTTGTCCAACCTTTGGACGAAGACCTACTTCGACTAGTGGATGGTACCACTATGACCCCGTCTCCTCCTGCTTCACCTCACCTGACTACAGTATATAAGCCACATCTACGACCCTGTGAAGGCTTACTCAGCCCTATAACAACTTCAGACAGTATTACTCAGGCTGGCTCCTCCTCAGGAAAATTAATGAATAGAAAAAGAAATAATAATTCACAAAGATAAACACTTTATTATTTATTAAATCAAACATAAAACAATAAAACATGAAAGGTATATCCTATTTGAAAGAAAAATGAAAAATGAAATGAATAAAATAACATTTGAACTCAACGCTAATATCTACAGGGGTGTCTGGTGTTGGTGACACTGTTGTTGAAATCGTAGCCGTTGCTGATGATGGGGTGGGGGGGGTCGCAGGTGTTGGTGACCATCCACTGGCTAGTTCTTCACAGTATACCAGTAAGTAATCTCTCCCGATGACAGGAAAGCAGGTTCTTTACCGCTGCAATGATGTGGGGTTACGTCCTGCAATTTCATACAGGTGCACAGGTACTTAAATGCAAAATGGGGAAGTCTCTGGACGTTAGTCCTTCTCCTGTTCTTCTCATTGATTTGCAGGTGACCCTCACTGTCATCCAAGAGTAGTGTTGGGAGCTGTGAGTCGAGTGATTTACTGTTTGACCAGAGCCCCACACGTCACCTTTCGGGGGGGGGGGGAAGAGGGAGGGGAAGGGATAGCGGGAGCTAGACTGACCCTACCTTAACAAGCAGCCGGCAGTCAAACTATCACTTTCAGGGAGGGGGAAAAAAGGCTGGAAAAACGGGAGCTTGACTTACCCTACCTTAACTAGTAGCCGGCAGTGAAACTATCACTTTCGGGGAGGGGGAAGAAAGGCGGGAGCTTGACTTGCCCTACCTTAACTAGTAGCCGGCAATGAAACTATTGTTACTATATCGCTACTTCTATCTATTGAACTTTTCCCTCACACTCCCCCATACCAAGACTTATAGTCAAGGAGTATAAGAAGAATAGGCGAGGAAAAAGTTCTAACATGTGGAAGTCGCGTAAGGCAACAAATCTTCTACTGACTGTCACGACTTAACCAGTCAGAGAAATAATTGGATGAACCATTGATATACACAATATGGAACTTAAAAGCCTGGAGTGCCAATGTCCACCTCAAGAGGCGACTGTTTGTTCCCTTAAAAGTTTCTAGGTATATCAAAGGTTTGTGGTCAGTTTCTAAAATGAATTCTTTTCCCAGCAAATAAAATTTAAGTTTGGAGATACCCCACACAAGGGCTAAACATTCCTTTTCTATTGTGGAGTATCTTGTTTCTGCGGGAAGGAGTTTCCAGCTTAGGAAGCATACAGGGAAGGGAGTACCATCATGGTATTGTAGTAACACCGCACCTAAGCCAGTATTGGAGGCATCAGTTCTCAAACAAAATGTTTTATTAATATCAGGAATCTTAAGTATAGGGTCTTTCGAAAAGATACTTTTAATCTCATTAAACTTATCCCGAGCTACGTCGGAAAGTTCAAGAGGTTCCTTCACAGACTTTTTAAGGAAGTCGGATAAGATGCCTGTAAGATCAGTAAGGTTCGGGATAAACCGTGCATAAAAATTTACAGAACCAAGAAAGCTTCGCATGAGCTTCTTGGTTTTGGGGAATTTAAATTCTAATAAAGCTTTGATCTTACTGGGGAGAGGCTGCAGAGAGTTATTAGAAAGTATCAGTCCAAGATATCTAATCTTGTTATACCCAAGGAAGCATTTCTTCGGCTTGGCAGTGAGGCCATGCGAGCGTAACCTACGCAAAACTGATGTTAATGTTTGGATATGTTCGTACCACGTGGATGTCATTACATAAATGTTATCAAAATAAACTGAAACATTTGGCATATTACCCAAGACCTTTCTCATCAGTCTCACGTAGGTAGCATAGGCAGTTACCAAACCGAAGGGCATAGTTCTATACTGCATCAGTCCTTGGTGTGTAGGAAAAGCAGTGTACTGCTTAGAAGAAGGATCTAACATTACTTGATGATATGCCTGCGCAATATCAATCTCTGAAAAGAAGGAAGCGTAATAAAATTTGTGTAGATCGCTATCTATTAAGGGCATAGGCTCAGCATCCCACCGAGTTATAGCATTAAGGCCTCTGAAGTCAATAGCAAGTCTATATGAATTATCCTCCTTCTTAACCATGACTACTGGTGAGCAATATGCAGATACTGAAGGTTCAATGATCTTTAGTTTTAATAATTTGTCTACCTCTTGGTCAAATGCATCCCTAAGGTGAACTGGAACTGGGTATAATTTCCATTTGATAGGATTGTCCGTCACTAAGTCAATCTTATGGACTACCGTGGAGGTAACACCTGGAATATCAGTAAAGACGTCTGAAAAGTTACTCACACATTGAAGTAGTTCATGTCTCTTATGGTCATCCAAAGATTCATTAACATTAATGTTGGTTGCGTCCGAGTGGTCAAGAGTCACCAAGTCATGTAGTTCTTCATCATAGTCTAAGTTAGAGGTGTCAATTACGCACACCTTACATTCTTCAGTTGTCTTATCAAGTTCGTGTGGAAAAACTAAGTCAAAGTTATTAAGGCAGTTAACCGAATTTCTTCGGTAATATTTCTTAAGATGTTGATATGATAAAGCTTAGGTTTCCTCTTGACTTCTATGAGGTAGTCAACTTTCCCACAAATTTTTAATACCTTATACGGACCTTTCCATGCTACTAATAATTTATTTGACTTAATCGGCAAAAGTACAAGAACTTCATCCCCTACGTTAAAACTTCTCTGACTTTTGGAATCAAAATAGGTTTTGTACTGGTCCATTGACAAACTTAGGTTTTTCAAAACTATGTCAGAGGTCTCCTCAAGTTTGGATCTAAGGTCAAGGAGAAACTGGTAAGAAGACTGAACCTCAGCATTTACCTCCTCATTAGTCCATAAGTCATGAAGGATGGACAATGGGCCTCTGGCCTGTCTACCATAGAGAAGTTCAAAAGGTGAAAACCCCAAAGAGTCACTGGGAACTTCCCTCATGGCAAACAAAGCACAGGGTAGGTAACGATGCCACTCCTTAGGTTTAAGGGAGCAAAGTTTCCTTAAAATGGACTTGAGAATCGAATGCTGGCGCTCAATCCTCTCATTACAGCTGGGATGATAGGGTGTGGTGAAGAGAGGCTTCACTCCCATAAGTTGGTATAGACGTTGCATTAAGTCAGATGTGAATTGTGTCCCACGGTCAGACAAAATTTCTCTAGGGATGCCCACTCTGGAGAAGATGGACAAAAGGGCTTCAGCCACCTCTGTAGTAGTTATGGTCTTTAAGGGAACGGCTTCAGGGAAACTCGAAGCATAATCAACTGTTAATATATATCTATGTCGCTCAGATGAAAGTGGAGATAAAGGACCAACGATGTCAATAGCTACTCTTTCAAACGGTACCGTAAAGATAGGCATTTTGACCATAGGTACTCGCCTGGTACCTCGGGAGGATGACAGTTGGCAAACTTTACACGATCTACAATAATTAGTGACATCTGAGGACATTTTAGGCCAAAAATAGGTTTCCCTAATTTTATTTAAAGTTTTACGATGCGAGAAATGTCCGGCCACTGGCAGGTCATGAGCCATTTTAAGAACAGTCTCTCTGCATAGACATGGAACGACTAAGATGGAATAGTCTGTCTCATCTGAATTTAATTTGAATACTGACTTGTACAAGATTTTTTTTTTTTTTTTTTTTTCAACAAGTCGGCCGTCTCCCACCGAGGCAGGGTGACCCAAAAAAGAAAGAAAATCCCCAAAAAGAAAATACTTTCATCATCATTCAACACTTTCACCACACTCGCACATTATCACTGTTTTTGCAGAGGTGCTCAGAATACAACAGTCTAGAAGCATACACATATAAAGATACACAACATATCCCTCCAAACTGCCAATATCCCAAACCCCTCCTTTAAAGTGCAGGCATTGTACTTCCCATTTCCAGGACTCAAGTCCGACTATATGAAAATAACCGGTTTCCCTGAATCCCTTCACTAAATATTACCCTGCTCACACTCCAACAGATCGTCAGGTCCCAAGTACCATTCGTCTCCATTCACTCCTATCTAACACGCTCACGCACGCTTGCTGGAAATCCAAGCCCCTTACCCACAAAACCTCCTTTACCCCCTCTCTCCAACCCTTTCGAGGACGACCCCTACCCCGCCTTCCTTCCCCTATAGATTTATATGCTTTCCATGTCATTCTACTGTGATCCATTCTCTCTAAATGACCAAACCACCTCAACAACCCCTCTTCTGCCCTCTGACTAATACTTTTATTAACTCCACACCTTCTCCTAATTTCCACACTCCGAATTTTTTGCATAATATTTACACCACACATTGCCCTTAGACAGGACATCTCCGCTGCCTCCAACCGTCTCCTTGCTGCTGCATTTACCACCCAAGCTTCACACCCATATAAGAGTGTTGGTACTACTATACTTTCATACATTCCCTTCTTTGCCTCCATAGATAACGTTTTTTGACTCCACATATACCTCAACGCACCACTCACCTTTTTTCCCTCATCAATTCTATGATTAACCTCATCCTTCATAAATCCATCCGCCGACACGTCAACTCCCAAGTATCTGAAAACATTCACTTCTTCCATACTCCTCCTCCCCAATTTGATATCCAATTTTTCTTTATCTAAATCATTTGACACCCTCATCACCTTACTCTTTTCTATGTTCACTTTCAACTTTCTACCTTTACACACATTCCCAAACTCATCCACTAACCTTTGCAATTTTTCTTTAGAATCTCCCATAAGTACAGTATCATCAGCAAAAAGTAACTGTGTCAATTCCCATTTTGAATTTGATTCCCCATAATTTAATCCCACCCCTCTCCCAAACACCCTAGCATTTACTTCCTTTACAACCCCATCTATAAATATATTAAACAACCATGGTGACATTACACATCCCTGTCTAAGACCTACTTTTACCGGGAAGTAGTCTCCCTCTCTTCTACACACCCTAACCTGAGCCTCACTATCCTCATAAAAACTCTTTACAGCATTTAATAACTTACCACCTATTCCATATACTTGCAACATCTGCCACATTGCTCCTCTATCCACTCTATCATATGCCTTTTCTAAATCCATAAATGCAATAAAAACCTCCCTATCTTTATCTAAATACTGTTCACATATATGCTTCAATGTAAACACCTGATCTACACATCCCCTACCCACTCTAAAACCTCCTTGCTCATCCGCAATCCTACATTCTGTCTTACCTCTAATTCTTTCAATTATAACCCTACCGTACACTTTTCCTGGTATACTCAGTAAGCTTATTCCTCTGTAATTTTTACAGTCTCTTTTGTCCCCTTTCCCTTTATATAAAGGGACTATACATGCTCTCTGCCAATCCCTAGGTACCTTCCCCTCTTTCATACTTTTATTAAACAAAAGTACCAACCACTCCAACACTATATCCCCCCCTGCTTTTAACATTTCTGTCATGATCCCATCAGTTCCAGCTGCTTTACCCCCTTTCATTTTACGTAATGCCTCACGTACCTCCCCCACACTTACATTCTGCTCTTCTTCACTCCTAAAAGATGGTATACCTCCCTGACCAGTGCATGAAATTACTGCCTCTGTTTCTTCCTTAACATTTAAAAGTTCCTCAAAATATTCTCGCCATCTACCCAATACCTCCATCTCCCCATCTACTAACTCCCCTACTCTGTTTTTAACTGACAAATCCATATTTTCCCTAGGCTTTCTTAACTTGTTTAACTCGCTCCAAAATTTTTTCTTATTTTCATTAAAATTTCTTGACAGTGCCTCTCCCACTCTATCATCTGCTCTCCTTTTGCACTCTCTCACCACTCTCTTTACCTTTCTTTTACTCTCCATATACTCTGCTCTTCTTATAACACTTCTGCTTTGTAAAAACCTCTCATAAGCTACCTTTTTCTCTTTTATCACACCCTTTACTTCATCATTCCACCAATCACTCCTCTTTCCTCCTGCCCCCACCCTCCTATAACCACAAACTTCTGCCCCACATTCTAATACTGCATTTTTAAAACTATTCCAACCCTCTTCAACCCCCCCACTACTCATCTTTGCACTAGCCCACCTTTCTGCCAATAGTCGCTTATATCTCACCCGAACTTCCTCCTCCCTTAGTTTATACACTTTCACCTCCCTCTTACTTGTTGTTGCCACCTTCCTCTTTTCCCATCTACCTCTTACTCTAACTGTAGCTACAACTAAATAATGATCCGATATATCAGTTGCCCCTCTATAAACATGTACAAGATACCTTTTATATATTCAAATTTATATGAAAAGTTTTTCCTTTGGATCACTTGATTTTGTTTAGCGGCATTATGGCAATTCTGAAGAGAAGGGCAATTACATTGTAAATTGACAAAGGAGTCCTTCGGTATATCTAAAGGCTTAAAGTCAGGGAAAATCAAAGGATGGACAGTAGGGGAAGCATGGGCTTTGGTCTGAGCTCTAGTCAAGAGATTTATGGTATCGGAGGTGATACCTTCACTTTCATCTAACAAGTGAACCGGTGATCCTACTACCTCGCTTTCGAGAGTAGCATCACTGGTTTTTAATCCCACATGAATCTCACGAGACATTGTCTCATCTGAACTTTCGAGAGGCTTCTCCGACTCTACAAGAAGAGGATCTGAAACACTTATATCCATCTTTGGTGATGAAAGGTCAACCTCAGAAGGAAGAATGGCACCTTTAACATTACCTATTAGTATGGAGCAAGAAGTGATGGGAGCTAGTACGGCTTCAGACCAACCTATGAACCATTTAGACCTAATGTAACAACGGATGGTAGGAAAAGTGTCTGTACGGCCCAAGTAGTCTGAAAGTATAGCAGAGGAATGAGTTTCTTTAAGGTTAGGGAACAGCTTATCAGAAATTACTATACATGTGCATCCAGTGTCTCGTAAAATGGTAGATACATTAAGTCCATTAACTGTTCCTGAACAGAAGGGTGCTTGGTCATTACAGTCTTTAAAACATCTTCCAACTTTTTGGACCTTCTTAGGACAATCTGGACGTTTATGTCCCTTAACACCACACAAATGACAAACAGGAATAAAAGAAGTCAGTAGGTTGGTAGACAGCAACCACCCAGGGAAGTACTACCGTCCTGCCAGATGACTGTGAAACAAAAACCTGTAACTGTTTTGCATGATGGTAGGATTGCTGGTTTCTTTTTCTGTCTCATAAACACGCTAAGATAACAGGGATATCTTGCTACTCCTACTTACACTTTGGTCACACTTCACAGACACGCACATGCATATATGTATATATACATACATCTAGGTTTTTATCCTTTTTCTAAATAGCTCTTGTTCTTTTTTATTTCTTCTATTGTCCATGGGGAAGTGGAAAAGAATCTTTCCTCCGTAAGCCATGCGTGTCGTATGAGGCGACTAAAATGCCGGGAGCAATGGGCTAGTAACCCCTTCTCCTGTATACAATTACTAAAAAAGAGAAGAAGAAAAACTTTATAAAACTGGGTTGCTTAAATGTGCGTGGATGTAGTGCGGATGACAAGAAACAGATGATTACTGATGTTATGAATGAAAAGAAGTTGGATGTCCTGGCCCTAAGCGAAACAAAGCTGAAGGGGGTAGGAGAGTTTCAGTGGGGGGAAATAAATGGGATTAAATCTGGAGTATCTGAGAGAGTTAGAGCAAAGGAAGGGGTAGCAGTAATGTTAAGTGATCAGTTATGGAAGGAGAAAAGAGAATATGAATGTGTAAATTCAAGAATTATGTGGATTAAAGTAAAGGTTGGATGCGAGAAGTGGGTCATAATAAGCGTGTATGCACCTGGAGAAGAGAGGAATGCAGAGGAGAGAGAGAGATTTTGGGAGATGTTAAGTGAATGTATAGGAGCCTTTGAACCAAGTGAGAGAGTAATTGTGGTAGGGGACTTGAATGCTAAAGTAGGAGAAACTTTTAGAGAGGGTGTGGTAGGTAAGTTTGGGGTGCCAGGTGTAAATGATAATGGGAGCCCTTTGATTGAACTTTGTATAGAAAGGGGTTTAGTTATAGGTAATACATATTTTAAGAAAAAGAGGATAAATAAGTATACACGATATGATGTAGGGCGAAATGACAGTAGTTTGTTGGATTATGTATTGGTAGATAAAAGACTGTTGAGCAGACTTCAGGATGTACATGTTTATAGAGGGGCCACAGATATATCAGATCACTTTCTAGTTGTAGCTACACTGAGAGTAAAAGGTAGATGGGATACAAGGAGAATAGAAGCATCAGGGAAGAGAGAGGTGAAGGTTTATAAACTAAAAGAGGAGGCAGTTAGGGTAAGATATAAACAGCTATTGGAGGATAGATGGGCTAATGAGAGCATAGGTAATGGGGTCGAAGAGGTATGGGGTAGGTTTAAAAATGTAGTGTTAGAGTGTTCAGCAGAAGTTTGTGGTTACAGGAAAGTGGGTGCAGGAGGGAAGAGGAGCGATTGGTGGAATGATGATGTAAAGATAGTAGTAAGGGAGAAAAAGTTAGCATATGAGAAGTTTTTACAAAGTAGAAGTGATGCAAGGAGGGAAGAGTATATGGAGAAAAAGAGAGAAGTTAAGAGAGTGGTGAAGCAATGTAAAAAGAGAGCAAATGAGAGAGTGGGTGAGATGTTATCAACAAATTTTGTTGAAAATAAGAAAAAGTTTTGGAGTGAGATTAACAAGTTAAGAAAGCCTAGAGAACAAATGGATTTGTCAGTTAAAAATAGGAGAGGAGAGTTATTAAATGGAGAGTTAGAGGTATTGGGAAGATGGAAGGAATATTTTGAGGAATTGTTAAATGTTGATGAAGATAGGGAAGCTGTGATTTCGTGTATAGGGCAAGGAGGAATAACATCTTGTAGGAGTGAGGAAGAGCCAGTTGTGAGTGTGGGGGAAGTTCGTGAGGCAGTAGGTAAAATGAAAGGGGGTAAGGCAGCCGGGATTGATGGGATAAAGATAGAAATGTTAAAAGCAGGTGGGGATATAGTTTTGGAGT
Source organism: Cherax quadricarinatus (assembly GCF_038502225.1). Lineage (NCBI taxonomy): Eukaryota > Metazoa > Arthropoda > Malacostraca > Decapoda > Parastacidae > Cherax > Cherax quadricarinatus. The sequence continues at coordinate 16,996,047 of NC_091340.1, forward strand.
GGTTGGTGCAATTATTTAATAAATGTATGGAAGAGGGTAAGGTACCTAGGGATTGGCAGAGAGCATGCATAGTTCCTTTGTATAAAGGCAAAGGGGATAAAAGAGAGTGCAAAAATTATAGGGGGATAAGTCTGTTGAGTGTACCTGGTAAAGTGTATGGTAGAGTTATAATTGAAAGAATTAAGAGTAAGACGGAGAATAGGATAGCAGATGAACAAGGAGGCTTTAGGAAAGGTAGGGGGTGTGTGGACCAGGTGTTTACAGTGAAACATATAAGTGAACAGTATTTAGATAAGGCTAAAGAGGTCTTTGTGGCATTTATGGATTTGGAAAAGGCGTATGACAGGGTGGATAGGGGGGCAATGTGGCAGATGTTGCAAGTGTATGGTGTAGGAGGTAGGTTACTGAAAGCAGTGAAGAGTTTTTACGAGGATAGTGAGGCTCAAGTTAGAGTATGTAGGAAAGAGGGAAATTTTTTCCCAGTAAAAGTAGGCCTTAGACAAGGATGTGTGATGTCACCGTGGTTGTTTAATATATTTATAGATGGGGTTGTAAGAGAAGTAAATGCGAGGGTCTTGGCAAGAGGCGTGGAGTTAAAAGATAAAGAATCACACACAAAGTGGGAGTTGTCACAGCTGCTCTTTGCTGATGACACTGTGCTCTTGGGAGATTCTGAAGAGAAGTTGCAGAGATTGGTGGATGAATTTGGTAGGGTGTGCAAAAGAAGAAAATTAAAGGTGAATACAGGAAAGAGTAAGGTTATGAGGATAACAAAAAGATTAGGTGATGAAAGATTGAATATCAGATTGGAGGGAGAGAGTATGGAGGAGGTGAACGTATTCAGATATTTGGGAGTGGACGTGTCAGCGGATGGGTCTATGAAAGATGAGGTGAATCATAGAATTGATGAGGGAAAAAGAGTGAGTGGTGCACTTAGGAGTCTGTGGAGACAAAGAACTTTGTCCTTGGAGGCAAAGAGGGGAATGTATGAGAGTATAGTTTTACCAACGCTCTTATATGGGTGTGAAGCGTGGGTGATGAATGTTGCAGCGAGGAGAAGGCTGGAGGCAGTGGAGATGTCATGTCTGAGGGCAATGTGTGGTGTGAATATAATGCAGAGAATTCGTAGTTTGGAAGTTAGGAGGAGGTGCGGGATTACCAAAACTGTTGTCCAGAGGGCTGAGGAAGGGTTGTTGAGGTGGTTCGGACATGTAGAGAGAATGGAGCGAAACAGAATGACTTCAAGAGTGTATCAGTCTGTAGTGGAAGGAAGGCGGGGTAGGGGTCGGCCTAGGAAGGGTTGGAGGGAGGGGGTAAAGGAGGTTTTGTGTGCGAGGGGCTTGGACTTCCAGCAGGCATGCGTGAGCGTGTTTGATAGGAGTGAATGGAGACAAATGGTTTTTAATACTTGACGTGCTGTTGGAGTGTGAGCAAAGTAACATTTATGAAGGGATTCAGGGAAACCGGCAGGCCGGACTTGAGTCCTGGAGATGGGAAGTACAGTGCCTGCACTCTGAAGGAGGGGTGTTAATGTTGCAGTTTAAAAACTGTAGTGTAAAGCACCCTTCTGGTAAGACAGTGATGGAGTGAATGATGGTGAAAGTTTTTCTTTTTCGGGCCACCCTGCCTTGGTGGGAATCGGCCGGTGTGATAATAAAAAAAAAAAAAAAAAAAAAAAAAAAAAAAAAAAAAAAAAAAAAAAAAATAATTTTACTTTCCACTAGAGGCTTTGATTTCTTAAGGTCTGATGAACCCTTGCCCTTAGGGTTCGATCCCTTTAGGTCTTTATAGGAATTGTGAGCCTCAGCATACAGGTCAGCAGCCTCAGCAACTTCCTCAGCTTTAATCAGGTTACGTTCTCTAATGAATGTTCGTATCTGGTGAGGAAGAGCTGTCAGGAACTGGTCAGCAACCATGAAGTCTCGAAGAGATTCATAACTGTGATCAATTCCTGAACTCTCTATCCAAAAGTCGAACAAACGAAAGAGTGCTACCTGTAACTGTTGAAAGTTCTGGCCAGGCTGTAAGGTGGCATACCTGAAATCTTTCCTGTAAGAATTAGTGGTTTTTTGATATGCTTTAAGGATTGCCTTTTTCAGTAGGTTATAATTACATATGATATCCTGCGACAAAGTTGCATAGATATTTAAGGCTGTACCAGAAAATAACATTCCTAACCTGGTAGCCCAGGTGTCAGCAGGCCATTCACAGAGGGTAGCGATATTTTCAAACCTGATAAAGTAAGAAGTTATGTCTTCCCCCTCTGTGAAGGGAGGTAAATTAGGTGTAGGAATATGTGTACTAGCTGCACATTGTTCCACTACTCCTTCCTCTAATTGTTGTTGTGTAAAAGTTAACTTTTTATTCTCTAATTCAAGGCGAGATTTTTTGAGCTCGCGATCCTTTTCTCTTTCCTCAAGTTCTCTTAATTTAACTTGTTCTTCACGTATCTTAGCTTGTTCCTCACGTTCCCGAGCTCTTTCCTCAGGATCAAGTCTATCACGCTCTTTTTGGTCTTCTCGCTCTCTTTCTAACTGTCTTTCTCGGATTTCTCTCTCAATTCTCTCTCTCTCCTTTTTCTCTTCTCTTTCGATTCTCTCTCTCTCCTTATTCTCTTCTCTATCCCTTTCTAACTGTCTTTCTTCTCTCTCAATTCTCTCTCTTTCAAGTCTTTCCTGGATCTTAGCACTAATGAAAGATTCTAAATTTTTCCCTGTTATTCCTAACTTACTTCCAGCGTTCATCCAAAACTGGTATTCATCCATACTTGCAAGAATAACTTAAACTATCAGGGGAAATGAAACGGGTATTAAAGAAAACAGAAGGTTCAATTCCTGCTCCGCTCAAACTATAAATAAACCAGAGGGCTCGATCCCTGCTTCAATTAAACAATATGTATTAATGAAAACGAAGGGTTCTATGCCGGCTCCGAGCAAACAGTAAGTAGAATGGGGTTCTTTGACCATCCAATCTTCTCACCAACAAATCAAGAGTGTCCTATGACAGTTCCCTTGAAATAATGAAGAGCTCAATGAAACAAGTTGTCACTGGAAAATCTCGGGTCCCTAGAGTCTAATCCTCCAAAGTGTTTCAAGCTCACATGAAAAAGTGGCAGAATTAACTATTATATCCTGCCTGACTTGACTTACAATAAATTGAGACTATAACAATCACCAAATCTTTTAAATACCTGTACCGTAGTCCTACCATAGAGAATGATTACTCATGGCTGGTGGTAACCGTCTGTGGTATGCGGCGTTGAAGTTCCAATGGTAGATTCGAGATGGAGTTGAATCTTGATTCAGTAGAGTTGATCCTGGCAAGGTCGCCACTTGTGAAGGCTTACTCAGCCCTGTAACAACTTCAGACAGTATTATTCAGGCTGGCTCCTCCTCAGGAAAATTAATGAATAGAAAAAGAAATAATAATTCACAAAGATAAACACTTTATTATTTATTAAATCAAACATAAAACAATAAAACATGAAAGGTATATCCTATTTGAAAGAAAAATGAAAAATCAAATGAATAAAATAACATTTGAACTCAACGCTAATATCTACAGGGGTGTCTGGTGTTGGTGACACTGTTGTTGAAATCGTAGCCGTTGCTGATGATGGGGTCGGGGGGGGGTCGCAGGTGTTGGTGACCATCCACTGGCTAGTTCTTCACAGTATACCAGTAAGTAATCTCTCCCGATGACAGGAAAGCAGGTTCTTTACCGCTGCAATGATGTGGGGTTACGTCCTGCAATTTCATACAGGTGCACAGGTACTTAAATGCAAAATGGGGAAGTCTCTGGACGTTAGTCCTTCTCCTGTTCTTCTCATTGATTTGCAGGTGACCCTCACTGTCATCCAAGAGTAGTGTTGGGAGCTGTGAGTCGAGTGATTTACTGTTTGACCAGAGCCCCACACGTCACCTTTCGGGGGGGGGGGGGGGAAGAGGGAGGGGAAGGGATAGCGGGAGCTAGACTGACCCTACCTTAACAAGCAGCCGGCAGTCAAACTATCACTTTCAGGGAGGGGGAAAAAAGGCGGGAAAAACGGGAGCTTGACTTACCCTACCTTAACTAGTAGCCGGCAGTGAAACTATCTCTTTTGGGGAGGGGGAAGAAAGGTGGGAGCTTGACTTGCCCTACCTTAACTAGTAGCCGGCAATGAAACTATTGTTACTATATCGCTACTCCTATCTATTGAACTTTTCCCTCACAGACCCTATGCTGTACTTTCTACAAGATTGATGAACACATCGATTCCAGGCTGAGAGACTGATTACCTCAAACTCCTCCTCTCCTTACACCCTCCTAATTTGTATTGGACTGATGAAGCCATTGTATGGCAAAACATTTCCTCCATAAAGATTCCCATATGTTGCATAAGTGAGTACAAGAAACCGTCCATTTACCGATTTCAACTACTCAATAAAGTATTCAGAAATTGGCAATTTGGCCAATTTCATGCAAATTAAAAAGATGCCAATTTCAAAATAGGGTTCAGAATAAACAATACAGACATTCCTGTCACTAAAATAACATTTTCTCTGCTCATCAGTCACATCTCCAGGACCCTCTTACATTACTCTTGCTTTTTATTTTGAATTTTTATTCACACAAAAAATAAAAGATTTACTGTTATGCAGACTACTGCATTATTGTAAAAATGGTATAAATAACATCAGTGCAATTGTGAAAGAATATCAGACTCACCAGTTGATGTGTATTGAACGCATGGCATGATTTGTTTACTCTCGAACATTGGCAAAAATCGAACATTTCTGCCACTTTGAGCAAAATTTAACCCTTTGACTGTCAGTGTCGTATATATACTGTACATCTTAGGAGCCAGTGTTTTTGACATATATATACTCAAAAATTCTAGTAGCTTCAAATCAAGCGGGAGAAAGCTGGCAGGGCTACATATGAGAGAATGGGCCTGTGTTGTCAGTGTGCACAGTATAAAAACTTCCTGCAGCATGCAGTGTGTGTAATGAGAAAAAAAACTCCATGTGTTTTTGGATTAAAACGCCAACTTTGAGGTGTATTTTCGTATAGTATTCATGGTTATATTATCGTTTTCTTGGTCTCATTTGATAGAATGGAAGATATATTACAGACAGAGATGATTTTGATTGGTTTCAGGATGAAAAGAATCTAGAAATCAAGCTAAAAGGAGTGGAAATGTTTGATTTTTGCCGATGTTCAAGAGTAAACAAAACACGCCATGCGTCGAATACACATCAACTGGTGAGTCTAATACTCTTTCACAAGTGCACTGATAGTATTTATATCATTTATACAATAATACAGCAGTCTGCATAACAGAAAATCTACTTTTTTGTGTGAATAAAAGTTCAAAATAGAAAGCAAGAGAAATGTAAGAGGGGCCTGGAGATGTGACTAATGAACAGAGAAAATGTTATTTTAGTGCTAGCTCTCTGAAATGGATTAAAGGCATTATCCGAGGGTCCACTGTAATAATAATAATAAAATATAGTGAAACCTCTACTTGCGAGCGCATCCATGTGCGAGTTTTTCCAAATACGAGCAGTCGATCGGGCGATATTTTTTGTTTCCATAGGCAAGCAAAATTTCCATAAGCGAGCGGGGCTCAAGGGAGGTTCCTTGACACTAGTAAGGGGCTCTTGCTCTTGATCTAGAGAATTGAATCTCATTTGTTTGTTGGACTATCTTATTGAAACTTGGGCAATGTATGATGGAAATATGCTTCTCAACGTACACCAAAAATGAAAGAAATCAGACCAAGCAGCAGCAGCAGCACCTGATGGTGTTACAGCAGCAGCAGCAGCACCTGACGGTGCTAAAGCAGCAGCAGCACCTGACCGTGGTATGATAGTATACGTATTTTGATAATATTTCTCACCCTTTTTACCACAGGGTTGGCGCTAGAAGCTTTCTTTGGGCTCATGGTGGCTTAATTAGCAGTTAGAAGCACAATAATACAAAATATTCCGAATGTATGCGTGGGAATGACCACTCTGGCTTGTAAACATTGGCACACTAACTGAAGGCAGGTCAGCTGAGGCACGCTCAGGCGGACAGACATGTGGACGCGGTACCAGACAAATGCTCTAGGCCGAGTTTTTCAACATATGTCAGGGTCAAATTTTTATGCTGAAAAGCATCATAGGTCGGTTTTAACGTAGGTTGAGGGCATCGCACATCGGGGTCCACTGTATTTATGTGTACGTGTGAGACAGAGAAAGACAGACAGCCAACCAGCCATGTTGTTTATACAAACGCACACTCCCTTCAGCACCAAAACATTGCTGGGACCTATAAATACTACTATGTATATACAGTGGACCCTCAACCAATGGCATTAATCCATTCCAGAGAGCTTGCCGTTAGTTGAATTTGACGTTGGTCGAATTAATTTTCCCCATAAGAAATTTATTTATTTATTTTATGTCTTTGCAAACAGTACATTGATATTTTATATTTACAATAGTGGGTTGCAATGCAAAGAGAGCCTCTATTATGCCTAGGCATTATGGGCCAACTTAACATTATTGGCTTACAGACTACTTAATACTTAGTACAGTAGGACAGTAATTATTTCATAGTTGAGCAGTAGGTTATTAATTATAAGTGAATTAACCCTTTAAGGGTTTCGGCTTACGCACCAGGGTTTTTGACGTGCTAGTACGCCTAAATTCTAGCGCCCTCAAATCTAGTGAGAGAAAGCTGGTAGGCCTACATATGAAAGAATGGGTCTATGTGGTCAGTGTGCGCGGTATAAAAAAAATCCTGCAGCACACAGTGCATAATGAGAAAAAAAAACTTTGACCGTGTTTTTGGATTAAAACAGCGACTTTGCACTGTATTTTTGTATGGTATTTATTGTTGTATTCTAGCTTTCCTGGTCTCATTTTATTGAATATGTTAGTGTAAAATTGTTATCTGGCATTTATATGCATTTATAAGTGGGAAAAAAATGGTGTTCTGCTTTCCGGCGATGTCTGCTTTCTGGCAGTAGCCTGGAACCTAACCTGCTGTATAAGCATGGCCCTACTGTATTATGTATACAATCTGTTCTGAATTTTCTTCTACTTTTTCAATAGTTTGTGGTTTTACCTACCTCTTTTCATCTCCATAGGGAGGTGGAAAAGAATCTTTCCTCAGTGAACATGCATGTCTTAAGAGGTGACTGAAATGCCAGGAGCAATGGGCTCTTTCCCCCTTCTACTGTATAAATTACTAAAAATAAGAAGAAAGACTCTATAAAGATGGGAATGTTTGAATGAGCGTGGATGTAGTGCAGTTAATAAGAAAGAGACGATTGCCAATGTTATGAACGAAAACAAGTTGGATGTCCTAGCTCTAAGCAAAACAAAGCTGAAGGGGATAGGGGAGTTTCAGTGGGGAGAAATAAACAGGATTAGGTCAGGAGTATCTGAGAGTTAGAACTAAGCAAGAGGTAGCAATAATGTTAAAGAATTAGTTATAGAAGAAAAAAAGTAATATAAATGAATAAATTCAAGGATTATGTGGATTAAAATCAGGGTTCAGTGCAAAAAGTGGGTTATAATAAAGTGTTTAAGAACCTGGAGAAGAGAGGAGTGTAGAGAGAAAGAAATTTTGGGAGATGTTAAACGAGTGTTTGGGAAGTTTTGAACCAAGTGAGAGAGTAGCTGCGGTGGGGGACATGAATGCTAAAGTAGGGAAAACAGTTATAGAAGGTGTGGTAGGTAATTTTGGGGTACCAGATGTATATGATAATAGGGGCCTTTGATTGAACATTGTATAGAAAGGGGTTTGGTAAATGCTGTGCTAGGCAAAACCATGTTAGATGAACTGAGGAACTTATGGTAAAAATAGGGTTATGTTCCTGACAGCCCCCAAAAAAAGCCAACCAACTTTTTTTTTAGGCCTCCACCTCTTACAAAAATAAAAGTGAATATGTAATTGTAGCTCAATGTTGTGATATATTAGGTTGTTTTTACTGCTTAAGACTACAAATGTAACAGAAATAATAGTATTTCTTGCTTTAACCCTTTCAGGGTCGGCAGGCCCTCTCCTAAACTTGTTCTCAGGGTCGGAAATTTTTCGAAAAAAAAAAAAAAAAAATTATTATTATTTCTTATGAAATGATAGAGAATCTTTTCTCGATCATAATGACACCAAAAGTATGAAATTTGATGGAAAACTTACAGAATTATGCTCTCGCGAAGTTAGTGGTCTCGACGATGTTTACGCATCAGCGATTTCGCCCACTTTGAGCCCTATTTTCGGCCAATTCCAATGTACCAGTCGACAAATATCATACCTATTTCACTAAACTCTATTTTTTGCATCGAATGAGTACAAGAAACCACCCATTTACCTATTTCAACTATCCAATAAAGTGGTCAGAAATTGGCAATTTTGCCAATTTCACACAAATTTCAAAAGATGCCAATTTTCAAATAGGGTACAGAATAAACAAGACAGACATTCCTGGCACTAAAATAACATTTCCTCTGTTCATTACTCACGTCCCCAGGCCTCTGTATAATTTCTTTTGCTTTCCTCTTTGAATTTTTATTCTCACAAAAAATAGAAGATTTGTTATGCAGACTACTGCAATAGTGTAGAAATGGTGTAGAAATGGTATAAATAACATCAGCGCACTTGTGAAAGAGTATTAGTCTCACCAGTTGACGTGTATTGGATGCATGGCATGATCTATTTACCTTTGAACTTTCGCTAAAATCGAACATTTCAGCTACTCCGAGCTCAATTTCAAGGTACTTTTCATTGTGAAACCAATCAAAACCATCTCAATTTCCCTAACATGTCTTCCATTCTATAAAATGAGACCAGGAAAACTAGAATACAACCATAAATAGCATACAAAAATACACTGAAAAGTCGCTGTTTTAAACCAAAAACACGGTCGGAGTTTTTTTTTTCTCATTATGCAGTGTGTGCTGCAGGATTTTTTTAAACTGCACACACTGACCATATAGACCTATTCTTTCATATGTAGGCCTACCAGCTTTCTCTCGCTAAATTTGAAGGCGCTAGAATTTATGTGTACTAGTACGGCACCAACCCTGGCATGTAAGCCGTACTAGTATGGCACCAACCCTGAAAGGGTTAAATTGTGGGTGTTGGTGTTTGTGGATGATTGTGAAGAGAGTGGAGAGTTATGTTGTGGTCCTACTGGGCTGAGGTGGATGGTAGAGGTTCTGGTACTGAAGTTGATGGTTGTACTGCAGTGTCTAACTATAAGTCATTCAGTCAGTCAGTCAAGTCACTCAATAAGTCAAGTCATTCAGACAGACAAGTCATTCAGTCAAGTCAGTCAGTCAAATCAGTAAGTCAAATCAGTAAGTCAGTCAGTCAAGTCATTCAGCAAGTCAGTCAGGTCATTCAGTCAGTCAAGTCCATCAAGTCATTCAGTCAGTCAAGTCAGTAAATCAAATCATTCAGTAAGGCAGTCAAGTCATTCAGTCAGTCAATTCATTCAGAAAGTCAATCAAGTCATTCAGTAAGTTAATCAAGTCCTTCAGTAAGTCAGTCAAGCCATTCAGCCAGTCAAGTCAGTAAGTCAGTCAGTCAAATCAGTATCTTATTCAGTTAAGTCAGTAAGTTATTCAGTCAAGTCAGTGAGCTATTCATTCCAGTCAGTAAGTCAGTCAAGTCATTCAGTTAGTTGAGTCATTCAGAAAGTCAGTCAAGTCACTCAGTATGTCACGGCATTCAGTCAAGTCATTCAGTCCGTCAGTCAAGTCATTCAGTCAGTCAAGTCATTCAGTTAGTAGTCAGTCAAGTCATTCAGTTAGTAGTCAGTCAGTCAAGTCAGTAAGCTAGTCATTCAAGTCAGTAAGCTATTCATTCAAGTCAGTAAGTCAGTCATTTAGTAAGCCAGTCAGTCACACAAACTTATGTTTACCTCTTTTTATGTGTACAGAGTAACACTTCATTACGCCACAGGTTATCTCTTGTCTAATATCTTCGTTTTCTTTGTTAATTCTAAGACTTTAATGCTTATACCTTTTCTTGCCACTTTCAGCAACACTGGTATGCCTACTGGGTGTCATGATTGCTTGGCAGATACAAGATAGAGTAATTAAAAGATCAAAACACAATTCACAAACAGAGCTAGCTTGTAGCAGAGAAAGACTGGATGTGTATGAAGTACGAATGCTGGGATGATGGGGCGGTGTCATTGGGTGGTGGGAGTTCTCCCTGACTAATCCTCAACAAGGCGGCTGCTTGAGGAAAATGGAATTTTCTTTCCTTCCTGCAAGCTGAACCATGTTAAATTAATTTTACATTAATTTTACAATGTGTTACATAAAATTGTACCGCAATTCTTCAATTGTGCTATACCTGAATTGTGCCAAATAAACTCAGGCTAAATGAAGGTCTATTGTACATATTTTAAGAGAAAAAAAGGATAATGATAAAAATATATGATATATTGCATAATGACAGTAATCTGTTGGCCTACGAATTGGTAGATAAAAGACTGATGGGTAGACTTCAGGATGTGCATGCTTATAAAGCAGCCACATATATATATGATCATTTTTTAGTTGTAGCTAGTGAGAATAAAAGGTAGATGGGATACAAGGACACTGGCATCAGAAATTAAGAGAGCGGTGAAGGTTTATAAAGTAAAGGAGGAGGCAGTTAGGGTAAGATATAAACAATTATTGGAATAACAAAAAAAGGCACAATACCGTGACTGGAACGATACACAAATAACCCGCACATAAAAGAGAGAAGCTTATGATGACGTTTCGGTCCGACTTGGACCATTGACAAAGTCACACTAACCAGAAGTGGAGTAGGACGGCTATATATGTAGATGCCTTCCTCTCTCACTACATTGTAAAATGCTCCAAACTTCAGAACACCTGTGACTTAACCTAACTCCTTATTTTTTCTTTTTCTTTTTCTTCTTCTCCCTCTTCCCCTTTCCTCTTTCCTTTTCTCCTCTGGGTTGTCTTTCTCTCTTCTGTCTCGTGTTTCTGTTCCTTCTTCATTTATTTCCCACTTCCCCTTTCACGCACCTCTGTGCGCTTGCTCTCCCTCAGTGGGCACCTAGCTCTCTTGCAGTGCTCCCCTTCCTTTGTATTTGACTGGCTCGTCCTCCTTATTTCCCACTTCTACCACTACCACTACTACAACTACTGATGAAATTAGGACACACGTGCGGCGTCTGGTTGTCTTTGTTGTGGACGTTTCGCCATCCAGTGGCTGGCTGGATGGCGAAACGTCTATGATAGGGATGCCCGGGTGTTGCGCATGTGTCTTAATTTCATCTTGTCGGTTTTATATACCATTCAACAACAACAACAACAACAACAACAACAACAACAACAACAACAACAACAACAACAACAACAACAACAACAACAACAACAACAACAACAACAACAACAACAACAACAACAACAACAACAACAACAACAACAACAACAACAACAACAACAACAACAACAACAACAACAACAACAACAACAACAACAACAACAACAACAACAACAACAACAACAACAACAACAACAACAACAACAACAACAACAACAACAACAACAACAACAACAACAACAACAACAACAACTACTACTACTACTACTACTACTACTACTACTACTACTACTACTACTACTACTACTACTACTACTACTACTACCACCACTACTACCACTACTACCACTACTACCACTACTACCACTACTACCACTACTACCACTACTACCACTACTACCACTACTACCACTACTACCACTACTACCACTACTACCACTACTACCACTACTACTACTACTACTACTACTACTACTACCACCATCACCTCTTCCTGCCTATATATAGCCGTCCTACTCCACTTCTGGTTAGTGTGACTTTGTCAATGGTCCAAGTCGGACCGAAACGTCGCCGTAAGCTTCTCTGTTTTATGTGCGGGTTATTTGTGTACAGTGGACCCCCGCATAACGATCACCTCCGAATGTGACCAATTATGTAAGTGTATTTATGTAAGTGCGTTTGTACGTGTATGTTTGGGGGTCTGAAATGGACTAATCTACTTCACAATATTCCTTATGGGAACAAATTCGGTCAGTACTGGCACCTGAACATACTTCTGGAGTGAAAAAAAATATCGTTAACCGGGGATCCACTGTATAATTATTGGAAGAAAGATGAGTTAATGAGAGTACAGGCAATGAGGCTGAAGAGAGATGGGATAGATTTAAGAATGTAGTGTTAGAGTGCTCAGCAGAAGTGTGTGGTTACAGGAAAGTGGGTAGGGTGGATAGGGAAACAATGTGGAAGATGTTGCAAATGTATGGAATAGGTGGTAGGTTACTGTAACCAGTTAAAGAGTTTTTACGAGGATAGTGAGGCTCAGGTTAGAATATGTAGGAGAGAGGGAGATTATTTTCCAGTAAAAGTAGGCCTTAAACAGGGATGCATGATGTCACCATGACTGTTCAATATATATTGAACAATCCCCAATACGTATATACATGGGGTTGTAAGAAAAATGAATGCTCGGGTATTGGCAAGAGGTGTGGGATTGAAAGAGAAAGAATCAATCACAATGTAAGAGCAGTCACATTTGCTTTTTGCTGATGACACTGTGCTCTTGGGAGATTCTGAAGAGAAGTTGCAGAGGTTAGTGAGAGAGTCTGGAAGGGTATGTAAAAGAAGGAAATTAACCCTTTCAGAGTCCAGAGGCCAAATTTCAAAGTGCGCACCAGGGTCCAAGAATTAAAAAAAAAAAAATTATTTTTTCTTATGAAATGGTAGAGAATCTTTTTCTGAAGGTAATAAACCAAAAAGTACAAAATATGATGGAAAACTGACGAAATTATGCTCTCGCGAATTTTGATGTGTCAGCGATATTTACGAATTGGCAATTTTGCCGACTTTGACTCCCATTTTAAGCCAATTACATTATTCCAGTCGACCAAATTCTTAGCTATTTCACTAGTATTACTTCTATTTTATCGAATGAGCACAAGAAATTGCCAAATCAACTGTTTCAGCTACAAAATAAAGTGATCAGAAATTGGTAATTTGGCCAATTTAACACAAAGTTCAAAATATTCCAATTTCAAAATAGGGTCCAGAATAAACAATGTAGGTATTCCTGGCACTAAACTAACATTTCCTCTGTTCATTAGTTATGTTTTGAGGCTTTACAAATGAATTCCATTTTGATTTTTTATTCACATAATGAATTTTTATTCAAACCAAAAAGTAAAAGATTTACTCTCATGCAATATTGCAATAATTGTATAAATATCATCATCACATTTGTGAATGTATATTAGACCCACCAGCTGGTGTGTATTAGACATGCGAGGTCGTTTGTTTACTCTTGAACATTGGCAAAAATTTAACATTTCTGCTACTCTGAGCTCAGTTTCAAGCCATTTCCAGTGCTAAAACCAATCAAAATCATCTCTATTTCTGTAATATGTCTTCCATTCTTTCAAATGAGACCAAGAAATTGCAAATACAACTATAAAAAACATAAGAAAAAACACTGCCTAGCCGCTGTTTTAATCGAAAATCACGGTCAGTTTTTTCTCTCATTATGCACTGTGTGCTGCAGGATTTTTTTTATGTGGTGCATACATACCACATAGATGTATTATCTCATATCTAGGCCCAAATTTACCACTCGCAGCTTATCGGAGTGAGTTGAGCTCATGGCGTAGATCTACAGTTGGACCCTGAACGTAAAGCCGTACATCTACAGCACGGACCCTGAAAGGGTTGAAGTAAACATAGGAAAGAGTAATACACAAATAACCAACACATTGGAGAGAGAAGCTTATGATGATGTTTCAGACCAAAACATAGTCATAAGTGCCTCTCTCCTATGTGCGAGTTAATTGGGTATTGTTCCAGTAATGGTAATGTGCCTTTTTGTCCTTTAGGAGAGAGCAAGGTGATGAGGATAACAAAAAAATTTAGGTAATGAAAGATTGGATATCAGATTGGAGGGAGTATGGAGGAAGTGAATGTATTTGGAAGTAGACTCGTCAGCAGCGGGGTCTATGAAAGATGTGGTGAATCATAGAGTTGATGAGGGGAAAAAGGTGAGTGGAGCACTGATGAGTCTGTGGAGACAAAGAACGTTATCCATGAAAGCAAAGAGGGGAATGTATGAGAGTATAATTATACCAAAGCTCTTATATGGGTGTGAAGCATGGGTGGTTAATGTTGCTACAAGAAGGCTGGAGGCAGTGGAGATCTCGTGTTTAGGGGCAATGTGTGGTGTGAATATAATGCAGAGAATCTGTAACATGGAGATTAAAAGGTGTGGGGGTTTCTAAAAGTATTATCCAGAGGGCTGAGGAGGGGTTGTTGAGGTGGTTTGGACATTTAGATAGGGAGGAAGAAAACAAAATGACTTGGAGGGCGTATAAATCTGTGGTGAAAGGAAGATGGGGGGCAAGGGTTGTCCTAGGAAAGGCTGGAGGGAGGGGGTAATGGTGGTTTTTGTATGCAAGGGGCTTGCAATTCCCTCAAGCGTGCATGAGCATGTTAGAGACGAGTGAAGACAAATAGTTTTTATGACTTGACGTCACGTTAGAGTGTGAGCAAAGTAAGACTTATGAAGGGATTCAGGGGAACCAGTTAGCTGGACTTGAGTCCTGGACATGGGAAGTACAATGCCTGTGCTCTGAAGGTGGGGTGCTGATATGTTGCAGTTTTTTATCTGTTGTGTAGGGGCACCTCTGGCAAGTGATGGAGTGAATGATGAAAGTGTTTCTTCTTCTTCGGGCCACCCTGCCTTGATGGGAAACAGCTGATGCGTTAATAAATAAAATCAGACCATGAAAATTAAAAGACACTTTGGGGTTATCAAAGATATAATTCAAAAGACTGAGGAGGGGTGTTGAGATGGTTTGGGAACTTAGAGACAACAGAGTAAAACAGGCTGACAAGGAGGGTGTATAAATTTAAGGTGAAAGGTACAGACAGGATCATCCTAGCAAGAGCAGGAGGGAGGGCTTAAGGAGGACATGAGTGCTAGGGGTTGAGGCATCCAGCAAGCTTGTGCAAGCATGTTAGATCAGAATGAGTGGAAACAAATGGTTTTTATATCCTGATGTACTGTTGGAATGTGAGCAAGATAACATTTATGCTACTTTTTTCCTCACCTCAACAGCCACCTCTCACCAAGGCAGGATGACTCAAAGAAGAAAACATATGTGCCATCATTTATTCTATCACTATCTTTCCAGATGTATGCTGACATCACAATTTAGATTACCCTATGACTGCCACATCACCACTCTTCCTTCAAAGTTCAGGTACTCTGAAAGAGGGGTTGTTGATGTGGTTTGGTCATTTAGAGAGGGGATCTTCATTGACTTACGTAAAGCTTTTGATACAGTTGACCATGACTTGCTCCACGTAAAATTGTCACACTATGGTATTAGAGGGCACTCCCTCAACTACCTCAAGTCTTACCTTAGCAACAGAAGCCAATATGTGTACGCAAATGGGGCAAGCTCTTCCGCACAACCAATTACAGTTGGTGTCCCACAGGGAAGTGTCCTTGGCCCTCTTCTCTTTCTCCTATACATAAA